>NW_026046060.1:2426926-3033657 GCF_023898315.1 Schistocerca nitens
GTATCTCTTCTCCTTTACTGCATCCCTCGCTCCCTCACATTCACAAATTACCACACAATTTGCGTCCATATGAAGTACTCTGGGTTCCCTGCATTGTCCTTCTAAGTCGACATACGTTTCTCGCAAACGATAGAATTTTCTTTTGGGAGTCGAATATATCTTTTCCGATTAATTATTCCTCCTTTACTGCATTCCTCGCTCCCTCACACTGGAGAATTAACAAATAATTTGCGTCCATATGAAATACTCTGGGTCCCTGCATTGTCTTTCCAAATCGAGATACGTTTCTACGAAAACGATAGGATTTTCTTTTGGGAGTCGAGTATCTGTTGTCCGATGCATTATTCCTCCTTTACTGCATCCCTCGCTCACTCACTTTGACGAATTATATATCAATTTGCGTCCATATGAAATCCTCTGGGTTCCATTCATTGTCTTTCTAAATCGAGATACGTTTCTACGGAAACGATAGGATTTGCTCTTCGGAGTATGGTATCTCATTACCGATGTATTATTCCTCGTTTACTGCATCCCTCGCTCCATCACATTGACGAATTAACGGACAATTTGCGTCCATATGAAATACTCTGGGTTCCCTGCATTGTCCTTATCAATCGAGATACGTTTCTACGGAAACGATAGGATTTTCTTTTGGGGGTCGAGTATCTCTTTTCCCATGCATTATTCCTCCTTTACTGCATCCCTCGCTCCCTCACATTGACGAATTATAACACAATTTGCGTCCATATGAAATACTCTGGGTTCCCTGCATTGTCCGTCTTAATCGAGATACGTTTCTACGGAAACGATGGGATTTTCTTTTGGGAGTCGAGAATCTCTTTTCTGATGCATTATTCCTCCTTTTGCTGCATTACCAGCTCCCTCACATTGACGAATTAACACACAATTTGCGTCCATATGGAATAATCTGGGTCCCCTGCATTGTCCTTCTAATCGAGATACGTTTCTACAGAAACGATAGGATTTTCTTTTGGGAGTCGAGTATCTCTTTTCCGATGCATTATTCCTCCTTTACTGCATCCCTCGCACCCTCACATTGACGAATTAACACACAATTTGCGTCCATATGAAATCCTCTGGGTTCCCTGCATTGTCCTTCTAAATCGAGATACATTTCTACGGAATCAATAGGATTTTCTTTTGGGAGTCGAGTATCTCTTTTCCGATGCATTATTCCCCCGTTACTGCATCCATCGCTCCCTCACACTGACGAATTAACAAACAATTTGCGTCCAGATGAAGTACACTGGGTTCCCTGCCATCTCTGTCTAAATCGAGATACGTTTCTACGGGAACGATGGAATTTCGTCTATGAGTCCAGTATCTCTTATCCGATGCGTTATTCCTCCTTTACTGCATCCCTCGCTCCCTCACATTCACGAAATAACAAACAATTTGCGTCCATATGAAATACTCTGGGATCCCTGCATTGTCTTTCTAAATCAAGATACGTTTCTACGGAAACGATAGGATTTTCTTTTGGGAGTCGAGTATCTCTTTCCCGATGCACTATTCCTCCATTACTGCATCCCTCGCTCCCTCACATTCACGAAATAACACACAATTTGCGTCCATATGAAATACTCTGGGTTCCCTGCATTATCCTTCTAAATCGAGATACGATTCTACGGAAACGATAGGATTTTCTTTTGGGAGTCGAGTATCTGTTTTCTGATGCATTATTCCCCCTTTACTGCATCCCTCGCTCCCTCACATTGACGAATTAACACACAATTTGCGTCCATATGAAATCCTCTGGGTTCCCTGCATTGTCCTTCTAAATCGAGATACATTTCTACGGAATCAATAGGATTTTCTTTTGGGAGTCGAGTTTCTCTTTTCCGCTGCATTATTCCTCCTTTACTGAATCCCTCGCTCCATCACATTGACGAATGAATACACATATTGCGTCCATATAAAATACTCTGGGTTCCCTGCATTGTCCTTCTAAATCGAGATACGTTTCTACGGAAACGATAGGATTTTCTTTCGGGAGCCTAGTATCTCTTTTCCGATGCATTATTCCTCCTTTACTGCATCCCTCGCACCATCACATTCACGAAAAAACACACAATTTGCGTCCATATGAAATACTCTGGGTTCCCTGCATTATCCTTCTAATCGAGATACGATTGTACGGAAACGATAGGATTTTCTTTTGGGAGTCGAGTATCTCTTTTCCGATGCATTATTCCACCGTTACTGCATTCCTCGCTCCCTCACACTGAAGAATTAACAAACAATTTGCGTCCATATGAAGTACTCTGGGTTCCCTGCCATCTCCGTCTAAATCGAAATACGTTTCTACGGAAACGATAGAATTTTCGTCTGGGAGCCCAGTATCTTCTTTCCGATGCATTATTCCTCCTTTACTGCATCCCTCGCTCCCTCACATTCACGAAATAACACACATATTGCGTCCATATAAAATACTCTGGGTTCCCTGCATTGTCCTTCTAAATCGAGATACGTTTCTACGGAAACGATAGGATTTTCTTTTGGGAGTCGAGTATCTCTTTTCCGATGCATTATTCCTCCTTACTGCATCCCTCGCTCCCTCACATTGACGAATTAACACACAATTTGCGTCCATATAAAATACTCTGTGTTCCTTGCATTCTCCTTCTAAATCGACATACGTTTCTACGGAAACGATAGGATCTTCTTTTGGGAGTCGAGTATCTCTTTTCCGATGCATTATTCCTCCTTAGTGCATCCCTCGCTCCCTCACATTGGCGAATTAACACACAATTTGAGTCCATATGAAATACTCTGGGTTCCATCCATTGTCCTTCTAAATCGAGATACGATTCTACGGAAAGGAAAGAATTTTTATTTGGGAGACGAGTATCTCTTTTCCGATGCATTATTCCTCCTTTACTGCATCCCTCGCTCCCTCACATTGGCGAATTAACACACAATTTGCGTCCATATGAGATACTCTGGGTTCCCAGCATTGTCCTTCTAAGTAGAGATACGTTTCTACGGAAACGGTAGGATTTTCTTTTGGGAGTCAAGTATCTCTTTTCCGATGCATTATTCCTCCTTTACTGCATCCCTCGGTCACTCACACTGACGAATATACATCAATTTGCGTCCATATGAAATCCTCTGGGTTCCATTCATAGTCATTCTAAATCGAGATACGTTTCTGCGGAAACGATAGGATTTGCTTTTGGGAGTCGAGTATCTCATTAACGATGTATTATTCCTCCTTTACTGCATCCCTCGCTCCCTCACATTGACGAATTAACACACAATTTCCGTCCATATAAAATACTCTGGGTTCCTAGCCATCTCCATCTAAATCGAGATACGTTTCTACGGAAACGATAGGATTTTCTTTTGGGAGTCGAGTATCTCTTTTCCGACGCATTATTCCTCCGTTTCTGCATCCATCGCTCCCTCACACTGTCGAGTTAACAAACAATTTGCGTCCATATGAAGTACTCTGGGTTCCCTGCCATCTCCGTCTAAATCGAGATACGTTTCTACGGAAACGATAGAATTTTCGTCTGGGAGTCCAGTATCTCTCTTCCAATGCATTATTCCTCCTTTACTGCATCCCTCGCTCCCTCACATCACGAAATAACACACAATTTGCGTCCATATAAAATACTCTGGGTTCCCTGCATTGTCCTTCTACATCGAGATTAGTTTCTACGGAAACGATAGGATTTTCTTTTGGGGGTCGAGTATCTCTTTTCGATGTCTTATTCCTCCTTTACTGCATCCCTCGCTCCCTCACATTGACGAATTAACCGACAATTTGCGTCCATATGAAATACTCTGGGTTCCCTGCTTTGTCCTTCTAAATCGAGATACATTCCTGCGGAAACGATAGGATTTTCTTTTGGGAGTCGAGTATTTCTTTTCCCATGCATTATTCCTCCATTACCGCATCCCTCGCTCCCTCACATTGACGAATTAACACACAATTTGCGTCCATATGAAATACACTTTGTTCAATGCATTGTCCTTCTAAACCGAGATACGTTTCTACGGAATAGATAGGATTTTCTTTTGGGGGTCGAGTATCTCTTTTCCGATGCATTATTCCTCCTTACTGCATCCCTCGCTCCCTCACATTGACGAATTGACACACAATTTGCGTCTATATAAAATACTCTGGGTTCCTTGCCATCTCAATCTAAATCGAGATACGTTTCTACGGAAACTATAGGATTTTCTTTCGGGAGTCAAGTATCTCTTTTCCGATGCATTATTCCTCCTTTACTGCATACCTCGCTCCCTCTCATTGACGAATTAACACACAATTTGCGTCCATATGAAATACTCTGGGTTCGCTGCATTGTCTTTCCAAATCGAGATACGTTTCTACGGAAACGATAGGATTTTCTTTCGGGAGTCGGGTATCTCTTTTCCGATGCGTTATTCCTCCTTTACTGCATCCCTCGCCCCCTCACATTGACGAATTAACACACAATTTGCGTCCATATAAAATACTCTGGGTTCCCTGCATTGACCTTCTAAATCGACATACGTTTCTACGGAAACGATAGGATTTTCTTTTGGGAGTCGAGTATCTCTTTTCCGATGCATTATTCCTCCGTTACTGCATTCCTCGCTCCCTCACACTGAAGAATTAACAAACAATATGCGTCCATATGAAGTACTGTGGGTTCCCTGCCATCTCCGTCTAAATCGAAATACGTTACTACGGAAACGATAGAATTTTCGTCGCGGAGCCCAGTATCTCTTTTCCGATGCATTATTCCTCCTTTACTGCATCCCTCGCTCCCTCTGATTCACGAAATAACACACAATTTGCGTCCATATGAAATAATCTGGGATCGCTGCATTGTCCTTCTAAATCGAGATACGTTTCTACGGAAACGATAGGATTTTCTTTCGGGAGTCGGGTTTCTCTTTTCCGATGCATTATTCCTCCTTTACTGCATCCCTCGCTCCCTCACATTGACGAATTAACACACAATTTGCATCCATATGAAATATTCTGGGTTCCCTGCATTATCCTTCTAATCGAGATACGATTCTAAGGAAACGATAGGATTTTCTTTTGGGAGTGGAATATATCTTTTCTTATGCATTATTCCTCCTTTACTGCATTCCTCGTTCCCTCACATTGGCGAGTTAACACACAATTTGAGTCTATATGAAATACTCTGGATTCCCTCCATTGTCCTTCTAAATCGAGATACGTTTCTACGGAAAGGATAGAATTTTCATTTGGGAGTCGAGTATCTCTTTTCCGATGCATTATTCCTCCTTTACTGCATCCCTCGCTCCCTCAGATTGGCGAATTAACACACAATATGCGTCCATATGAGATACTCTGGGTTCCCAGCATTGTCCTTCTAAGTCGAGATACGTTTCTACGGAAACGGTAGGATTTTCTTTTGGGAGTCGAGTATCTCTTTTCCGATGCAATATTCCTCCTTTACTGCATCCCTCGCAGCCTCACATTGACGAATTAACACACAATTTGCGTCTATATGAAATACACTGTGTTCCCTGCATTGTCTTTCCAAATCGAGATACGTTTCTACAGGAACGATAGGATTTTCTTTTAGGAGTTGGGTATCTGTTTTCCGATGCATTATTCCTCCTTTACTGCATCCCTCGCTCCCTCACATTGACGAATTAACACACAATTTGCGTCCATATGAAATACTCAGGGTTCCTTGCCATGTCCTTCTAAATCGAGATACGTTTCTACGGAAACGATAGGATTTTCTTTTGGGAGTCGAGTATCTCTTTTCCGATGCATTATTCCTCCTTTACTGCATCCCTCGCTCCCTCACATTGACGAATTAACACACAATTGGCGTCCATATGAAATACTCTGGGTTCCCTGCATTGTCTTTCCAAATCGAGATACGTTTCTACGGAAACGATAGGATTTTCTTTTGGGAGTCGAGTATCTGTTTTCCGATGCATTTTTCCTCCTTTACTGCATCCCTCGCTCCCTCACATTGACGAATTAACACACTATTTGCGTCCATATGAAATACTCTGGGTTCCCAGCATTGTCCTTCTAAATAGAGATACGTTCCTACGGAATCGATAGGATATTCTTTTGGGATTCGAGTGTCTCTTTTCCGATGCATTATTCCTCCTTACTGCATCCCTCGCTCCCACACATTGACGAATTAACACACTATTTGCGTCCAAATAATATACTCTGGGTTCCTTTCCATCTCCATCTAAATCGAGATAGGTTTCTACGGAAACGATAGGATAGTCTTTCGGGAGTCGAGTATCTCTTTTCCGATGCATTATTCCTCCTTTACTGCATCCCTCGCTCCCTCACTTTGACGAATTAACACACAATTTGCGTCCATATGAAATACTCTGGGTTCCCTGCCATCTCCTTCTAAATCGAGATACGTTTCTACGGAAACGATAGGATTTTCTCTTGGGAGTCGAGTATCTGTTGTCCGATGCATTATTCCTTCTTTACTGCATCCCTCGCTCCCTCACATTGACGAGTTAACACACAATTTGCGTCCATATGAAATACTCTGGGTTCCCTGCATTGTCATTCCAAATCGAGATACGTTTCTATGGAAACGATATGATTTTCTTTTGGGAGTCGAGTATCTTCTGTCCGATGCATTATTCCTGCTTTACTGCATCCCTCGCTCCCTCACATATACGAAATAACACACAATTTGCGTCCATATGAAATACTCTGGGATCCCTGCATTGTCCTTCTAAATCGAGATACGTTTCTACGGAATAGATAGGATTTTCTTTTGGGGGTCGAGTATCTCTTTTCCCATGCATTATTCCTCCATTACCGCATCCCTCGCTATCTCACATTGACGAATTAACACACAATTTGCGTCCATATGAAATACACTTTGTTCCCTGCATTGTCCTTCTAAACCGAGATACGTTTCTACGGAATAGATAGGATTTTCTTTTGGGGGTCGAGTATCTCTTTTCCAATGCATTATTCCTCCTTACTGCATCCCTCGCTCCCTCACATTGACGAATTGACACACAATTTGCGTCCATATAAAATACTCTGGGTTCCTTGCCATCTCAATCTAAATCGAGATACGTTTCTACGGAAACGATAGGATTTTCTTTCAGGAGTCAAGTATCTCTTTTCCGATGCATTATTCCTCCTTTACTGCATCCCCCGCTCCCTCTCATTGACGAATTAACACACAATTTGCGTCCATATGAAATACTCTGGGTTCGCTGCATTGTCTTTCCAAATCGAGATACGTTTCTACGGAAACGATAGGATTTTCTTTCGGGAGTCGGGTATCTCTTTTCCGATGCATTATTCCTCCTTTACTGCATCCCTCGCCCCCTCACATTGACGAATTAACACACAATTTGCGTCCATATAAAATACTCTGGGTTCCCTGCATTGACCTTCTAAATCGACATACGTTTCTACGGAAACGATAGGATTTTCTTTTGGGAGTCGAGTATCTCTTTTCCGATGCATTATTCCTCCGTTACTGCATTCCTCGCTCCCTCACACTGAAGAATTAACAAACAATATGCGTCCATATGAAGTACTCTGGGTTCCCTGCCATCTCCGTCTAAATCGAAATACGTTTCTACGGAAACGATAGAATTTTCGTCGCGGAGCCCAGTATCTCTTTTCCGATGCATTATTCCTCCTTTACTGCATCCCTCGCTCCCTCAGATTCACGAAATAACACACAATTTGCGTCCACATGAAATACTCTGGGATCGCTGCATTGTCCTTCTAAATCGAGATACGTTTCTACGGAAACGATAGGATTTTCTTTCGGGAGTCGGGTATCTCTTTTCCGATGCATTATTCCTCCTTTACTGCATCCCTCGCTCCCTCACATTGACGAATTAACACACAATTTGCGTCCATATGAAATATTCTGGGTTCCCTGCATTATGCTTCTAATCGAGATACGATTCTACGGAAACGATAGGATTTTCTTTTGGGAGTGGAATATATCTTTTCTGATGCATTATTCCTCCTTTACTGCATCCCTCGTTCCCTCACATTGGCGAATTAACACACAATTTGAGTCTATATGAAATACTCTGGATTCCCTCCATTGTCCTTCTAAATCGAGATACGTTTCTACGGAAAGGATAGAATTTTCATTTGGGAGTCGAGTATCTCTTTTCCGATGCATTATTCCTCCTTTACTGCATCCCTCGCTCCCTCAGATTGGCGAATTAACACACAATTTGCGTCCATATGAGATACTCTGGGTTCCCAGCATTGTCCTTCTAAGTCGAGATACGTTTCTACGGAAACGGTAGGATTTTCTTTTGGGAGTCGAGTATCTCTTTTCCGATGCAATATTCCTCCTTTACTGCATCCCTCGCTGCCTCACATTGACAAATTAACACACAATTTGCGTC
The DNA here is from genome assembly GCF_023898315.1 of Schistocerca nitens. Taxonomy (NCBI): domain Eukaryota; kingdom Metazoa; phylum Arthropoda; class Insecta; order Orthoptera; family Acrididae; genus Schistocerca; species Schistocerca nitens. The sequence continues at coordinate 2,435,309 of NW_026046060.1, forward strand.
TATATGAAATAGTCTGTGTTCCCTGCATTGTCTTTCCAAATCGAGATACGTTTCTACGGAAACGATAGGATTTTCTTTTAGGAGTTGCGTATCTGTTTTCCGATGCATTATTCCTCCTTTACTGCATCCCTCGCTCCCTCACATTAACGAATTAACACACAAATTGCGTCCATATGAAATCCTCTTGGTTCCCTGCATTGTCCTTCTAAATCGAGATACGTTTCTACGGAAACGATAGGATTTTCTTTTGGGAGTCGAGTATCTCTTTTCCGATGCATTATTCCTCCTTACTGCATCCCTCGCTCCCTCACATTGACGAATTGACACACAATTTGCGTCCATATGAAATACTCAGGGTTTCTTGCCATGTCCTTCTAAATCGAGATACGTTTCTACGGAAACGATAGGATTTTCTTTTGGGAGTCGAGTATCTCTTTTCCGATGCATTATTCCTCATTTACTGCATCCCTCGCTCCCTCACATTGACGAATTAACACACAATTTGCGTCCATATAAAATACCCTAGGTTCCCTGCCGTCTCCTTCTAAATCGAGGTACGTTTCTACAGAAACGATAGGATTTTCTTTTGGGAGTCGAGTATCTCTTTTCCGATGCATTATTCCTCCATTACTGCATCCCTCGCTCCCTCACATTGACGAATTAACACACAATTTGCGTCCATATGAAATACTCTGGGTTCCCTGCATTGTCTTTCCAAATCGAGATACGTTTCTACGGAAACGATAGGATTTTCTTTTGGGAGTCGAGTATCTGTTTTCCGATGCATTTTTCCTCCTTTACTGCATCCCTCGCTCCCTCACATTGACGAATTAACACACAATTTGCGTCTATATGAAATACTCTGGGTTCCCAGCATTGTCCTTCTAAATAGAGATACGTTCCTACGGAATCGATAGGATTTTCTTTTTGGATTCGAGTGTCTCTTTTCCGATGCATTATTCCTCCTTACTGCATCCCTCGCTCCCTCACATTGACGAATTAACACACTATTTGCGTCCATATAATATACTCTGGGTTCCTTTCCATCTCCATCTCAATCGAGATAGGTTTCTACGGAAATGATAGGATTTTCTTTCGGGAGTCGAGTATCTCTTTTCCGATGCATTATTCCTCCTTTACTGCATCCCTCGCTCCCTCACTTTGACGAATTAACACACAATTTGCGTCCATATGAAATACTCTGGGTTAACTGCCATCTCCTTCTAAATCGAGATACGTTTCTACGGAAACGAATGTATTTTCTTTTGGGAGTCGAGTATCTCTTTTCCGATGCGTTATTCCTCCTTTACTGCATCCCTCGCTTCCACACATTGACGAATTAACACACAATTTGCGTCCATATAATATACTCTGGGTTCCTTTCCATCTCCTTCTAAATCGAGATACGTTTCCATGGAAACGATAGGATTTTCTTTTGGGAGTCGAGTATCTCTTTTCCGATGCATTATTCCTCCTTTACTGCATCCCTCGCTCCCTCACTTTGACGAATTAACACACAATTTTCGTCCATATGAAATACTCTGGGTTAACTGCCATCTCCTTCTAAATCGAGATACGTTTCTACGGAAACGAATGTATTTTCTTTTGGGAGTCGAGTATCTCTTTTCCGATGCGTTATTCCTTCTTTTCTGCATCCCTCGCTCCCTCACATTGGCGAATTAACAAACAATTTGCGTCCATATGAAATACTCTGTGTTCCCTGCATTGTCTTTCCAAATCGAGATACGTTTCTACGGAAACGATAGGATTTTCTCTTGGGAGTCGAGTATCTGTTGTCCGATGCATTATTCCTTCTTTACTGTATCCCTTCCTCCCTCACATTGACGAATTAACAAACAATTTGCGTCCATATGAAGTACTCTGGGTTCCCTGCCATCTCCTTCCAAATCGACATACTTTTCTACAGAAACGATAGGATTTTCTTTTGGGAGTCGAGTATCTTTTTCCGCTGCATTATTCCTCCTTTACTGCATCCCTCGCTCCCTCACATTGACGAATTAACACACAAATTGCGTCCATATGAAATACTCTGGGTTCCCTGCATTGTCCTTCTAAATCGAGATACGTTTCTACGGAAGCGATAAGATTTTGTTTTGGGAGTCGAGTATCTCTTTTCTGATGCATTATTCCTCCTTTACTGCATCCCTCGCTCCCTCACATAGACGAATTAACACACAATTTGCGTCCATATGAAATACTCTGGGTCACTGCATTGTCCTTCTAAATCGAGATACGTTTCTACGGAAATGATAGGATTTTCTTTTGGGAGTCGAGTATCTTTTGTCCGATGCATTATTCCTCCTTTACTGCATCCCTCGCTCCCTCACATTCACGAAATAACACACAATTTGCGTCCATATGAAATACTCTGGGATCCCTGCATTGTCCTTCTAAATCGAGATACGTTTCTACGGAATAGATAGGATTTTCTTTTGGGGGACGAGTATCTCTTTTCCGATGCATTATTCCTCCTTACTGCATCCCTCGCTCCCTCACATTGACGAATTGACACACAATTTGCGTCCATATAAAATACTCTGGGTTCCTTGCCATCTCAATCTAAATCGAGATACGTTTCTACGGAAACGATAGGATTTTCTTTCGGGAGTCAAGTATCTCTTTTCCGATGCATTATTCCTCCTTTACTGCATCCCTCGCTCGAACTCATTGACGAATTAACACACAATTTGCGTCCATATGAAATACTCTGGGTTCGCTGCATTGTCTTTCCAAATCGAGATACGTTTCTATGGAAACGATAGGATTTTCTTTCGGGAGTCGGGTATCTCTTTTCCGATGCATTATTCCTCCTTTACTGCATCCCTCGCTCCCTCACATTGACGAATTAACACACAATTTGCGTCCATATAAAATACTCTGGGTTCCCTGCATTGACCTTCTAAATCGACATACGTTTCTACGGAAACGATAGGATTTTCTTTTGGGAGTCGAGTATCTCTTTTCCGATGCATTATTCCTCCGTTACTGCATTCCTCGCTCCCTCACACTGAAGAATTAACAAACAATATGCGTCCATATGAATTACTCTGGGTTCCCTGCCATCTCCGTCTAAATCGAAATACGTTTCTACGGAAACGATACAATTTTCGTCGCGGAGCCCAGTATCTCTTTTCCGATGCATTATTCCTCCTTTACTGCATCCCTCGCTCCCTCAGATTCACGAAATAACACACAATTTGCGTCCATATGAAATACTCTGGGATCGCTGCATTGTCCTTCTAAATCGAGATACGTTTCTACGGAAACGATAGGATTTTCTTTCGGGAGTCGGGTATCTCTTTTCCGATGCATTATTCCTCCTTTACTGCATCCCTCGCTCCCTCACATTGACGAATTAACACACAATTTGCGTCCATATGAAATATTCTGGGTTCCCTGCATTATCCTTCTAATCGAGATACGATTCTACGGAAACGATAGGATTTCTTTTGGGAGTCGAGTATCTCTTTTCCGATGCATTATTCCTCCTTTACTGCATCCCTCGCTCCCTGACATTGACGAATTAACACACAACTTGCGTCCATATAAAATACCCTAGGTTCCCTGCCGTCTCCTTCTAAATCGAGATACGTTTCTACAGAAACGATAGGATTTTCTTTTGGGAGTCGAGTATCTCTTTTCCGATGCATTATTCCTCCTTTACTGCATCCCTCGCTCCCTCACATTGACGAATTAACACACAATTTGCGTCCATATGAAATACTCTGGGTTCCCTGCATTGTCTTTCCAAATCGAGATACGTTTCTACGGAAACGATAGGATTTTCTTTTGGGAGTCGAGTATCTGTTTTCCGATGCATTTTTCCTCCTTTACTGCATCCCTCGCTCCCTCACATTGACGAATTAACACACAATTTGCGTCCATATGAAATACTCTGGGTTCCCAGCATTGTACTTCTAAATAGAGATACGTTTCTACGGAATCGATAGGATTTTCTTTTGGGATTCGAGTGTCTCTTTTCCGATGCATTATTCCTCCTTACTGCATCCCTCGCTCCCTCACATTGACGAATTTACACACTATTTGCGTCCATATAATACACTCTGGGTTCCTTTCCATCACCATCTAAATCGAGATAGGTTTCTACGGAAACGATAGGATTTTCTTTCGGGAGTCGGGTATCTCTTTTCCGATGCATTATTCCTCCTTTACTGGATCAATCGCTCCCTCACTTTGACGAATTAACACACAATTTGCGTCCATATGAAATACTCTGGGTTCCCTGCCATCTCCTTCTAAATCGAGATACGTTTCTACGGAAACGAATGTATTTTCTTTTGGGAGTCGAGTATCTCTTTTCCGATGCGTTATTCCTCCTTTACTGCATCCCTCGCTCCCACACATTGACGAATTAACACACAATTTGCGTTTATATAAAATACTCTGTGTTCCCTGCATTGTCCCTCTAAATCGAGATACGTATCTACGGAAACGATAGGATTTTCTTTTAGGGGTCGAGTATCTCTTCTCCTTTACTGCATATCCGCTCCCTCACATTGTCAAATTAACACACAATTTGCGTTCATATGAAATACTCTGGGTTCCCTGCCGTCTCCTTCTAAATCGAGATACGTTTCCATGGAAACGATAGGATTTTCTTTTGGGAGTCGAGTATCTCTTTTCCGATGCATTATTCCTCCTTTACTGCATCCCTCGCTCCCTCAGATTGGCGAATTAACACACAATTTGCGTCCATATGAGATACTCTGGGTTCCCAGCATTGTCCTTCTAAGTCGAGATACGTTTCTACGGAAACGGTAGGATTTTCTTTTGGGAGTCGAGTATCTCTTTTCCGATGCAATATTCCTCCTTTACTGCATCCCTCGCTGCCTCACATTGACGAATTAACACACAATTTGCGTCTATATGAAATACTCTGTGTTCCCTGCATTGTCTTTCCAAACCGAGATACGTTTCTACGGAAACGATAGGATTTTCTTTTAGGAGTTGGGTATCTGTTTTCCGATGCATTATTCCTCCTTTACTGCATCCCTCGCTCCCTCACATTAACGAATTAACACACAAATTGCGTCCATATGAAATCCTCTTGGTTCCCTGCATTGTCCTTCTAAATCGAGATACGTTTCTACGGAAACGATAGGATTTTCTTTTGGGAGTCGCGTATCTCTTTTCCGATGCATTATTCCTCCTTACTGCATCCCTCGCTCCCTCACATTGACGAATTAACACACAATTTGCGTCCATATGAAATACTCAGGGTTCCTTGCCATGTCCTTCTAAATCGAGATACGTTTCTACGGAAACGATAGGATTTTCTTTTGGGAGTCGAGTATCTCTTTTCCGATGCATTATTCCTCCTTTACTGCATCCCTCGCTCCCTGATATTGACGAATTAACACACAACTTGCGTCCATATAAAATACCCTAGGTTCCCTGCCGTCTCCTTCTAAATCGAGATACGTTTCTACAGAAACGATAGGATTTTCTTTTGGGAGTCGAGTATCTCTTTTCCGATGCATTATTCCTCCTTTACTGCATCCCTCGCTCCCTCACATTGACGAATTAACACACAATTTGCGTCCATATGAAATACTCTGGGTTCCCTGCATTGTCTTTCCAAATCGAGATACGTTTCTACGGAAACGATAGGATTTTCTTTTGGGAGTCGAGTATCTGTTTTCCGATGCATTTTTCCTCCTTTACTGCATCCCTCGCTCCCTCACATTGACGAATTAACACACAATTTGCGTCCATATGAAATACTCTGGGTTCCCAGCATTGTCCTTCTAAATAGAGATACGTTTCTACGGAATCGATAGGATTTTCTTTTGGGATTCGAGTGTCTCTTTTCCGATGCATTATTCCTCCTTACTGCATCCCTCGCTCCCTCACATTGACGAATTTACACACTATTTGCGTCCATATAATATACTCTGGGATCCTTTCCATCACCATCTAAATCGAGATAGGTTTCTACGGAAACGATAGGATTTTCTTTTAGGGGTCGAGTATCTCTTCTCCTTTACTGCATATCCGCTGCCTCACATTGTAAAATTAACACACAATTTGCGTTCATATGAAATACGGTGGGTTCCCTGCCGTCTCCTTCTAAATCGAGATACGTTTCCATGGAAACAATAGGATTTTCTTTTGGGATACGAGTATCTCTTTTCCGATGCATTATTCCTTCTTTACTGCATCCCTCGCTCCCTCACATTGGCGAATTAACAAACAATTTGCGTCCATATGAAATACTCTGTGTTCCCTGCATTGTCTTTCCAAATCGAGATACGTTTCTACGGAAACGATAGAATTTTCTCTTGGGAGTCGAGTATCTGTTGTCCGATGCATTATTCCTTCTTTACTGCATCCCTCCCTCCCTCACATTGACGAATTAACAAACAATTTGCGTCCATATGAAATACTCTGGGTTCCCTGCCATCTCCTTCTAAATCGACATACTTTTCTACAGAAACGATAGGATTTTCTTTTGGGAGTCGAGTATCTTTTTTCCGCTGCATTATTCCTCCTTTACTGCATCCCTCGCTCCCTCACATTGACGAATTAACACACAAATTGCGTCCATATGAAATACTCTGGGTTCCCAGCATTGTCCTTCTAAACAGAGATACGTTTCTACGGAATCGATAGGATTTTCTTTTGGGATTCGAGTGTCTCTTTTCCGATGCATTATTCCTCCTTTACTGCATCCCTCGCTCCCTCACATTGACGAATTAACAAACAATTTGCGTGCATATGAAGTATTCTGGGTTCCTGCCATCTTCTTCTAAATCGAGATACGTTTCTACGGTAACGATAGAATTTCCTTTTGTGATTCGAGTACCTCTTTTCCGATGCATTATTCCTCCGTTACTGCATCCCTCGCTCCATCACATTGACGAATTAACACACAATTTGCGTCCATGTGAAATACTCAGGGATACCTGCATTGTCCTTCTAAATCGAGATACGTTTCTACGGAAACGATAGGATTTTCTTTTGGGAGTCGAGTATCTCTTTTCCCATGCATTATTCCTCCTTTACTGCATCCCTCGCTCCCTCACATTGACGAATTAACACACAATTTGCGTCCATATGAAATACTCTGTGTTCCCTGCCGTCTCCTTCTAAATCGAGACACGTTTCTACAGAAACGATAGGATTTTCTTTTGGGAGTCGAGTATCTCTTTTCCGCTGCATTATTCCTCCTTTGCTGCATCCCTCGCTCCCTCACATTGACGAATGAACACACATATTGCGTCCATATGTAATACTCTGGGTTCCATGCATTGTCCTTCTAAATCGAGATACGTTTCTACGGAAATGATAGGATTTTCTTTTGGGAGTCGAGTATCTCTTTTCCGATGCATTATTCCTCCTTTACTGCATCCCTCGCTCCCTCACATTGACGAATTAACACACAATTTGCGTCCATATGAAATACTCTGTGTTCCCTGCATTGTCTTTCCAAATCGAGATACGTTTCTACGGAAACGATAGGATTTTCTTTTGGGAGCCGAGTATCTGTTGTCCGATGCATTATTCCTCCTTTACTGCATCCCTCGCTCCCTAACATTGACGAATTAACAAACAATTTGCGTGCATATGAAGTATTCTGGGTTCCCTGCCATCTCCTTCTAAATCGAGATACGTTTCTACGGAAACGATATAATTTCCTTTTGTGAGTCGAGTATCTCTTTTCCGATGCATTATTCCTCCTTTACTGCATCCCACGCTCCATCACATTGACGAATTAACACACAATTTGCGTCCATATGAAATACTCTGGGATCCCTGCATTGTCCTTCTAAATCGAGATACGTTTCTACGGAAACGATAGGATTTTCATTTGGGAGTCGAGTATCTCTTTTTCCCGTGCATTATTCCTCCTTTACTGCATCCCTCGCTCCCTCACATTGACGAATTAACACACAATTTGCGTCCATATGAAATACTCTGGGTTCCCTGCCGTCTGCTTCTAATCGAGATAGGATTTTCTTTTGGGAGTCGAGTATCTCTTTTCCGCTGCATTATTCCTCCTTTACTGCATCCCTGGCTGTCTCACATTGACGAATGAACACACATATTGCGTCCATATAAAATAATCTGGGTTCCCTGCATTGTCCTTCTAAATCGAGATACGATTCTACAGAAACGATAGGATGTTCTTTTGGGAGTCGAGTATCTCTTTCGGATGTATTATTCCTCCTTTACTGTATCCCTCGCTCCCTCACATTCACGAAATAACACACAATTTGCGTCCATATGAAATACTCTGGGTTCCCTGCATTGTCCTTCTAAATCGAGATACGAGTCTACGGAAACGATAGGATTTTCTTTTGGGAGTCGAATATATCTTTACCGATGCATTATTCCTCCTTTACTGCATTCCTCGCTCCCTCACATTGACGATTTAACACACAATTTGCGTCCATACGAAATACTCTGGGTTCCCTGAACTGTCCTTCTAAATCGAGATACGTTCTACAGAAACGATAGGATTTTCTTTTGGGAGTCGAGTATCTCTTTTCCGATGCATTATTCTTGCTTTACTGCATCCCTCGCTCCCTCACATTGGCGAATTAACACACAATTTGAGTCCATATCAAATACTCTGGGTTCCCTGCATTGTCCTTCTAAATCGAGATACGTTTCAACGGAAAGGATAGAATTTTCTTTTGGGAGTCGAGTACCTCTTTTCCGATGCATTATTCCTCCTTTACTGCATCCCTCGCTCCCTCACATTGACGAATTAACAGACAATTTGCGTCCATATGAAATACTCTGGGTTCCGTGCATCGTCCTTCCAAGTCGAGATTCGTTTCTACGGAAACGAAAGGATTTTCTTTTGGTAGTCGAGTATTTTTTTTTCCGATGCATTATTCCTCCTTTACTGCATCCCTCGCTCACTCACATTGATGAATTATATAACAATTTGCGTCCATATGAAATAGTCTGTGTTGCATTCATTGTCTTACTAAATCGAGATACGTTTCTACGGAAACGACAGGATTTGCTTTTGGGAGTCGAGTATCTCTTTACCGATGTATTATTCCTCCTTTACTGCATCCCTCGTTCCCTCACATTGACGAATTAACAGACAATTTGCGTCCATATGAAATACTCTGGGTTCCCTGGATTGTCCTTCTAAATCGACATACGTTTCTACGGAAACGATAGGATTTTCTTTTGGGAGTCGAGTATCTGTTGTCCGATGCATTATTCCTCCGTTACTGCATCCCTCGCTCCTGCACATTGACGAAGTGACACACAATATGCGTCCATATGAAATACTCTGGTTTCCCTGCATTGTCTTTCTAAATCGAGATACGTTTCTTCGGAAACGATGGGATTTTCTTTTGGGAGTCGAGTATCTCTTTTCAGATGCATTATTCCTCCTTTACTGCATTACTCGCTCCCACACATTGACGAATTAACACACAATTTGCGTCCATATGGAATACTCTGGGTTCCCTGCATTGTCCTTCTAATCGAGATACGTTTCTACGGAAACGATAGGATTTTCTATTGGGAGTCGAGTATCTCTTTTCCGATGCATTATTATTCCTTTACTGCATCCCTCCCTCCCTCACATTGACGAATTAACACACAATTTTCATCCATATAAAATACTCTGGGTTCCCTGCATTGTCTTTCCAAATCGAGATAGGTTTCTACGGAATCGATAGGATTTTCTTTTGGGAGTCGAGTATCTGTTGTCCGATGCATTATTCCTCCTTTACTGCATCCCTCGCTCCCTCACATTGACGAATTAACAAACAATTTGCGTGCATATGAAGTATTCTTGGTTCCCTGCCATCTCCTTCTAAATGGAGATATGTTTCTACAGAAACGATAGAATTGCCTTTTGTGAGTCGAGTATCTCTTTTCCGATGCATTATTCCTACTTTACTGCATCCCTCGCTCCCACACATTGATGAATTAACACACAATTTGCGTCCATATGGAATACTCTAGGTTCCCTGCATTGTCGTTCTAATCGAGATACGTTTCTACGGAAACAATAGTATTTTCTTTTGGGAGTCGAGTATCTCTTTTCCGATGCATTATTCCTCCTTTACTGCATCCCTCACTCCCTCACATTGACGAATTAACACACAATTTGCGTCCATATGAAATACTCTGGGTTCCCTGCATTGTCCTTGTAAATCGAGATACGTTCCTACGGAAACGATAGGATTTTCTTTTGGGAGTCGAGTATCTCTTTTCCGATGCATTAAACCTCCTTTACTGCATCCCTCGCTACCTCACATTGACGAATTAACACACAATTTACGTCCATATGAAATACTCTGGGTTCCCTGCATTGTCTTTCCAAATCGAGATACGTTTCTACGGAAACGAAAGGATTTTCTTTTGGGAGTCGAGTATCTCTTTTCCGATGCATTATTCCTCCTTTACTGCATCCCTCACTCCCTCACATTGACGAATTAACACACAATTTGCGTCCATATGAAATACTCTGGGTTCCCTGCATTGTCCTTCTAATCGAGATACGTTTCTACAGAAACGATAGGATTTTCTTTTGGGAGTCGAGTATCTCTTTTCCGATGCATTATTCTTGCTTTACTGCATCCCTCGCTCACTCACATTGACGAATTATATAACAATTTGCGTCCATATGAAATAGTCTGGGTTGTATTCAATCTCTTTCTAAATCGAGATACGTTTCTACGGAAACGACAGGATTTGCTTTTGGGAGTCGAGTATATCTTTACCGATGTATTATTCCTCCTTTACTGCATCCCTCGATCCCTCACATTGACGAATTAACAGACAATTTGCGTCCATATGAAATACTCTGGGTTCCCTGGATTGTCCTTCTAAATCGACATACGTTTCTACGGAAACGATAGGATTTTCTTTTGGGAGTCGAATATCTCTTTTCCAATGCATTATTCCTCCTTTACTGCATCCCTCGCTCCCGCACATTGACGAAGTGACACACAATATGCGTCCATATGAAATACTCTGGTTTCCCTGCATTGTCCTTCTAAATCGAGATACGTTTCTTCGAAAACGATGGGATTTTCTTTTGGGAGTCGAGTATCTCTTTTCCGATCCATTATTCCTCCTTTACTGCATTACTCGCCCCCACACATTGACGAATTAACACACAATTTGCGTCCGTATGGAATACTCTGGGTTCCCTGCATTGTCCTTCTAATCGAGATACGTTTCTACGGAAACGATAGGATTTTCATTTGGGAGTCGAGTATCTCTTTTCCGATGCATTATTCCTACTTTACTGCATCCCTCGCTACCTCACTTTGACGAATTAACACACAATTTACGTCCATATGAAATACTCTGGGTTCCCTGCATTGTCTTCCAAATCGAGATACGTTTCTACGGAAACGAAAGGATTTTCTTTTGGGAGTCGAGTATCTCTTTTCCGATGCATTATTCCTCCTTTACTGCATCCCTCGCTCCCTCACATTGACGAATTAACACACAATTTGCGTCCATATGAAATACTCTGGGTTCCCTGCATTGTCCTTCTAAATCGAGATTAGTTTCTACGGAAACGATAGGATTTTCTTTTGGGGGTCGAGTATCTCTTTTCGATGTATTATTCCTCCTTTACTGCATCCCTCGCTCCCTCACATTGACGTATTGACACACAATTTGCGTCCATATAAAATACTCTGGTTTCCTTGCCATCTCAATCTAAATCGAGATACGTTTCTACGGAAACGATAGGATTTTCTTTCGGGAGTCAAGTATCTCTTTTCCGATGCATTATTCCTCCTTTACTGCATCCCTCGCTCCCTCTCATTGACGAATTAACACACAATTTGCGTCCATATGAAATACTCTGGGTTCGCTGCATTGTCTTTCCAAATCGAGATACGTTTCTACGGAAACGATAGGATTTTCTTTCGGGAGTCGGGTATCTCTTTTCCGATGCATTATTCCTCCTTTACTGCATCCCTCGCTCCCTCACATTGACGAATTAACACACAATTTGCGTCCATATAAAATGCTCTGGGTTCCCTGCATTGACCTTCTAAATCGACATACGTTTCTACGGAAACGATAGGATTTTCTTTTGGGAGTCGAGTATCTCTTTTCCGATGCATTATTCCTCCGTTATTGCATTCCTCGCTCCCTCACACTGAAGAATTAACAAACAATATGCGTCCATATGAAGTACTCTGGGTTCCCTGCCATCTCCGTCTAAATCGAAATACGTTTCTACGGAAACGATAGAATTTTCGTCGCGGAGCCCAGTATCTCTTTTCCGATGCATTATTCCTCCTTTACTGCATCCCTCGCTCCCTCAGATTCACGAAATAACACACAATTTGCGTCCATATGAAATACTCTGGGATCGCTGCATTGTCCTTCTAAATCGAGATACGTTTCTACGGAAACGATAGGATTTTCTTTCGGGAGTCGGGTATCTCTTTTCCGATGCATTATTCCTCCTTTACTGCATCCCTCGCTCCCTCACATTGACGAATTAACACACAATTTGCGTCCATATGAAATACTCTGTGTTCCCTGCATTGTCTTTCCAAATCGAGATACGTTTCTACGGAAACGATAGGATTTTCTCTTGGGAGTCGAGTATCTGTTGTCCGATGCATTATTCCTTCTTTACTGCATCCCTCCCTCCCTCACATTGACGAATTAACAAACAATTTGCGTCCATATGAAGTACTCTGGGTTCCCTGCCATCTCCTTCTAAATCGACATACTTTTCTACAGAAACGATAGGATTTTCTTTTGGGAGTCGAGTATCTTTTTTCCGCTGCATTATTCCTCCTTTACTGCATCCCTCGCTCCCTCACATTGAAGAATTAACACACAAATTGCGTCCATATGAAATACTCTGGGTTCCCTGCATTGTCCTTCTAAATCGAGATACGTTTCTACGGAAACGATAAGATTTTGTTTTGTGAGTCGAGTATCTCTTTTCCGATGCATTATTCCTCCGTTACTGCATCCCTCGCTCCATCACATTGACGAATTAACACACAATTTGCGTCCATGTGAAATACTCAGGGATACCTGCATTGACCTTCTAAATCGAGATACGTTTCTACGGAAACGATAGGATTTTCTTTTGGGAGCCGAGTATCTGTTGTCCGATGCATTATTCCTCCTTTACTGCATCCCTCGCTCCCTAACATTGACGAATTAACAAACAATTTGCGTGCATATGAAGTATTCTGGGTTCCCTGCCATCTCCTTCTAAATCGAGATACGTTTCTACGGAAACGATAGAATTTCCTTTTGTGAGTCGAGTATATCTTTTCCGATGCATTATTCCTCCTTTACTGCATCCCACGCTCCATCACATTGACGAATTAACACACAATTTGCGTCCATATGAAATACTCTGGGATCCCTGCATTGTCCTTCTAAATCGAGATACGTTTCTACGGAAACGATAGGATTTTCATTTGGGAGTCGAGTATCTCTTTTTCCCGTGCATTATTCCTCCTTTACTGCATCCCTCACATTGACGAATGAACACACATATTGCGTCCATATAAAAAACTCTGGGTTCCCTGCATTGTCCTTCTAAATCGAGATACGTTTCTACAGAAACGATAGGATTTTCTTTTGGGAGTCGAGTATCTCTTTTCGGATGTATTATTCCTCCTTTACTGTATCCCTCGCTCTCTCACATTCACGAAATAACACACAATTTGCGTCCATATGAAATACTCTGGGTTCCCTGCATTGTCCTTCTAAATCGAGATACGAGTGTACGGAAACGATAGGATTTTCTTTTGGGAGTCGAATATATCTTTACCGATGCATTATTCCTCCTTTACTGCATTCCTCGCTCATTCACATTGACGATTTAACACACAATTTGCGTCCATACGAAATACTCTGGGTTCCCTGAACTGTCCTTCTGAATCGAGATACGTTTCTACAGAAACGATAGGATTTTCTTTTGGGAGTCGAGTATCTCTTTTCCGATGCATTATTCTTGCTTTACTGCATCCCTCGCTCCCTCACATTGGCGAATTAACACACAATTTGAGTCCATATCAAATACTCTGGGTTCCCTGCATTGTCCTTCTAAATCGAGATACGTTTCAACGGAAAGGATAGAATTTTCTTTTGGGAGTCGAGTACCTCTTTTCCGAAGCATTATTCCTCCTTTACTGCATCCCTCGCTCCCTCACATTGACGAATTAACAGACAATTTGCGTCCATATGAAATACTCTGGGTTCCGTGCATTGTCCTTCTAAGTCGAGATACGTTTCTACGGAAACGAAAGGATTTTCTTTTGGTAGTCGAGTATTTTTTTTCCGATGCATTATTCCTCCTTTACTGCATCCCTCGCTCACTCACATTGACGAATTATATAACAATTTGCGTCAATATGAAATAGTCTGGGTTGCATTCATTGTCTTTCTATATCGAGATACGTTTCTACGGAAACGACAGGATTTGCTTTTGGGAGTCGAGTATCTCTTTACCGATGTATTATTCCTCCTTTACTGCATCCCTCGTTCCCTCACATTGACGAATTAACAGACAATTTGCGTCCATATGAAATACTCTGGGTTCCCTGGATTGTCCTTCTAAATCGACAGACGTTTCTACGGAAACGATAGGATTTTCTTTTGGGAGTCGAGTATCTCTTTTCCAATGCATTATTCCTCCTTTACTGCATCCCTCGCTCCCGCACATTGACGAAGTGACACACAATATGCGTCCATATGAAATACTCTGGTTTCCCTGCATTGTCCTTCTAAATCGAGATACGTTTCTTCGGAAACGATGGGATTTTCTTTTGGGAGTCGAGTATCTCTTTTCCGATGCATTATTCCTCCTTTACTGCATTACTCGCTCCCACACATTGACGAATTAACACACAATTTGCGTCCATATGGAATACTCTGGGTTCCCTGCATTGTATTTCTAATCGAGATACGTTTCTACGGAAACGATAGGATTTTCTTTTGGGAGTCGAGTATCTCTTTTCCGATGCATTATTCCTCCTTTACTGCATCCTTCCCTCCCTCACATTGACGAATTAACACACAATTTTCATCCATATGAAATACTCTGGGTTCCCTGCATTGTCTTTCCAAATCGAGATTGGTTTCTACGGAATCGATAGGATTTTCTTTTGGGAGTCGAGTATCTGTTGTCCGATGCATTATTCCTCCTTTACTGCATCCCTCGCTCCCTCACATTGAAGAATTAACAAACAATTTGCGTGCATATGAAGTATTCTTTGTTCCCTGCCATCTCCTTCTAAATCGAGATATGTTTCTACGGAAACGATAGAATTTCCTTTTGTGAGTCGAGTATCTCTTTTCCGATGCATTATTCCTACTTTACTGCATCCCTCGCTCCCTCACATTGACGAATTAACACACATTTTGCGTCCATATGAAATACTCTGGGATCCCTGCATTGTCCTTCTAAATCGAGATACGTTTCTACGGAAACGATAGGATTTTCTTTTGGGAGTCGAGTATCTCTTTTCCAATGCATTATTCCTCCTTTACTGCATTACTCGCTCCAACACATTGATGAATTAACACACAATTTGCGTCCATATGGAATACTCTGGGTTCCCTGCATTGTCGTTCTAATCGAGATACGTTTCTACGGAAACGATAGGATTTTCTTTTGGGAGTCGAGTATCTCTTTTCCGATGCATTATTCCTCCTTTACTGCATCCCTCACTCCCTCACATTGACGAATTAACACACAATTTGCGTCCATATGAGATACTCTGGGTTCCCTGCATTGTCCTTGTAAATCGAGATACGTTCCTACGGAAACGATAGGATTTTCTTTTGGGAGTCGAGTATCTGTTTTCCGATGCATTATTCCTCCTTTACTGCATCCCTCGCTCCCTCACATTGACGAATTATCACACAATTTGCGTCCATATGAAATACTCTGGGTTCCCCGCATTATCCTTCTAAATCGAGATACAATTCTACGCAAACGATAGGATTTTCTTTCGGGTGTCGAGTATCTCTTTTCCGATGCATTATTCCACCTTTACTGTATCCCTCGCTCCGTCACATTGACGAATTAACACACAATTTGCGTCCATATGAAATACTCTGCGTTCTTTGCATTGTCCGTCTAAATCGAGATACGTTTCTACGGAAACGAAAGGATTTTCTTTTGGAAGTCGAGTATCTCTTATCCGATGCATTATTCCTCCTTTACTGCAACCCTCGCTCCCTCACATTGACGAATTAACACACAATTTGCGTCCATATGAAATACTCTGGGTTCCCAGCCATCTCCTTCTAAATCGAGATACGTTTCTACAGAAACGATAGGATTTTCTTTTGGGAGTCGAGTATCTCTTTTCCGATGCATTATTCTTGCTTTACTGCATCCCTCGATCCCTCACATTGGCGAATTAACACACAATTTGAGTCCATATCAAATACTCTGTGTTCCGTGCATTGTCCTTCTAAGTCGAGATACGTTTCTACGGAAACGGTAGGAATTTCTTTTGGTAGTCGAGTATTTTTTTTTCCGATGCATTATTCCTCCTTTACTGCATCCCTCACTCACTCACATTGACGAATTATATAACAATTTGCGTCCATATGAAATACTCTGGGTTGCATTCATTGTCTTTCTAAATCGAGATACGTTTCTACGGAAACGACAGGATTGGCTTTTGGGAGTCGATTATCTCTTTACCGATGTATTGTTCCTCCTTTACTGCATCGCTCGTTCCCTCACATTGACGAATTAACAGACAATTTGCGTCCATATGAAATACTCTGGGTTCCCTGGATTGTCCTTCTAAATCGACATACGTTTCTACGGAAATGATAGGATTTTCTTTTGGGAGTCGAGTATCTCTTTTCCAATGCATTATTCCTCCTTTACTGCATCCCTCACTCCCTCACATTAACGAATTAACACACAATTTTCATCCATATGAAATACTCTGGGTTCCCTGCATTGTCTTTCCAAATCGAGATAGGTTTCTACGGAATCGATAGGATTTTCTTTTGGGAGTCGAGTATCTGTTGTCCGATGCATTATTCCTCCTTTACTGCATCCCTCGCTCCCTCACATTGACGAACTAACAAACTATTTGCGTGCATATGAAATACTCTGGGTTCCCTGCATTGTCCTTCTAAATCGAGATTAGTTTCTACGGAAACGATAGGATTTTCTTTTGGGGGTCGAGTATCTCTTTTCGATGTATTATTCCTCCTTTACTGCATCCCTCGCTCCCTCACATTGACGTATTGACACACAATTTGCGTCCATATAAAATACTCTGGTTTCCTTGCCATCTCAATCTAAATCGAGATACGTTTCTACGGAAACGATAGGATTTTCTTTCGGGAGTCAAGTATCTCTTTTCCGATGCATTATTCCTCCTTTACTGCATCCCTCGCTCCCTCTCATTGACGAATTAACACACAATTTGCGTCCATATGAAATACTCTGGGTTCGCTGCATTGTCTTTCCAAATCGAGATACGTTTCTACGGAAACGATAGGATTTTCTTTCGGGAGTCGGGTATCTCTTTTCCGATGCATTATTCCTCCTTTACTGCATCCCTCGCTCCCTCACATTGACGAATTAACACACAATTTGCGTCCATATAAAATGCTCTGGGTTCCCTGCATTGACCTTCTAAATCGACATACGTTTCTACGGAAACGATAGGATTTTCTTTTGGGAGTCGAGTATCTCTTTTCCGATGCATTATTCCTCCGTTATTGCATTCCTCGCTCCCTCACACTGAAGAATTAACAAACAATATGCGTCCATATGAAGTACTCTGGGTTCCCTGCCATCTCCGTCTAAATCGAAATACGTTTCTACGGAAACGATAGAATTTTCGTCGCGGAGCCCAGTATCTCTTTTCCGATGCATTATTCCTCCTTTACTGCATCCCTCGCTCCCTCAGATTCACGAAATAACACACAATTTGCGTCCATATGAAATACTCTGGGATCGCTGCATTGTCCTTCTAAATCGAGATACGTTTCTACGGAAACGATAGGATTTTCTTTCGGGAGTCGGGTATCTCTTTTCCGATGAATTATTCCTCCTTTACTGCATCCCTCGCTCCCTCACATTGACGAATTAACACACAATTTGCGTCCATATGAAATACTCTGTGTTCCCTGCATTGTCTTTCCAAATCGAGATACGTTTCTACGGAAACGATAGGATTTTCTCTTGGGAGTCGAGTATCTGTTGTCCGATGCATTATTCCTTCTTTACTGCATCCCTCCCTCCCTCACATTGACGAATTAACAAACAATTTGCGTCCATATGAAGTACTCTGGGTTCCCTGCCATCTCCTTCTAAATCGACATACTTTTCTACAGAAACGATAGGATTTTCTTTTGGGAGTCGAGTATCTTTTTTCCGCTGCATTATTCCTCCTTTACTGCATCCCTCGCTCCCTCACATTGAAGAATTAACACACAAATTGCGTCCATATGAAATACTCTGGGTTCCCTGCATTGTCCTTCTAAATCGAGATACGTTTCTACGGAAACGATAAGATTTTGTTTTGTGAGTCGAGTATCTCTTTTCCGATGCATTATTCCTCCGTTACTGCATCCCTCGCTCCATCACATTGAAGAATTAACACACAATTTGCGTCCACGTGAAATACTCAGGGATACCTGCATTGACCTTCTAAATCGAGATACGTTTCTACGGAAACGATAGGATTTTCTTTTGGGAGCCGAGTATCTGTTGTCCGATGCATTATTCCTCCTTTACTGCATCCCTCGCTCCCTAACATTGACGAATTAACAAACAATTTGCGTGCATATGAAGTATTCTGGGTTCCCTGCCATCTCCTTCTAAATCGAGATACGTTTCTACGGAAACGATAGAATTTCCTTTTGTGAGTCGAGTATATCTTTTCCGATGCATTATTCCTCCTTTACTGCATCCCACGCTCCATCACATTGACGAATTAACACACAATTTGCGTCCATATGAAATACTCTGGGATCCCTGCATTGTCCTTCTAAATCGAGATACGTTTCTACGGAAACGATAGGATTTTCATTTGGGAGTCGAGTATCTCTTTTTCCCGTGCATTATTCCTCCTTTACTGCATCCCTCACATTGACGAATGAACACACATATTGCGTCCATATAAAAAACTCTGGGTTCCCTGCATTGTCCTTCTAAATCGAGATACGTTTCTACAGAAACGATAGGATTTTCTTTTGGGAGTCGAGTATCTCTTTTCGGATGTATTATTCCTCCTTTACTGTATCCCTCGCTCTCTCACATTCACGAAATAACACACAATTTGCGTCCATATGAAATACTCTGGGTTCCCTGCATTGTCCTTCTAAATCGAGATACGAGTGTACGGAAACGATAGGATTTTCTTTTGGGAGTCGAATATATCTTTACCGATGCATTATTCCTCCTTTACTGCATTCCTCGCTCCCTCACATTGACGATTTAACACACAATTTGCGTCCATACGAAATACTCTGGGTTCCCTGAACTGTCCTTCTGAATCGAGATACGTTTCTACAGAAACGATAGGATTTTCTTTTGGGAGTCGAGTATCTCTTTTCCGATGCATTATTCTTGCTTTACTGCATCCCTCGCTCCCTCACATTGGCGAATTAACACACAATTTGCGTCCATATGAAATACTCTGGGTTCCGTGCATTGTCCTTCTAAGTCGAGATACGTTTCTACGGAAACGAAAGGATTTTCTTTTGGTAGTCGAGTATTTTTTTTCCGATGCATTATTCCTCCTTTACTGCATCCCTCGCTCACTCACATTGACGAATTATATAACAATTTGCGTCAATATGAAATAGTCTGGGTTGCATTCATTGTCTTTCTATATCGAGATACGTTTCTACGGAAACGACAGGATTTGCTTTTGGGAGTCGAGTATCTCTTTACCGATGTATTATTCCTCCTTTACTGCATCCCTCGTTCCCTCACATTGACGAATTAACAGACAATTTGCGTCCATATGAAATACTCTGGGTTCCCTGGATTGTCCTTCTAAATCGACAGACGTTTCTACGGAAACGATAGGATTTTCTTTTGGGAGTCGAGTATCTCTTTTCCAATGCATTATTCCTCCTTTACTGCATCCCTCGCTCCCGCACATTGACGAAGTGACACACAATATGCGTCCATATGAAATACTCTGGTTTCCCTGCATTGTCCTTCTAAATCGAGATACGTTTCTTCGGAAACGATGGGATTTTCTTTTGGGAGTCGAGTATCTCTTTTCCGATGCATTATTCCTCCTTTACTGCATTACTCGCTCCCACACATTGACGAATTAACACACAATTTGCGTCCATATGGAATACTCTGGGTTCCCTGCATTGTATTTCTAATCGAGATACGTTTCTACGGAAACGATAGGATTTTCTTTTGGGAGTCGAGTATCTCTTTTCCGATGCATTATTCCTCCTTTACTGCATCCTTCCCTCCCTCACATTGACGAATTAACACACAATTTTCATCCATATGAAATACTCTGGGTTCCCTGCATTGTCTTTCCAAATCGAGATTGGTTTCTACGGAATCGATAGGATTTTCTTTTGGGAGTCGAGTATCTGTTGTCCGATGCATTATTCCTCCTTTACTGCATCCCTCGCTCCCTCACATTGAAGAATTAACAAACAATTTGCGTGCATATGAAGTATTCTTTGTTCCCTGCCATCTCCTTCTAAATCGAGATATGTTTCTACGGAAACGATAGAATTTCCTTTTGTGAGTCGAGTATCTCTTTTCCGATGCATTATTCCTACTTTACTGCATCCCTCGCTCCCTCACATTGACGAATTAACACACATTTTGCGTCCATATGAAATACTCTGGGATCCCTGCATTGTCCTTCTAAATCGAGATACGTTTCTACGGAAACGATAGGATTTTCTTTTGGGAGTCGAGTATCTCTTTTCCAATGCATTATTCCTCCTTTACTGCATTACTCGCTCCAACACATTGATGAATTAACACACAATTTGCGTCCATATGGAATACTCTGGGTTCCCTGCATTGTCGTTCTAATCGAGATACGTTTCTACGGAAACGATAGGATTTTCTTTTGGGAGTCGAGTATCTCTTTTCCGATGCATTATTCCTCCTTTACTGCATCCCTCACTCCCTCACATTGACGAATTAACACACAATTTGCGTCCATATGAGATACTCTGGGTTCCCTGCATTGTCCTTGTAAATCGAGATACGTTCCTACGGAAACGATAGGATTTTCTTTTGGGAGTCGAGTATCTGTTTTCCGATGCATTATTCCTCCTTTACTGCATCCCTCGCTCCCTCACATTGACGAATTATCACACAATTTGCGTCCATATGAAATACTCTGTGTTCCCCGCATTATCCTTCTAAATCGAGATACAATTCTACGCAAACGATAGGATTTTCTTTCGGGTGTCGAGTATCTCTTTTCCGATGCATTATTCCACCTTTACTGTATCCCTCGCTCCGTCACATTGACGAATTAACACACAATTTGCGTCCATATGAAATACTCTGCGTTCTTTGCATTGTCCGTCTAAATCGAGATACGTTTCTACGGAAACGAAAGGATTTTCTTTTGGAAGTCGAGTATCTCTTATCCGATGCATTATTCCTCCTTTACTGCAACCCTCGCTCCCTCACATTGACGAATTAACACACAATTTGCGTCCATATGAAATACTCTGGGTTCCCAGCCATCTCCTTCTAAATCGAGATACGTTTCTACAGAAACGATAGGATTTTCTTTTGGGAGTCGAGTATCTCTTTTCCGATGCATTATTCTTGCTTTACTGCATCCCTCGATCCCTCACATTGGCGAATTAACACACAATTTGAGTCCATATCAAATACTCTGTGTTCCGTGCATTGTCCTTCTAAGTCGAGATACGTTTCTACGGAAACGGTAGGAATTTCTTTTGGTAGTCGAGTATTTTTTTTTCCGATGCATTATTCCTCCTTTACTGCATCCCTCACTCACTCACATTGACGAATTATATAACAATTTGCGTCCATATGAAATACTCTGGGTTGCATTCATTGTCTTTCTAAATCGAGATACGTTTCTACGGAAACGACAGGATTGGCTTTTGGGAGTCGATTATCTCTTTACCGATGTATTGTTCCTCCTTTACTGCATCGCTCGTTCCCTCACATTGACGAATTAACAGACAATTTGCGTCCATATGAAATACTCTGGGTTCCCTGGATTGTCCTTCTAAATCGACATACGTTTCTACGGAAATGATAGGATTTTCTTTTGGGAGTCGAGTATCTCTTTTCCAATGCATTATTCCTCCTTTACTGCATCCCTCACTCCCTCACATTAACGAATTAACACACAATTTTCATCCATATGAAATACTCTGGGTTCCCTGCATTGTCTTTCCAAATCGAGATAGGTTTCTACGGAATCGATAGGATTTTCTTTTGGGAGTCGAGTATCTGTTGTCCGATGCATTATTCCTCCTTTACTGCATCCCTCGCTCCCTCACATTGACGAACTAACAAACTATTTGCGTGCATATGAAGTATTCTTGGTTCCCTGCCATCTCCTTCTAAATCGAGATAAGTTTCTACGGAAACGATAGAATTTCCTTTTGTGAGTCGAGTATCTCATTTCCGATGCATTATTCCTACTTTACTGCATCCCTCGCTCCCTCACATTGACGAATTAACACACAATTTGGTCCATATCAAATACTCTGGGGTCCCTGCATTGTCCTTCTAAATCGAGATACGTTTCTACGGAAACGATGGGATTTTCTTTTGGGAGTCGAGTATCTCTTTTCCGATGCATTATTCTTGCTTTACTGCATCCCTCGCTCCGTCACATTGGCGAATTAACACACAATTTGTGTCCATATCAAATACTCTGGGTTCCCTGCATTGTTCTTCTAAATCGAGATACGTTTCAACGGAAAGGATAGAATTTTCTTTTGGGAGTCGAGTACCTCTTTTCCGAAGCATTATTCCTCCTTTACTGCGTCCCTCGCTCCCTCACATTGCCGAATTAACACACAAAATTGCGTCCATATGAAATACTCTGGGTTCCGTGCATTGTCCTTCTAAGTCGAGATACGTTTCTACGGAAACGAAAGGATTTTCTTTTGGTAGTCGAGTATTTTTTTTCCGATGCATTATGCCTCCTTTACTGCATCCCTCGCTCACTCACATTGACGAATTATATAACAATTTGCGTCCATATAAAATAGTCTGGGTTGCATTCATTGTCTTTCTAAATCGAGATACGTTTCTACGGAAACGACAGGATTTGTTTTTGGGAGTCGAGTATCTCTTTACCGATGTATTATTCCTCCTTTACTGCATCCCTCATTCCCTCACATTGACGAATTAACAGACAATTTGCGTCCATATGAAATACTCTGGGTTCCCTGGATTGTCCTTCTAAATCGACAGACGTTTCTACGGAAACGATAGGATTTTCTTTTGGGAGTCGAGTATCTCTTTTCCAATGAATTATTCCTCCTTTACTGCATCCCTCGCTCCCGCACATTGACGAAGTGACACACAATATGCGTCCATATGAAATACTCTGGTTTCCCTGCATTGTCCTTCTGAATCGAGATACGTTTCTTCGGAAACGATGGGATTTTCTTTTGGGAGTCGAGTATCTTTTTTCCGATGCATTATTCCTCCTTTACTGCATTACTCGCTCCCACACATTGACGAATTAACACACAATTTGCGTCCATATGGAATACTCTGGGTTCCCTGCATTGTCCTTCTAATCGAGATACGTTTCTACGGAAACGATAGGATTTTCTTTTGGGAGTCGAGTATCTCTTTTCCGATGCATTATTCTTCCTTTACTGCATCCCTCCCTCCCTCACATTGACGAATTAACACACAATTTTCATCCATATGAAATACTCTGGGTTCCCTGCATTGTCTTTCCAAATCGAGATTGGTTTCTACGGAATCGATAGGATTTTCTTTTGGGAGTCGAGTATCTGTTGTCCGATGCATTATTCCTCCTTTACTGCATCCCTCGCTCCCTCACATTGATGAATTAACAAACAATTTGCGTGCATATGATGTATTCTTGGTTCCCTGCCATCTCCTTCTAAATCGAGATATGTTTCTACGGAAACGATAGAATTTCCTTTTGTGAGTCGAGTATCTCTTTTCCGATGCATTATTCCTACTTTACTGCATCCCTCGCTCCCTCACATTGACGAATTAACACACATTTTGCGTATATATGAAATACTCTGGGATCCCTGCATTGTCCTTCTAAATCGAGATACGTTTCTACGGAAACGATAGGATTTTCTTTTGGGAGTCGAGTATCTCTTTTCCAATGCATTATTCCTCCTTTACTGCATTACTCGCTCCCACACATTGATGAATTAACACACAATTTGCGTCCATATGGAATACTCTGGGTTCCCTGCATTGTCGTTCTAATCGAGATACGTTTCTACGGAAACGATAGGATTTTCTTTTGGGAGTCGAGTATCTCTTTTCCGATGCATTATTCCTCCTTTACTGCATCCCTCACTACCTCACATTGACGAATTAACACACAATTTGCGTCCATATGAAATACTCTGGGTTCCCTGCATTGTCCTTGTAAATCGAGATACGTTCCTACGGAAACGATAGGATTTTCTTTTGGGAGTCGAGTATCTCTTTTCCGATGCATTATTCCTCCTTTACTGCATCCCTCGCTACCTCACATTGACGAATTAACACACAATTTACGTCCATATGAAATACTCTGGGTTCCCTGCATTGTCTTTCCAAATCGAGATACGTTTCTACGGAAACGAAAGGATTTTCTTTTGGGAGTCGAGTATCTGTTTTCCGATGCATTATTCCTCCTTTACTGCATCCCTCGCTCCCTCACATTGACGAATTATCACACAATTTGCGTCCATATGAAATACTCTGGGTTCCCCGCATTATCCTTCTAAATCGAGATACAATTCTACGCAAACGATAGGATTTTCTTTCGGGAGTCGAGTATCTCTTTTCCGATGCATTATTCCACCTTTACTGTATCCCTCGCTCCGTCACATTGACGAATTAACACACAATTTGCGTCCATATGAAATACTCTGGGTTCTTAGCATTGTCCGTCTAAATCGAGATACGTTTCTACGGAAACGAAAGGATTTTCTTTTGGAAGTCGAGTATCTCTTATCCGATGCATTATTCCTCCTTTACTGCATCCCTCGATCCCTCACATTGACGAATTAACACACAATTTGCGTCCATATGAAATACTCTGGGTTCCCAGCCATCTCCTTCTAAATCGAGATACGTTACTAAAGAAACGATAGGATTTTCTTTTGGGAGTCGAGTATCTCTTTTCCGATGCATTATTCTTGCTTTACTGCATCCCTCGATCAATCACATTGGCGAATTAACACACAATTTGAGTCCATATCAAATACTCTGGGTTCCGTGCATTGTCCTTCTAAGTCGAGATACGTTTCTACGGAAACGGTAGGATTTTCTTTTGGAAGTCGAGTATTTTCTTTTCCGATGCATTATTCCTCCTTTACTGCATCCCTCACTCACTCACATTGACGAATTATATAACAATTTGCGTCCATATGAAATACTCTGGATTGCATTCATTGTCTTTCTAAATCAAGATACGTTTCTACGGAAACGACAGGATTGGCTTTTGGGAGTCGAGTATCTCTTTACCGATGTATTGTTCCTCCTTTACTGCATCGCTCGTTCCCTCACATTGACGAATTAACAGACAATTTGCGTCCATATGAAATACTCTGGGTTCCCTGGATTCTCCTTCTAAATCGACATACGTTTCTACGGAAATGATAGGATTTTCTTTTGGGAGTCGAGTATCTCTTTTCCAATGCATTATTCCTCCTTTACTGCATCCCTCACTCCCTCACATTGACGAATTACACACAATTTTCATCCATATGAAATACTCTGGGTTCCCTGCATTGTCTTTCCAAATCGAGATAGGTTTCTACGGAATCGGTAGGATTTTCTTTTGGGAGTCGAGTATCTGTTGTCCGATGCATTATTCCTCCTTTACTGCATCCCTCGCTCCCTCACATTGACGAACTAACAAACAATTTGCGTGCATATGAAGTATTCTTGGTTCCCTGCCATCTCCTTCTAAATCGAGATAAGTTTCTACGGAAACGATAGAATTTCCTTTTGTGAGTCGAGTATCTATTTTCCGATGCATTATTCCTACTTTACTGCATCCCTCGCTCCCTCACATTGACGAATTAACACACAATTTGGTCCATATCAAATACTCTGGGATCCCTGCATTGTCCTTCTAAATCGAGATACGTTTCTACGGAAACGATGGGATTTTCTTTTGGGAGTCGAGTATCTCTTTTTCGATGCATTATTCTTCCTTTACTGCATTACTCGCTCCCACACATTGACGAATTAACACACAATTTGCGTCCGTATGGAATACTCTGGGTTTCCTGCATTGTCGTTCTAATAGAGATACGTTCCTACGGAAACGATAGGATTTTCTTTTGGGAGTCGAGTATCTCTTTTCCGATGCATTATTCCTCCTTTACTGCATCCCTCGCTACCTCACATTGACGAATTAACACACAATTTACGTCCATGTAAAATACTCTGGGTTCCCTGCATTGTCTTTCCAAATCGAGATACGTTTCTACGGAACGGATAGGATTTTCTTTTGGGAGTCGAGTATCTGCTTTCCGATGCATTATTCCTCCTTTACTGCATCCGTCGCTACCTCACATTGACGAATTAACACACAATTTGCGTCCATATGAAATACTCTGGGTTCTTTGCATTGTCCGTCTAAATCGAGATACGTTTCTACGGAAACGAAAGGATTTCCTTTTGGAAGTCGAGTATCTCTTATCCGATGCATTATTCCTCCTTTACTGCAACCCTCGCTCCCTCACATTGACGAATTAACACACAATTTGCGTCCATATGAAATACTCTGGGTTCCCAGCCATCTCCTTCTAAATCGAGATACGTTTCTACAGAAACGATAGGATTTTCTTTTGGGAGTCGAGTATCTCTTTTCCGATGCATTATTCTTGCTTTATTGCATCCCTCGATCCCTCACATTGGCGAATTAACACACAATTTGAGTCCATATCAAATACTCTGTGTTCCCTGCATTGTCTTTCCAAATCGAGATACGTTTCTACGGAAACGATAGGATTTTCTCTTGGGAGTCGAGTATCTGTTGTCCGATGCATTATTCCTTCTTTACTGCATCACTCCCTCCCTCACATTGACGAATTAACAAACAATCTGCGTCCATATGAAGTACTCTGGGTTCCCTGCCATCTCCTTCTAAATCGACATACTTTTCTACAGAAACGATAGGATTTTCTTTTGGGAGTCGAGTATCTCTTTTCCGATGCATTATTCCTACTTTACTGCATCCCTCGCTCCCTCACATTGACGAATTAACACACAATTTGGTCCATATCAAATCCTCTGGGATCCCTGCATTGTCCTTCTAAATCGAGATACGTTTCTACGGAAACGATGGGATTTTCTTTTGGGAGTCGAGTATTTCTTTTCCGATGCATTATTCTTCCTTTACTGCATTACTCGCTCCCACACATTGACGAATTAACACACAATTTGCGTCCGTATGGAATACTCTGGGTTCCCTGCATTGTCGTTCTAATAGAGATACGTTCCTACGGAAACGATAGGATTTTCTTTTGGGAGTCGAGTATCTCTTTTCCGATGCATTATTCTTGCTTTACTGCATCCCTCGATCCCTCACATTGGCGAATTAACACACAATTTGAGTCCATATCAAATACTCTGGGTTCCCTGCATTGTCCTTCTAAATCGAGATACGTTTCAACGGAAAGGATAGAATTTTCTTTTGGGAGTCGAGTACCTCTTTTCCGATGCATTATTCCTCCTTTACTGCATCCCTCGCTCCCTCACATTGACGAACTAACACACAAAATTGCGTCCATATGAAATACTCTGGGTTACGTGCATTGTCCTTCTAAGTCGAGATACGTTTCTACGGAAACGAAAGGATTTTCTTTTGGTAGTCGAGTATTTTTTTTCCGATGCATTATTCCTCCTTTACTGCATCCCTCGCTCACTCACATTGACGAATTATATAACAATTTGCGTCCATATGAAATAGTCTGGGTTGCATTCATTGTCTTTCTAAATCGAGATACGTTTCTACGGAAACGACAGGATTTGCTTTTGGGAGTCGAGTATCTCTTTACCGATGTATTATTCCTCATTTACTGCATCTCTCATTCCCTCACATTGACGAATTAACAGACAATTTGCGTCCATATGAATACTCTGGGTTCCCTGGATTGTCCTTCTAAATCGACAGACGTTTCTACGGAAACGATAGGATTTTCTTTTGGGAGTCGAGTATCTCTTTTCCAATGCATTATTCCTCCTTTACAGCATCCCTCGCTCCCGCACATTGACGAAGTGACACACAATATGCGTCCATATGAAATACTCTGGTTTCCCTGCATTGTCCTTCTAAATCGAGATACGTTTCTTCGGAAACGATGGGATTTTCTTTTGGGAGTCGAGTATCTCTTTTCCGATGCATTATTCCTCCTTTACTGCATCCCTCACTCCCTCACATTGACGAATTAACACACAATTTGCGTCCATATGAAATACTCTGGGTACCCTGCATTGTCCTTGTAAATCGAGATACGTTCCTACGGAAACGATAGGATTTACTTTTGGGAGTCGAGTATCTCTTTTCCGATGCATTATTCCTCCTTTACTGCATCCCTCGCTACCTCACATTGACGAATTAACACACAATTTACGTCCATATGAAATACTCTGGGTTCCCTGCATTGTCTTTCCAAATCGAGATACGTTTCTACGGAAACGAAAGGATTTTCTTTTGGGAGTCGAGTATCTGTTTTCCGATGCATTATTCCTCCTTTACTGCATCCCTCGCTCCCTCACATTGACGAATTATCACACAATTTGCGTCCATATGAAATACTCTGGGTTCCCCGCATTATCCTTCTAAATCGAGATACAATTCTACGCAAACGATAGGATTTTCTTTCGGGAGTCGAGTATCTCTTTTCCGATGCATTATTCCACCTTTACTGTATCCCTCGCTCCGTCACATTGCCGAATTAACACACAATTTGCGTCCATATGAAATACTCTGGGTTCTTAGCATTGTCCGTCTAAATCGAGATACGTTTCTACGGAAACGAAAGGAATTTCTTTTGGAAGTCGAGTATCTCTTATCCGATGCATTATTCCTCCTTTACTGCAACCCTCGCTCCCTCACATTGACGAATTAACACACAATTTGCGTCCATATGAAATACTCTGGGTTCCCAGCCATCTCCTTCTAAATCGAGATACGTTTCTACAGAAACGATAGGATTTTCTTTTGGGAGTCGAGTATCTCTTTTCCGATGCATTATTCTTGCTTTACTGCATCCCTCGATACCTCACATTGGCGAATTAACACACAATTTGAGTCCATATCAAATACTCTGGGTTCCGTGCATTGTCCTTCTAAGTCGAGATACGTTTCTACGGAAACGGTAGGATTTTCTTTTGGTAGTCGAGTATTTTCTTTTCCGATGCATTATTCCTCCTTTACTGCATCCCTCACTCACTCACATTGACGAATTATATAACAATTTGCGTCCATATGAAATACTCTGGGTTGCATTCATTGTCTTTCTAAATCGAGATACGTTTCTACGGAAACGACAGGATTGGCTTTTGGGAGTCGAGTATCTCTTTACCGATGTATTGTTCCTCCTTTACTGCATCGCTCGTTCCCTCACATTGACGAATTAACAGACAATTTGCGTCCATATGAAATACTCTGGGTTCCCTGGATTGTCCTTCTAAATCGACATACGTTTCTACGGAAATGATAGGATTTTCTTCTGGGAGTCGAGTATCTCTTTTGCAATGCATTATTACTCCTTTACTGCATCCCTCACTCCCTCACATTTACGAATTAACACACAATTTTCATCCATATGAAATACTCTGGGTTCCCTGCATTGTCTTTCCAAATCGAGATAGGTTTCTACGGAATCGATAGGATATTCTTTTGGGAGTCGAGTATCTGTTGTCCGATGCATTATTCCTCCTTTACTGAATCCCTCGCTCCCTCACATTGACGAACTAACAAACAATTTGCGTGCATATGAAGTAATCTTGGTTCCCTGCCATCTCCTTCTAAATCGAGATAAGTTTCTACGGAAACGATAGAATTTCCTTTTGTGAGTCGAGTATCTCTTTTCCGATGCATTATTCCTACTTTACTGCATCCCTCGCTCCCTCACATTGACGAATTAACACACAATTTGGTCCATATCAAATACTCTGGGATCCCTGCATTGTCCTTCTAAATCGAGATACGTTTCTACGGAAACGATGGGATTATCTTTTGGGAGTCGAGTATCTCTTTTTCGATGCATTATTCTTCCTTTACTGCATTACTCGCTCCCACACATTGACGAATTAACACACAATTTGCGTCCGTATGGAATACTCTGGGTTCCCTGCATTGTCGTTCT
Organism: Schistocerca nitens; assembly: GCF_023898315.1. Taxonomy (NCBI): domain Eukaryota; kingdom Metazoa; phylum Arthropoda; class Insecta; order Orthoptera; family Acrididae; genus Schistocerca; species Schistocerca nitens. The sequence continues at coordinate 2,465,852 of NW_026046060.1, forward strand.
AATAGAGATACGTTCCTACGGAAACGATAGGATTTTCTTTTGGGAGTCGAGTATCTCTTTTCCGATGCATTATTCCTCCTTTACTGCATCCCTCGCTACCTCACATTGACGAATTAACACACAATTTACGTCCATATAAAATACTCTGGGTTCCCTGCATTGTCTTTCCAAATCGAGATACGTTTCTACGGAAACGATAGGATTCTCTTTTGGGAGCCGAGTATCTGTTTTCCGATGCATTATTCCTCCTTTACTGCATCCCTCGCTACCTCACATTGACGAATTAACACACATTTTGCGTCCATATGAAATACTCTGGGTTCTTTGCATTGTCCGTCTAAATCGAGATACGTTTCTACGGAAACGAAAGGATTTTCTTTTGGAAGTCGAGTATCTCTTATCCGATGCATTATTCCTCCTTTACTGCAACCCTCGCTCCCTCACATTGACGAATTAACACACAATTTGAGTCCATATCAAATACTCTGTGTTCCCTGCATTGTCTTTCCAAATCGAGATACGTTTCTACGGAAACGATAGGATTTTCTCTTGGAAGTCGAGTATCTGTTGTCCGATGCATTATTCCTTCTTTACTGCATCACTCCCTCCCTCACATTGACGAATTAACAAACAATCTGCGTCCATATGAAGTACTCTGTGTTCCCTGTCATCTCCTTCTAAATCGACATACTTTTCTACAGAAACGATAGGATTTTCTTTTGGGAGTCGAGTATCTCTTTTCCGATGCATTATTCCTACTTTACTGCATCCCTCGCTCCCTCACATTGACGAATTAACACACAATTTGGTCCATATCAAATACTCTGGGATCCCTGCATTGTCCTTCTAAATCGAGATACGTTTCTACGGAAACGATGGGATTTTCTTTTGGGAGTCGAGTATCTCTTTTCCGATGCATTATTCTTCCTTTACTGCATTACTCGCTCCCACACATTGACGAATTAACACACAATTTGCGTCCGTATGGAATACTCTGGGTTCCCTGCATTGTCGTTCTAATAGAGATACGTTCCTACGGAAACGATAGGATTTTCTTTTGGGAGTCGAGTATCTCTTTTCCGAAGCATTATTCTTGCTTTACTGCATCCCTCGATCCCTCACATTGGCGAATTAACACACAATTTGAGTCCATATCAAATACTCTGGGTTCCCTGCATTGTCCTTCTAAATCAAGATACGTTTCAACGGAGAGGATAGAATTTTCTTTTGGGAGTCGAGTACCTCTTTTCCGATGCATTATTCCTCCTTTACTGCATCCCTCGCTCCCTCACATTGACGAATTAACACACAAAATTGCGTCCATATGAATTCTCTGGGTTCCGTGCATTGTCCTTCTAAGTCGAGATACGTTTCTACGGAAACGAAAGGATTTTCTTTTGGTAGTCGAGTATTTTTTTTCCGATGCATTATTCCTCCTTTACTGCATCCCTCGCTCACTCACATTGACGAATTATATAACAATTTGCGTCCATATGAAATAGTCTGGGTTGCATTCATTGTCTTTCTAAATCGAGATACGTTTCTACGGAAACGACAGGATTTGCTTTTGGGAGTCGAGTATCTCTTTACCGATGTATTATTCCTCCTTTACTGCATCCCTCGTTCCCTCACATTGACGAATTAACAGACAATTTGCGTCCATATGAAATACTCTGGGTTCCCTGCATTGTCTTTGTAAATCGAGATACGTTCCTACGGAAACGAAAGGATTTTCTTTTGGGAGTCGAGTATCTCTTTTCCGATGCATTATTCCTCCTTTACTGCATCCCTCACTCCCTCACATTGACGAATTAACACACAATTTGCGTCCATATGAAATACTCTGGGTTCCCTGCATTGTCTTTGTAAATCGAGATACGTTCCTACGGAAGCGAAAGGATTTTCTTTTGGGAGTCGAGTATCTCTTTTCCGATGCATTATTCCTCCTTTACTGCATCCCTCGCTCCCTCACATTGACGAATTATCAAACAATTTGCGTCCATATGAAATACTCTGGGTTCATTGCCATCTCCTTCTAAACCGAGATACGATTCTACGGAAATGATAGGATTTTCTTTCGGGAGTCGAGTATCTCTTTTCCAATGCATTATTCCTCCTTTACTGCATCCCTCGCTCCCGCACATTACGAAGTGACACACAATATGCGTCCATATGAAATACTCTGGTTTCCCTGCATTGTCCTTCTAAATCGAGATACGTTTCTTCGGAAACGATGGGATTTTCTTTTGGGAGTCGAGTATCTCTTTTCCGATGCATTATTCCTCCTTTACTCTATCCCTCACTCCCTCACATTGACGAATTAACACACAATTTGCGTCCATATGAAATACTCTGGGTTCCCTGCATTGTCTTTCCATATCTAGATACGTTTCTACGGAAACGAAAGGATTTTCTTTTGGGAGTCGAGTATCTGTTTTCCGATGCATTATTCCTCCTTTACTGCATCCCTCGCTCCCTCACATTGACGAATTATCAAACAATTTGCGTCCATATGAAATACTCTGGGTTCATTGCCATCTCCTTCTAAACCGAGATACGTTTCTACGGAAATGATAGGATTTTCTTTCGGGAGTCGAGTATCTCTTTTCCGATGCATTATTCCACCTTTACTGTATCCCTCGCTCCGTCACATTGACGAATTAACACACAATTTGCGTCCATATGAAATATTCTGGGTTCTTTGCATTGTCCGTCTAAATCGAGATACGTTTCTACGGAAACGGTAGGATTTTCTTTTGGTAGTCGAGTATTTTTTTTTCCGATGCATTATTCCTCCTTTACTGCATCCCTCAGTCACTCACATTGACGAATTATATAACAATTTGCGTCCATATGAAATACTCTGGGTTGCATTCATTGTCTTTCTAAATCGAGATACGTTTCTACGGAAACGACAGAATTTGCTTTTGGGAGTCGAGTATCTCTTTACCGATGTATTGTTCCTCCTTTACTGCATCGCTCGTTCCCTCACATTGACGAATTAACAGACAATTTGCGTCCATATGAAATACTCTGGGTTCCCTGGATTGTCCTTCTAAATCGACATACGTTTCTACGGAAATGATAGGATTTTCTTTTGGGAGTCGAGTATCTCTTTTCCAATGCATTATTCCTCCTTTACTGCATCCCTCACTCCCTCACATTGACGAATTAACACACAATTTTCATCCATATGAAATACTCTGGGTTCCCTGCATTGTCTTTCCAATTCGAGATAGGTTTCTACGGAATCGATAGGATTTTCTTGGAGTCGAGTATCTGTTGTCCGATGCATTATTCCTCCTTTACTGCATCCCCCGCTCCCTCACATTGACGAACTAACAAACAATTTGCGTGCATATGAAGTATTCTTGGTACCCTGCCATCTCCTTCTAAATCGAGATATGTTTCTACGGAAACGATAGAATTTCCTTTTGTGAGTCGAGTATCTCTTTTCCGATGCATTATTCCTACTTTACTGCATCCCTCGCTCCCTCACATTGACGAATTAACACACAATTTGGTCCATATCAAATTCTCTGGGATCCCTGCATTGTCCTTCTAAATCGAGATACGTTTCTACGGAAACGATGGGATTTTCTTTTGGGAGTCGAGTATCTCTTTTCCGATGCATTATTCTTCCTTTACTGCATTACTCGCTCCCACACATTGACGAATTAACACACAATTTGCGTCCGTATGGAATACTCTGGGTTCCCTGCATTGTCGTTCTAATAGAGATACGTTCCTACGGAGACGATAGGATTTTCTTTTGGGAGTTGAGTATCTCTTTTCCGATGCATTATTCCTCCTTTACTGCATCCCTCGCTACCTCACATTGACGAATTAACACACAATTTACGTCCATATGAAATACTCTGGGTTCCCTGCATTGTCTTTCCAAATCGAGATACGTTTCTACGGAAACGATAGGATTTTCTTTTGGGAGTCGAGTATCTGTTTTCCGATGCATTATTCCTCCTTTACTGCATCCCTCGCTACCTCACATTGACGAATTAACACACAATTTGCGTCCATATGAAATACTCTGGGTTCCCTGCATTGTCCTTCTAAATCGAGATACGTTCCTACGGAAACGATAGGATTTTCTTTTGGGAGTCGAGTATCTCTCTTCCGATGCATTATTCCTCCTTACTGCATCCCTCGCTCCCTCACATTGACGAATTATCACACAATTTGCGTCCATATGAAATACTCTTGGTTCCTTGCCATCTCCTTCTAAACCGAGATACGTTTCTACGGAAATGATAGGATTTTCTTTCGGGAGTCGAGTATCTCTTTTCCGATGCATTATTCCACCTTTACTGTATCCCTCGCTCCGTCACATTGACGAATTAACACACAATTTGCGTCCATATGAAATACTCTGGGTTCTTTGCATTGTCCGTCTAAATCGAGATACGTTTCTACGGAAACGATAAGATTTTGTTTTGGGAGTCGAGTATCTCTTTTCTGATGCATTATTCCTCCTTTACTGCATCCATCGCTCCCTCACATAGACGAATTAACACACAATTTGCGTCCATATGAAATACTCTGGGTCACTGCATTGTCCTTCTAAATCAAGATACGTTTCTACGGAAATGATAGGATTTTCTTTTGGGAGTCGAGTATCTCTTTTCCGATGCATTATTCCTCCTTTACTCCATCCCTCGCTCCCTCACATTGACGAGTTAACACACAATTTGCGTCCATATGAAATACTCTGGGTTCCCTGCATTGTCTTTCCAAATCGAGATACGTTTCTACGGAATCGATAGGATATTCTTTTGGGAGTCGAGTATCTGTTGTCCGATGCATTATTCCTCCTTTACTGAATCCCTCGCTCCCTCACATTGACGAACTAACAAACAATTTGCGTGCATATGAAGTATTCTTGGTTCCCTGCCATCTCCTTCTAAATCGAGATAAGTTTCTACGGAAACGATAGAATTTCCTTTTGTGAGTCGAGTATCTCTTTTCCGATGCATTATTCCTACTTTACTGCATCCCTCGCTCCCTCACATTGACGAATTAACACACAATTTGGTCCATATCAAATACTCTGGGATCCCTGCATTGTCCTTCTAAATCGAGATACGTTTCTACGGAAACGATGGGATTTTCTTTTGGGAGTCGAGTATCTCTTTTTCGATGCATTATTCTTCCTTTACTGCATTACTCGCTCCCACACATTGACGAATTAACACACAATTTGCGTCCGTATGGAATACTCTGGGTTCCCTGCATTGTCGTTCTAATAGAGATACGTTCCTACGGAAACGATAGGATTTTCTTTTGGGAGTCGAGTATCTCTTTTCCGATGCATTATTCCTCCTTTACTGCATCCCTCGCTACCTCACATTGACGAATTAACACACAATTTACGTCCATATAAAATACTCTGGGTTCCCTGCATTGTCTTTCCAAATCGAGATACGTTTCTACGGAAACGATAGGATTCTCTTTTGGGAGTCGAGTATCTGTTTTCCGATGCATTATTCCTCCTTTACTGCATCCCTCGCTACCTCACATTTACGAATTAACACACATTTTGCGTCCATATGAAATACTCTGGGTTCTTTGCATTGTCCGTCTAAATCGAGATACGTTTCTACGGAAACGAAAGGATTTTCTTTTGGAAGTCGAGTATCTCTTATCCGATGCATTATTCCTCCTTTACTGCAACCCTCGCTCCCTCACATTGACGAATTAACACACAATTTGAGTCCATATCAAATACTCTGTGTTCCCTGCATTGTCTTTCCAAATCGAGATACGTTTCTACGGAAACGATAGGATTTTCTCTTGGAAGTCGAGTATCTGTTGTCCGATGCATTATTCCTTCTTTACTGCATCACTCCCTCCCTCACATTGACGAATTAACAAACAATCTGCGTCCATATGAAGTACTCTGTGTTCCCTGCCATCTCCTTCTAAATCGACATACTTTTCTACAGAAACGATAGGATTTTCTTTTGGGAGTCGAGTATCTCTTTTCCGATGCATTATTCCTACTTTACTGCATCCCTCGCTCCCTCACATTGACGAATTAACACACAATTTGGTCCATATCAAATACTCTGGGATCCCTGCATTGTCCTTCTAAATCGAGATACGTTTCTACGGAAACGATGGGATTTTCTTTTGGGAGTCGAGTATCTCTTTTCCGATGCATTATTCTTCCTTTACTGCATTACTCGCTCCCACACATTGACGAATTAACACACAATTTGCGTCCGTATGGAATACTCTGGGTTCCCTGCATTGTCGTTCTAATAGAGATACGTTCCTACGGAAACGATAGGATTTTCTTTTGGGAGTCGAGTATCTCTTTTCCGAAGCATTATTCTTGCTTTACTGCATCCCTCGATCCCTCACATTGGCGAATTAACACACAATTTGAGTCCATATCAAATACTCTGGGTTCCCTGCATTGTCCTTCTAAATCAAGATACGTTTCAACGGAGAGGATAGAATTTTCTTTTGGGAGTCGAGTACCTCTTTTCCGATGCATTATTCCTCCTTTACTGCATCCCTCGCTCCCTCACATTGACGAATTAACACACAAAATTGCGTCCATATGAATTCTCTGGGTTCCGTGCATTGTCCTTCTAAGTCGAGATACGTTTCTACGGAAACGAAAGGATTTTCTTTTGGTAGTCGAGTATTTTTTTTCCGATGCATTATTCCTCCTTTACTGCATCCCTCGCTCACTCACATTGACGAATTATATAACAATTTGCGTCCATATGAAATAGTCTGGGTTGCATTCATTGTCTTTCTAAATCGAGATACGTTTCTACGGAAACGACAGGATTTGCTTTTGGGAGTCGAGTATCTCTTTACCGATGTATTATTCCTCCTTTACTGCATCCCTCGTTCCCTCACATTGACGAATTAACAGACAATTTGCGTCCATATGAAATACTCTGGGTTCCCTGCATTGTCTTTGTAAATCGAGATACGTTCCTACGGAAACGAAAGGATTTTCTTTTGGGAGTCGAGTATCTCTTTTCCGATGCATTATTCCTCCTTTACTGCATCCCTCGCTCCCTCACATTGACGAATTATCAAACAATTTGCGTCCATATGAAATACTCTGGGTTCATTGCCATCTCCTTCTAAACCGAGATACGCTTCTACGGAAATGATAGGATTTTCTTTCGGGAGTCGAGTATCTCTTTTCCAATGCATTATTCCTCCTTTACTGCATCCCTCGCTCCCGCACATTGACGAAGTGACACACAATATGCGTCCATATGAAATACTCTGGTTTCCCTGCATTGTCCTTCTAAATCGAGATACGTTTCTTCGGAAACGATGGGATTTTCTTTTGGGAGTCGAGTATCTCTTTTCCGATGCATTATTCCTCCTTTACTGCATCCCTCACTCCCTCACATTGACGAATTAACACACAATTTGCGTCCATATGAAATACTCTGGGTTCCCTGCATTGTCTTTGTAAATCGAGATACGTTCCTACGGAAGCGAAAGGATTTTCTTTTGGGAGTCGAGTATCTCTTTTCCGATGCATTATTCCTCCTTTACTGCATCCCTCGCTCCCTCACATTGACGAATTATCAAACAATTTGCGTCCATATGAAATACTCTGGGTTCACTGCCATCTCCTTCTAAACCGAGATACGTTTCTACGGAAATGATAGGATTTTCTTTCGGGAGTCGAGTATCTCTTTTCCAATGCATTATTCCTCCTTTACTGCATCCCTCGCTCCCGCACATTACGAAGTGACACACAATATGCGTCCATATGAAATACTCTGGTTTCCCTGCATTGTCCTTCTAAATCGAGATACGTTTCTTCGGAAACGATGGGATTTTCTTTTGGGAGTCGAGTATCTCTTTTCCGATGCATTATTCCTCCTTTACTCTATCCCTCACTCCCTCACATTGACGAATTAACACACAATTTGCGTCCATATGAAATACTCTGGGTTCCCTGCATTGTCTTTCCATATCGAGATACGTTTCTACGGAAACGAAAGGATTTTCTTTTGGGAGTCGAGTATCTGTTTTCCGATGCATTATTCCTCCTTTACTGCATCCCTCGCTCCCTCACATTGACGAATTATCAAACAATTTGCGTCCATATGAAATACTCTGGGTTCATTGCCATCTCCTTCTAAACCGAGATACGTTTCTACGGAAATGATAGGATTTTCTTTCGGGAGTCGAGTATCTCTTTTCCGATGCATTATTCCACCTTTACTGTATCCCTCGCTCCGTCACATTGACGAATTAACACACAATTTGCGTCCATATGAAATATTCTGGGTTCTTTGCATTGTCCGTCTAAATCGAGATACGTTTCTACGGAAACGGTAGGATTTTCTTTTGGTAGTCGAGTATTTTTTTTTCCGATGCATTATTCCTCCTTTACTGCATCCCTCAGTCACTCACATTGACGAATTATATAACAATTTGCGTCCATATGAAATACTCTGGGTTGCATTCATTGTCTTTCTAAATCGAGATACGTTTCTACGGAAACGACAGAATTTGCTTTTGGGAGTCGAGTATCTCTTTACCGATGTATTGTTCCTCCTTTACTGCATCGCTCGTTCCCTCACATTGACGAATTAACAGACAATTTGCGTCCATATGAAATACTCTGGGTTCCCTGGATTGTCCTTCTAAATCGACATACGTTTCTACGGAAATGATAGGATTTTCTTTTGGGAGTCGAGTATCTCTTTTCCAATGCATTATTCCTCCTTTACTGCATCCCTCACTCCCTCACATTGACGAATTAACACACAATTTTCATCCATATGAAATACTCTGGGTTCCCTGCATTGTCTTTCCAATTCGAGATAGGTTTCTACGGAATCGATAGGATTTTCTTGGAGTCGAGTATCTGTTGTCCGATGCATTATTCCTCCTTTACTGCATCCCTCACTCCCTCACATTGACGAACTAACAAACAATTTGCGTGCATATGAAGTATTCTTGGTACCCTGCCATCTCCTTCTAAATCGAGATATGTTTCTACGGAAACGATAGAATTTCCTTTTGTGAGTCGAGTATCTCTTTTCCGATGCATTATTCCTACTTTACTGCATCCCTCGCTCCCTCACATTGACGAATTAACACACAATTTGGTCCATATCAAATTCTCTGGGATCCCTGCATTGTCCTTCTAAATCGAGATACGTTTCTACGGAAACGATGGGATTTTCTTTTGGGAGTCGAGTATCTCTTTTCCGATGCATTATTCTTCCTTTACTGCATTACTCGCTCCCACACATTGACGAATTAACACACAATTTGCGTCCGTATGGAATACTCTGGGTTCCCTGCATTGTCGTTCTAATAGAGATACGTTCCTACGGAGACGATAGGATTTTCTTTTGGGAGTTGAGTATCTCTTTTCCGATGCATTATTCCTCCTTTACTGCATCCCTCGCTACCTCACATTGACGAATTAACACACAATTTACGTCCATATGAAATACTCTGGGTTCCCTGCATTGTCTTTCCAAATCGAGATACGTTTCTACGGAAACGATAGGATTTTCTTTTGGGAGTCGAGTATCTGTTTTCCGATGCATTATTCCTCCTTTACTGCATCCCTCGCTACCTCACATTGACGAATTAACACACAATTTGCGTCCATATGAAATACTCTGGGTTCCCTGCATTGTCCTTCTAAATCGAGATACGTTCCTACGGAAACGATAGGATTTTCTTTTGGGAGTCGAGTATCTCTCTTCCGATGCATTATTCCTCCTTACTGCATCCCTCGCTCCCTCACATTGACGAATTATCACACAATTTGCGTCCATATGAAATACTCTTGGTTCCTTGCCATCTCCTTCTAAACCGAGATACGTTTCTACGGAAATGATAGGATTTTCTTTCGGGAGTCGAGTATCTCTTTTCCGATGCATTATTCCACCTTTACTGTATCCCTCGCTCCGTCACATTGACGAATTAACACACAATTTGCGTCCATATGAAATACTCTGGGTTCTTTGCATTGTCCGTCTAAATCGAGATACGTTTCTACGGAAACGATAAGATTTTGTTTTGGGAGTCGAGTATCTCTTTTCTGATGCATTATTCCTCCTTTACTGCATCCCTCGCTCCCTCACATAGACGAATTAACACACAATTTGCGTCCATATGAAATACTCTGGGTCACTGCATTGTCCTTCTAAATCAAGATACGTTTCTACGGAAATGATAGGATTTTCTTTTGGGAGTCGAGTATCTCTTTTCCGATGCATTATTCCTCCTTTACTCCATCCCTCGCTCCCTCACATTGACGAGTTAACACACAATTTGCGTCCATATGAAATACTCTGGGTTCCCTGCATTGTCTTTCCAAATCGAGATACGTTTCTATGGAAACGATATGATTTTCTTTTGGGAGTCGAGTATCTTTTGTCCGATGCATTATTCCTCCTTTACTGCATCCCTCGCTCCCTCACATTGACGAATTAACAAACAATTTGCGTGCATATGAAGTATTCAGCGTTCCCTGCCATCTTCTTCTAAATCGAGATACGTTACTACGGAAACGATAGAATTTCCTTTTGTGATTCGAGTACCTCTTTTCCGATGCATTATTCCTCCGTTACTGCATCCCTCGCTCCATCACATTGACGAATTAACACACAATTTGCGTCCATGTGAAATACTCAGGGATACCTGCATTGTCCTTCTAAATCGAGATACGTTTCTACGGAAACGATAGGATTTCCTTTTGGGAGTCGAGTATCTCTTTTCCCATGCATTATTCCTCCTTTACTGCATCCCTCGCTCCCTCACATTGACGAATTAACACACAATTTGCGTCCATATGAAATACTCTGTGTTCCCTGCCGTCTCCTTCTAAATCGAGATACGTTTCTACAGAAACGATAGGATTTTCTTTTGGGAGTCGAGTATCTCTTTTCCGCTGCATTATTCCTCCTTTACTGCATCCCTCGCTCCCTCACATTGACGAATGAACACACATATTGCGTCCATATGTCATACTCTAGGTTCCATGCATTGTCCTTCTAAATCGAGATACGTTTCTACGGAAATGATAGGATTTTCTTTTGGGAGTCGAGTATCTCTTTTCCGATGCATTATTCCTCCTTTACTGCATCCCTCGCTCCCTCACATTGACGAATTAACACACAATTTGCGTCCATATGAAATACTCTGTGTTCCCTGCTTTGTCTTTCCAAATCGAGGTACGTTTCTACGGAAACGATAGGATTTTCTTTTGGGAGCCGAGTATCTGTTGTCCGATGCATTATTCCTCCTTTACTGCATCCCTCGCTCCCTAATATTGACGAATTAACAAACAATTTGCGTGCATATGAAGTATTCTGGGTTCCCTGCCATCTCCTTCTAAATCGAGATACGTTTCTACGGAAACGATAGAATTTCCTTTTGTGAGTCGAGTATCTCTTTTCCGATGCATTATTCCTCCTTTACTGCATCCCACGCTCCATCACTTTGACGAATTAACACACAATTTGCGTCCATATGAAATACTCTGGGATCCCTGCATTGTCCTTCTAAGTCGAGATACGTTTCTACGGAAACGATAGGATTTTCATTTGGGAGTCGAGTATCTCTTTTTCCCGTGCATTATTCCTCCTTTACTGCATCCCTCGCTCCCTCACATTGACGAATGAACACACATATTGCGTCCATACAAATACTCTGGGTTCCCTGCATTGTCCTTATAAATCGAGATACGTTTCTACAGAAACGATAGGATTTTCTTTTGGGAGTCGAGTATCTCTTTTCGGATGTATTATTCCTCCTTTACTCTATCCCTCGCTCCCTCACATTCACGAAATAACACACAATTTGCGTCCATATGAAATACTCTGGGTTCCCTGCATTGTCCTTCTAAATCGAGATACGAGTCTACGGAAACGATAGGATTTTCTTTTGGGAGTCGAATATATCTTTACCGATGCATTATTCCTCCTTTACTGCAATCCTCGCTCCCTCACATTGACGATTTAACACACAATTTGCGTCCATACGAAATACTCTGGGTTCCCTGAACTGTCCTTCTAAATCGAGATACGTTTCTACAGAAACGATAGGATTTTCTTTTGGGAGTCGAGTATCTCTTTTCCGATGCATTATTCTTGCTTTACTGCATCCCTCGCTCCCTCACATAGGCGAATTAACACACAATTTGAGTCCATATCAAATACTCTGGGTTCCCTGCATTGTCCTTCTAAATCGAGATACGTTTCAACGGAAAGGATAGAATTTTCTTTTGGGAGTCGAGTACCTCTATTCCGATGCATTATTCCTCCTTTACTGCATCCCTCGCTCCATCACATTGACGAATTAACACACAAAATTGCGTCCATATGAAATACTCTGGGTTCCGTGCATTGTCCTTCTAAGTCGAGATACGTTTCTACGAAAACGAAAGGATTTTCTTTTGGTAGTCGAGTATTTTTTTTCCGATGCATTATTCCTCCTTTACTGCATCCCTCGCTCACTCACATTGACGAATTATATAACAATTTGCGTCCATATGAAATAGTCTGGGTTGCATTCATTGTCTTTCTAAATCGAGATACGTTTCTACGGAAACGACAGGATTTGCTTTTGGGAGTCGAGTATCTCTTTACCGATGTATTATTCCTCCTTTACTGCATCCCTCGTTCCCTCACATTGACGAATTAACAGACAATTTGCGTCCATATGAAATACTCTGGGTTCCCTGGATTGTCCTTCTAAATCGACAGACGTTTCTACGGAAACGATAGGATTTTCTTTTGGGAGTCGAGTATCTCTTTTCCGATGCATTATTCCTCCTTTACTGCATCCCTCCCTCCCTCACATTGACGAATTAACACACAATTTTCATCCATATGAAATACTCTGGGTTCCCTGCATTGTCTTTCCAAATCGAGATAAGTTTCTACGGAATCGATAGGATTTTCTTTTGGGAGTCGAGTATCTGTTGTCCGATGCATTATTCCTCCTTTACTGCATCCCTCGCTCCCTCACATTGACGAACTAACAAACAATTTGCGTGCATATGAAGTATTCTTGGTTCCCTGCCATCTCCTTCTAAATCGAGGTTTGTTTCTACGGAAACGATAGAATTTCCTTTTGTGAGTCGAGTATCTCTTTTCCGATGCATTATTATTCCTTTACTGCATCCCTCGCTCCCTCACATTGACGAATTAACACACATTTTGCGTCCATATGAAATACTCTGGGATCCCTGCATTGTCCTTCTAAATCGAGATACGTTTCTACGGAAACGATAGGATTTACTTTTGGGAGTCGAGTATCTCTTTTCCAATGCACTATTCCTCCTTTACTGCATTACTCGCTCCCACACATTGATGAATTAACACACAATTTGCGTCCATATGGAATACTCTGGGTTCCCTGCATTGTCGTTCTAATCGAGATACGTTTCTACGGAAACGATAGGATTTTCTTTTGGGAGTCGAGTATCTGTTTTCCGATGCATTATTCCTCCTTTACTGCATCCCTCGCTACCTCACATTGACGAATTAACACACAATTTGTGTCCATATGAAATACTCTGGGTTCCCTGCATTGTCCTTCTAAATCGAGATACGTTCCTACGGAAACGATAGGATTTTCTTTTGGGAGTCGAGTATCTCTCTTCCGATGCATTATTCCTCCTTACTGCATCCCTCGCTCCCTCAAATTGACGAATTATCACACAATTTGCGTCCATATGAAATACTCTAGGTTCCTTGCCATCTCCTTCTAAACCGAGATACGTTTCTACGGAAATGATAGGATTTTCTTTCGGGAGTCGAGTATCTCTTTTCCGATGCATTATTCCTCCTTTACTGCATCCCTCGCTACCTCACATTGACGAATTAACACACAATTTACGTCCATATAAAATACTCTGGGTTCCCTGCATTGTCTTTCCAAATCGAGATACGTTTCTACGGAAACGATAGGATTCTCTTTTGGGAGCCGAGTATCTGTTTTCCGATGCATTATTCCTCCTTTACTGCATCCCTCGCTACCTCACATTGACGAATTAACACACATTTTGCGTCCATATGAAATACTCTGGGTTCTTTGCATTGTCCGTCTAAATCGAGATACGTTTCTACGGAAACGAAAGGATTTTCTTTTGGAAGTCGAGTATCTCTTATCCGATGCATTATTCCTCCTTTACTGCAACCCTCGCTCCCTCACATTGACGAATTAACACACAATTTGAGTCCATATCAAATACTCTGTGTTCCCTGCATTGTCTTTCCAAATCGAGATACGTTTCTACGGAAACGATAGGATTTTCTCTTGGAAGTCGAGTATCTGTTGTCCGATGCATTATTCCTTCTTTACTGCATCACTCCCTCCCTCACATTGACGAATTAACAAACAATCTGCGTCCATATGAAGTACTCTGTGTTCCCTGTCATCTCCTTCTAAATCGACATACTTTTCTACAGAAACGATAGGATTTTCTTTTGGGAGTCGAGTATCTCTTTTCCGATGCATTATTCCTACTTTACTGCATCCCTCGCTCCCTCACATTGACGAATTAACACACAATTTGGTCCATATCAAATACTCTGGGATCCCTGCATTGTCCTTCTAAATCGAGATACGTTTCTACGGAAACGATGGGATTTTCTTTTGGGAGTCGAGTATCTCTTTTCCGATGCATTATTCTTCCTTTACTGCATTACTCGCTCCCACACATTGACGAATTAACACACAATTTGCGTCCGTATGGAATACTCTGGGTTCCCTGCATTGTCGTTCTAATAGAGATACGTTCCTACGGAAACGATAGGATTTTCTTTTGGGAGTCGAGTATCTCTTTTCCGAAGCATTATTCTTGCTTTACTGCATCCCTCGATCCCTCACATTGGCGAATTAACACACAATTTGAGTCCATATCAAATACTCTGGGTTCCCTGCATTGTCCTTCTAAATCAAGATACGTTTCAACGGAGAGGATAGAATTTTCTTTTGGGAGTCGAGTACCTCTTTTCCGATGCATTATTCCTCCTTTACTGCATCCCTCGCTCCCTCACATTGACGAATTAACACACAAAATTGCGTCCATATGAATTCTCTGGGTTCCGTGCATTGTCCTTCTAAGTCGAGATACGTTTCTACGGAAACGAAAGGATTTTCTTTTGGTAGTCGAGTATTTTTTTTCCGATGCATTATTCCTCCTTTACTGCATCCCTCGCTCACTCACATTGACGAATTATATAACAATTTGCGTCCATATGAAATAGTCTGGGTTGCATTCATTGTCTTTCTAAATCGAGATACGTTTCTACGGAAACGACAGGATTTGCTTTTGGGAGTCGAGTATCTCTTTACCGATGTATTATTCCTCCTTTACTGCATCCCTCGTTCCCTCACATTGACGAATTAACAGACAATTTGCGTCCATATGAAATACTCTGGGTTCCCTGCATTGTCTTTGTAAATCGAGATACGTTCCTACGGAAACGAAAGGATTTTCTTTTGGGAGTCGAGTATCTCTTTTCCGATGCATTATTCCTCCTTTACTGCATCCCTCACTCCCTCACATTGACGAATTAACACACAATTTGCGTCCATATGAAATACTCTGGGTTCCCTGCATTGTCTTTGTAAATCGAGATACGTTCCTACGGAAGCGAAAGGATTTTCTTTTGGGAGTCGAGTATCTCTTTTCCGATGCATTATTCCTCCTTTACTGCATCCCTCGCTCCCTCACATTGACGAATTATCAAACAATTTGCGTCCATATGAAATACTCTGGGTTCATTGCCATCTCCTTCTAAACCGAGATACGATTCTACGGAAATGATAGGATTTTCTTTCGGGAGTCGAGTATCTCTTTTCCAATGCATTATTCCTCCTTTACTGCATCCCTCGCTCCCGCACATTACGAAGTGACACACAATATGCGTCCATATGAAATACTCTGGTTTCCCTGCATTGTCCTTCTAAATCGAGATACGTTTCTTCGGAAACGATGGGATTTTCTTTTGGGAGTCGAGTATCTCTTTTCCGATGCATTATTCCTCCTTTACTCTATCCCTCACTCCCTCACATTGACGAATTAACACACAATTTGCGTCCATATGAAATACTCTGGGTTCCCTGCATTGTCTTTCCATATCTAGATACGTTTCTACGGAAACGAAAGGATTTTCTTTTGGGAGTCGAGTATCTGTTTTCCGATGCATTATTCCTCCTTTACTGCATCCCTCGCTCCCTCACATTGACGAATTATCAAACAATTTGCGTCCATATGAAATACTCTGGGTTCATTGCCATCTCCTTCTAAACCGAGATACGTTTCTACGGAAATGATAGGATTTTCTTTCGGGAGTCGAGTATCTCTTTTCCGATGCATTATTCCACCTTTACTGTATCCCTCGCTCCGTCACATTGACGAATTAACACACAATTTGCGTCCATATGAAATATTCTGGGTTCTTTGCATTGTCCGTCTAAATCGAGATACGTTTCTACGGAAACGGTAGGATTTTCTTTTGGTAGTCGAGTATTTTTTTTTCCGATGCATTATTCCTCCTTTACTGCATCCCTCAGTCACTCACATTGACGAATTATATAACAATTTGCGTCCATATGAAATACTCTGGGTTGCATTCATTGTCTTTCTAAATCGAGATACGTTTCTACGGAAACGACAGAATTTGCTTTTGGGAGTCGAGTATCTCTTTACCGATGTATTGTTCCTCCTTTACTGCATCGCTCGTTCCCTCACATTGACGAATTAACAGACAATTTGCGTCCATATGAAATACTCTGGGTTCCCTGGATTGTCCTTCTAAATCGACATACGTTTCTACGGAAATGATAGGATTTTCTTTTGGGAGTCGAGTATCTCTTTTCCAATGCATTATTCCTCCTTTACTGCATCCCTCACTCCCTCACATTGACGAATTAACACACAATTTTCATCCATATGAAATACTCTGGGTTCCCTGCATTGTCTTTCCAATTCGAGATAGGTTTCTACGGAATCGATAGGATTTTCTTGGAGTCGAGTATCTGTTGTCCGATGCATTATTCCTCCTTTACTGCATCCCCCGCTCCCTCACATTGACGAACTAACAAACAATTTGCGTGCATATGAAGTATTCTTGGTACCCTGCCATCTCCTTCTAAATCGAGATATGTTTCTACGGAAACGATAGAATTTCCTTTTGTGAGTCGAGTATCTCTTTTCCGATGCATTATTCCTACTTTACTGCATCCCTCGCTCCCTCACATTGACGAATTAACACACAATTTGGTCCATATCAAATTCTCTGGGATCCCTGCATTGTCCTTCTAAATCGAGATACGTTTCTACGGAAACGATGGGATTTTCTTTTGGGAGTCGAGTATCTCTTTTCCGATGCATTATTCTTCCTTTACTGCATTACTCGCTCCCACACATTGACGAATTAACACACAATTTGCGTCCGTATGGAATACTCTGGGTTCCCTGCATTGTCGTTCTAATAGAGATACGTTCCTACGGAGACGATAGGATTTTCTTTTGGGAGTTGAGTATCTCTTTTCCGATGCATTATTCCTCCTTTACTGCATCCCTCGCTACCTCACATTGACGAATTAACACACAATTTACGTCCATATGAAATACTCTGGGTTCCCTGCATTGTCTTTCCAAATCGAGATACGTTTCTACGGAAACGATAGGATTTTCTTTTGGGAGTCGAGTATCTGTTTTCCGATGCATTATTCCTCCTTTACTGCATCCCTCGCTACCTCACATTGACGAATTAACACACAATTTGCGTCCATATGAAATACTCTGGGTTCCCTGCATTGTCCTTCTAAATCGAGATACGTTCCTACGGAAACGATAGGATTTTCTTTTGGGAGTCGAGTATCTCTCTTCCGATGCATTATTCCTCCTTACTGCATCCCTCGCTCCCTCACATTGACGAATTATCACACAATTTGCGTCCATATGAAATACTCTTGGTTCCTTGCCATCTCCTTCTAAACCGAGATACGTTTCTACGGAAATGATAGGATTTTCTTTCGGGAGTCGAGTATCTCTTTTCCGATGCATTATTCCACCTTTACTGTATCCCTCGCTCCGTCACATTGACGAATTAACACACAATTTGCGTCCATATGAAATACTCTGGGTTCTTTGCATTGTCCGTCTAAATCGAGATACGTTTCTACGGAAACGATAAGATTTTGTTTTGGGAGTCGAGTATCTCTTTTCTGATGCATTATTCCTCCTTTACTGCATCCATCGCTCCCTCACATAGACGAATTAACACACAATTTGCGTCCATATGAAATACTCTGGGTCACTGCATTGTCCTTCTAAATCAAGATACGTTTCTACGGAAATGATAGGATTTTCTTTTGGGAGTCGAGTATCTCTTTTCCGATGCATTATTCCTCCTTTACTCCATCCCTCGCTCCCTCACATTGACGAGTTAACACACAATTTGCGTCCATATGAAATACTCTGGGTTCCCTGCATTGTCTTTCCAAATCGAGATACGTTTCTACGGAATCGATAGGATATTCTTTTGGGAGTCGAGTATCTGTTGTCCGATGCATTATTCCTCCTTTACTGAATCCCTCGCTCCCTCACATTGACGAACTAACAAACAATTTGCGTGCATATGAAGTATTCTTGGTTCCCTGCCATCTCCTTCTAAATCGAGATAAGTTTCTACGGAAACGATAGAATTTCCTTTTGTGAGTCGAGTATCTCTTTTCCGATGCATTATTCCTACTTTACTGCATCCCTCGCTCCCTCACATTGACGAATTAACACACAATTTGGTCCATATCAAATACTCTGGGATCCCTGCATTGTCCTTCTAAATCGAGATACGTTTCTACGGAAACGATGGGATTTTCTTTTGGGAGTCGAGTATCTCTTTTTCGATGCATTATTCTTCCTTTACTGCATTACTCGCTCCCACACATTGACGAATTAACACACAATTTGCGTCCGTATGGAATACTCTGGGTTCCCTGCATTGTCGTTCTAATAGAGATACGTTCCTACGGAAACGATAGGATTTTCTTTTGGGAGTCGAGTATCTCTTTTCCGATGCATTATTCCTCCTTTACTGCATCCCTCGCTACCTCACATTGACGAATTAACACACAATTTACGTCCATATAAAATACTCTGGGTTCCCTGCATTGTCTTTCCAAATCGAGATACGTTTCTACGGAAACGATAGGATTCTCTTTTGGGAGTCGAGTATCTGTTTTCCGATGCATTATTCCTCCTTTACTGCATCCCTCGCTACCTCACATTTACGAATTAACACACATTTTGCGTCCATATGAAATACTCTGGGTTCTTTGCATTGTCCGTCTAAATCGAGATACGTTTCTACGGAAACGAAAGGATTTTCTTTTGGAAGTCGAGTATCTCTTATCCGATGCATTATTCCTCCTTTACTGCAACCCTCGCTCCCTCACATTGACGAATTAACACACAATTTGAGTCCATATCAAATACTCTGTGTTCCCTGCATTGTCTTTCCAAATCGAGATACGTTTCTACGGAAACGATAGGATTTTCTCTTGGAAGTCGAGTATCTGTTGTCCGATGCATTATTCCTTCTTTACTGCATCACTCCCTCCCTCACATTGACGAATTAACAAACAATCTGCGTCCATATGAAGTACTCTGTGTTCCCTGCCATCTCCTTCTAAATCGACATACTTTTCTACAGAAACGATAGGATTTTCTTTTGGGAGTCGAGTATCTCTTTTCCGATGCATTATTCCTACTTTACTGCATCCCTCGCTCCCTCACATTGACGAATTAACACACAATTTGGTCCATATCAAATACTCTGGGATCCCTGCATTGTCCTTCTAAATCGAGATACGTTTCTACGGAAACGATGGGATTTTCTTTTGGGAGTCGAGTATCTCTTTTCCGATGCATTATTCTTCCTTTACTGCATTACTCGCTCCCACACATTGACGAATTAACACACAATTTGCGTCCGTATGGAATACTCTGGGTTCCCTGCATTGTCGTTCTAATAGAGATACGTTCCTACGGAAACGATAGGATTTTCTTTTGGGAGTCGAGTATCTCTTTTCCGAAGCATTATTCTTGCTTTACTGCATCCCTCGATCCCTCACATTGGCGAATTAACACACAATTTGAGTCCATATCAAATACTCTGGGTTCCCTGCATTGTCCTTCTAAATCAAGATACGTTTCAACGGAGAGGATAGAATTTTCTTTTGGGAGTCGAGTACCTCTTTTCCGATGCATTATTCCTCCTTTACTGCATCCCTCGCTCCCTCACATTGACGAATTAACACACAAAATTGCGTCCATATGAATTCTCTGGGTTCCGTGCATTGTCCTTCTAAGTCGAGATACGTTTCTACGGAAACGAAAGGATTTTCTTTTGGTAGTCGAGTATTTTTTTTCCGATGCATTATTCCTCCTTTACTGCATCCCTCGCTCACTCACATTGACGAATTATATAACAATTTGCGTCCATATGAAATAGTCTGGGTTGCATTCATTGTCTTTCTAAATCGAGATACGTTTCTACGGAAACGACAGGATTTGCTTTTGGGAGTCGAGTATCTCTTTACCGATGTATTATTCCTCCTTTACTGCATCCCTCGTTCCCTCACATTGACGAATTAACAGACAATTTGCGTCCATATGAAATACTCTGGGTTCCCTGCATTGTCTTTGTAAATCGAGATACGTTCCTACGGAAACGAAAGGATTTTCTTTTGGGAGTCGAGTATCTCTTTTCCGATGCATTATTCCTCCTTTACTGCATCCCTCGCTCCCTCACATTGACGAATTATCAAACAATTTGCGTCCATATGAAATACTCTGGGTTCATTGCCATCTCCTTCTAAACCGAGATACGCTTCTACGGAAATGATAGGATTTTCTTTCGGGAGTCGAGTATCTCTTTTCCAATGCATTATTCCTCCTTTACTGCATCCCTCGCTCCCGCACATTGACGAAGTGACACACAATATGCGTCCATATGAAATACTCTGGTTTCCCTGCATTGTCCTTCTAAATCGAGATACGTTTCTTCGGAAACGATGGGATTTTCTTTTGGGAGTCGAGTATCTCTTTTCCGATGCATTATTCCTCCTTTACTGCATCCCTCACTCCCTCACATTGACGAATTAACACACAATTTGCGTCCATATGAAATACTCTGGGTTCCCTGCATTGTCTTTGTAAATCGAGATACGTTCCTACGGAAGCGAAAGGATTTTCTTTTGGGAGTCGAGTATCTCTTTTCCGATGCATTATTCCTCCTTTACTGCATCCCTCGCTCCCTCACATTGACGAATTATCAAACAATTTGCGTCCATATGAAATACTCTGGGTTCACTGCCATCTCCTTCTAAACCGAGATACGTTTCTACGGAAATGATAGGATTTTCTTTCGGGAGTCGAGTATCTCTTTTCCAATGCATTATTCCTCCTTTACTGCATCCCTCGCTCCCGCACATTACGAAGTGACACACAATATGCGTCCATATGAAATACTCTGGTTTCCCTGCATTGTCCTTCTAAATCGAGATACGTTTCTTCGGAAACGATGGGATTTTCTTTTGGGAGTCGAGTATCTCTTTTCCGATGCATTATTCCTCCTTTACTCTATCCCTCACTCCCTCACATTGACGAATTAACACACAATTTGCGTCCATATGAAATACTCTGGGTTCCCTGCATTGTCTTTCCATATCGAGATACGTTTCTACGGAAACGAAAGGATTTTCTTTTGGGAGTCGAGTATCTGTTTTCCGATGCATTATTCCTCCTTTACTGCATCCCTCGCTCCCTCACATTGACGAATTATCAAACAATTTGCGTCCATATGAAATACTCTGGGTTCATTGCCATCTCCTTCTAAACCGAGATACGTTTCTACGGAAATGATAGGATTTTCTTTCGGGAGTCGAGTATCTCTTTTCCGATGCATTATTCCACCTTTACTGTATCCCTCGCTCCGTCACATTGACGAATTAACACACAATTTGCGTCCATATGAAATATTCTGGGTTCTTTGCATTGTCCGTCTAAATCGAGATACGTTTCTACGGAAACGGTAGGATTTTCTTTTGGTAGTCGAGTATTTTTTTTTCCGATGCATTATTCCTCCTTTACTGCATCCCTCAGTCACTCACATTGACGAATTATATAACAATTTGCGTCCATATGAAATACTCTGGGTTGCATTCATTGTCTTTCTAAATCGAGATACGTTTCTACGGAAACGACAGAATTTGCTTTTGGGAGTCGAGTATCTCTTTACCGATGTATTGTTCCTCCTTTACTGCATCGCTCGTTCCCTCACATTGACGAATTAACAGACAATTTGCGTCCATATGAAATACTCTGGGTTCCCTGGATTGTCCTTCTAAATCGACATACGTTTCTACGGAAATGATAGGATTTTCTTTTGGGAGTCGAGTATCTCTTTTCCAATGCATTATTCCTCCTTTACTGCATCCCTCACTCCCTCACATTGACGAATTAACACACAATTTTCATCCATATGAAATACTCTGGGTTCCCTGCATTGTCTTTCCAATTCGAGATAGGTTTCTACGGAATCGATAGGATTTTCTTGGAGTCGAGTATCTGTTGTCCGATGCATTATTCCTCCTTTACTGCATCCCTCACTCCCTCACATTGACGAACTAACAAACAATTTGCGTGCATATGAAGTATTCTTGGTACCCTGCCATCTCCTTCTAAATCGAGATATGTTTCTACGGAAACGATAGAATTTCCTTTTGTGAGTCGAGTATCTCTTTTCCGATGCATTATTCCTACTTTACTGCATCCCTCGCTCCCTCACATTGACGAATTAACACACAATTTGGTCCATATCAAATTCTCTGGGATCCCTGCATTGTCCTTCTAAATCGAGATACGTTTCTACGGAAACGATGGGATTTTCTTTTGGGAGTCGAGTATCTCTTTTCCGATGCATTATTCTTCCTTTACTGCATTACTCGCTCCCACACATTGACGAATTAACACACAATTTGCGTCCGTATGGAATACTCTGGGTTCCCTGCATTGTCGTTCTAATAGAGATACGTTCCTACGGAGACGATAGGATTTTCTTTTGGGAGTTGAGTATCTCTTTTCCGATGCATTATTCCTCCTTTACTGCATCCCTCGCTACCTCACATTGACGAATTAACACACAATTTACGTCCATATGAAATACTCTGGGTTCCCTGCATTGTCTTTCCAAATCGAGATACGTTTCTACGGAAACGATAGGATTTTCTTTTGGGAGTCGAGTATCTGTTTTCCGATGCATTATTCCTCCTTTACTGCATCCCTCGCTACCTCACATTGACGAATTAACACACAATTTGCGTCCATATGAAATACTCTGGGTTCCCTGCATTGTCCTTCTAAATCGAGATACGTTCCTACGGAAACGATAGGATTTTCTTTTGGGAGTCGAGTATCTCTCTTCCGATGCATTATTCCTCCTTACTGCATCCCTCGCTCCCTCACATTGACGAATTATCACACAATTTGCGTCCATATGAAATACTCTTGGTTCCTTGCCATCTCCTTCTAAACCGAGATACGTTTCTACGGAAATGATAGGATTTTCTTTCGGGAGTCGAGTATCTCTTTTCCGATGCATTATTCCACCTTTACTGTATCCCTCGCTCCGTCACATTGACGAATTAACACACAATTTGCGTCCATATGAAATACTCTGGGTTCTTTGCATTGTCCGTCTAAATCGAGATACGTTTCTACGGAAACGATAAGATTTTGTTTTGGGAGTCGAGTATCTCTTTTCTGATGCATTATTCCTCCTTTACTGCATCCCTCGCTCCCTCACATAGACGAATTAACACACAATTTGCGTCCATATGAAATACTCTGGGTCACTGCATTGTCCTTCTAAATCAAGATACGTTTCTACGGAAATGATAGGATTTTCTTTTGGGAGTCGAGTATCTCTTTTCCGATGCATTATTCCTCCTTTACTCCATCCCTCGCTCCCTCACATTGACGAGTTAACACACAATTTGCGTCCATATGAAATACTCTGGGTTCCCTGCATTGTCTTTCCAAATCGAGATACGTTTCTATGGAAACGATATGATTTTCTTTTGGGAGTCGAGTATCTTTTGTCCGATGCATTATTCCTCCTTTACTGCATCCCTCGCTCCCTCACATTGACGAATTAACAAACAATTTGCGTGCATATGAAGTATTCAGCGTTCCCTGCCATCTTCTTCTAAATCGAGATACGTTACTACGGAAACGATAGAATTTCCTTTTGTGATTCGAGTACCTCTTTTCCGATGCATTATTCCTCCGTTACTGCATCCCTCGCTCCATCACATTGACGAATTAACACACAATTTGCGTCCATGTGAAATACTCAGGGATACCTGCATTGTCCTTCTAAATCGAGATACGTTTCTACGGAAACGATAGGATTTCCTTTTGGGAGTCGAGTATCTCTTTTCCCATGCATTATTCCTCCTTTACTGCATCCCTCGCTCCCTCACATTGACGAATTAACACACAATTTGCGTCCATATGAAATACTCTGTGTTCCCTGCCGTCTCCTTCTAAATCGAGATACGTTTCTACAGAAACGATAGGATTTTCTTTTGGGAGTCGAGTATCTCTTTTCCGCTGCATTATTCCTCCTTTACTGCATCCCTCGCTCCCTCACATTGACGAATGAACACACATATTGCGTCCATATGTCATACTCTAGGTTCCATGCATTGTCCTTCTAAATCGAGATACGTTTCTACGGAAATGATAGGATTTTCTTTTGGGAGTCGAGTATCTCTTTTCCGATGCATTATTCCTCCTTTACTGCATCCCTCGCTCCCTCACATTGACGAATTAACACACAATTTGCGTCCATATGAAATACTCTGTGTTCCCTGCTTTGTCTTTCCAAATCGAGGTACGTTTCTACGGAAACGATAGGATTTTCTTTTGGGAGCCGAGTATCTGTTGTCCGATGCATTATTCCTCCTTTACTGCATCCCTCGCTCCCTAATATTGACGAATTAACAAACAATTTGCGTGCATATGAAGTATTCTGGGTTCCCTGCCATCTCCTTCTAAATCGAGATACGTTTCTACGGAAACGATAGAATTTCCTTTTGTGAGTCGAGTATCTCTTTTCCGATGCATTATTCCTCCTTTACTGCATCCCACGCTCCATCACTTTGACGAATTAACACACAATTTGCGTCCATATGAAATACTCTGGGATCCCTGCATTGTCCTTCTAAGTCGAGATACGTTTCTACGGAAACGATAGGATTTTCATTTGGGAGTCGAGTATCTCTTTTTCCCGTGCATTATTCCTCCTTTACTGCATCCCTCGCTCCCTCACATTGACGAATGAACACACATATTGCGTCCATACAAATACTCTGGGTTCCCTGCATTGTCCTTATAAATCGAGATACGTTTCTACAGAAACGATAGGATTTTCTTTTGGGAGTCGAGTATCTCTTTTCGGATGTATTATTCCTCCTTTACTCTATCCCTCGCTCCCTCACATTCACGAAATAACACACAATTTGCGTCCATATGAAATACTCTGGGTTCCCTGCATTGTCCTTCTAAATCGAGATACGAGTCTACGGAAACGATAGGATTTTCTTTTGGGAGTCGAATATATCTTTACCGATGCATTATTCCTCCTTTACTGCAATCCTCGCTCCCTCACATTGACGATTTAACACACAATTTGCGTCCATACGAAATACTCTGGGTTCCCTGAACTGTCCTTCTAAATCGAGATACGTTTCTACAGAAACGATAGGATTTTCTTTTGGGAGTCGAGTATCTCTTTTCCGATGCATTATTCTTGCTTTACTGCATCCCTCGCTCCCTCACATAGGCGAATTAACACACAATTTGAGTCCATATCAAATACTCTGGGTTCCCTGCATTGTCCTTCTAAATCGAGATACGTTTCAACGGAAAGGATAGAATTTTCTTTTGGGAGTCGAGTACCTCTATTCCGATGCATTATTCCTCCTTTACTGCATCCCTCGCTCCATCACATTGACGAATTAACACACAAAATTGCGTCCATATGAAATACTCTGGGTTCCGTGCATTGTCCTTCTAAGTCGAGATACGTTTCTACGAAAACGAAAGGATTTTCTTTTGGTAGTCGAGTATTTTTTTTCCGATGCATTATTCCTCCTTTACTGCATCCCTCGCTCACTCACATTGACGAATTATATAACAATTTGCGTCCATATGAAATAGTCTGGGTTGCATTCATTGTCTTTCTAAATCGAGATACGTTTCTACGGAAACGACAGGATTTGCTTTTGGGAGTCGAGTATCTCTTTACCGATGTATTATTCCTCCTTTACTGCATCCCTCGTTCCCTCACATTGACGAATTAACAGACAATTTGCGTCCATATGAAATACTCTGGGTTCCCTGGATTGTCCTTCTAAATCGACAGACGTTTCTACGGAAACGATAGGATTTTCTTTTGGGAGTCGAGTATCTCTTTTCCGATGCATTATTCCTCCTTTACTGCATCCCTCCCTCCCTCACATTGACGAATTAACACACAATTTTCATCCATATGAAATACTCTGGGTTCCCTGCATTGTCTTTCCAAATCGAGATAAGTTTCTACGGAATCGATAGGATTTTCTTTTGGGAGTCGAGTATCTGTTGTCCGATGCATTATTCCTCCTTTACTGCATCCCTCGCTCCCTCACATTGACGAACTAACAAACAATTTGCGTGCATATGAAGTATTCTTGGTTCCCTGCCATCTCCTTCTAAATCGAGGTTTGTTTCTACGGAAACGATAGAATTTCCTTTTGTGAGTCGAGTATCTCTTTTCCGATGCATTATTCTTGCTTTACTGCATCCCTCGATCCCTCACATTGGCGAATTAACACACAATTTGAGTCCATATCAAATACTCTGGGTTCCGTGCATTGTCCTTCTAAGTCGAGATACGTTTCTACGGAAACGGTACGATTTTCTTTTGGTAGTCGAGTATTTTTTTTCCGATGCATTATTCCTCCTTTACTGCATCCCTCACTCACCCACATTGACGAATTATATAACAATTTGCGTCCATATGAAATACTCTGGGTTGCATTCATTGTCTTTCTAAATCGAGATACGTTTCTACGGAAACGACAGGATTTGCTTTTGGGAGTCGAGTATCTGTTTTCCGATGCATTATTCCTCCTTTACTGCATCCCTCGCTACCTCACATTGACGAATTAACACACAATTTGCGTCCATATGAAATACTCTGGGTTCCCTGCGTTGTCCTTCTAACTCGGAATACGTTCCTACGGAAACGATAGGATTTTCTTTTGGGAGTCGAGTATCTCTCTTCCGATGCATTATTCCTCCTTACTGCATCCCTCGCTCCCTCACATTGACGAACTAACAAACATTTTGCGTGCATATGAAGTATTCTTGGTTCCCTGCCATCTCATTCTAAATCGAGATACGTTTCTACGGAAACGATAGAATTTCCTTTTGTGAGTCGAGTATCTCTTTTCCGATGCATTATTCCTACTTTACTGCATCCCTCGCTCCCTCACATTGACGAATTAACACACAATTTGGTCCATATCAAATACTCTGGGATCCCTGCATTGTCCTTCTAAATCGAGATACGTTTCTACGGAAACGATGGGATTTTCTTTTGGGAGACGAGTATCTCTTTTCCGATGCATTATTCTTCCTTTACTGCATTACTCGCTCCCACACATTGACGAATTAACACACAATTTGTGTCCGTATGGAATACTCTGGGTTCCCTGCATTGTCCTTCCAAATCGAGATACGTTTCTACGGAAACGATAGGATTTTCTTTTGGGAGTCGAGTATCTCTTTTCCGATGCATTATTCCTCCTTTACTGCATCCCTCGCTACCTCACATTGACGAATTAACACACAATTTGCGTCCATATGAAATACTCTGGGTTCCCTGCATTGTCGTTCTAATAGAGATACGTTCCTACGGAAACGATAGGATTTTCTTTTGGGAGTTCAATGGTTCAAATGGCTCTGAGCACTATGGGACTCAACTGCAGTGGTTATCAGTCCCCTAGAACTTAGAACTACTTAAACCTAACTAACCTAAGGACATCACACACATCCATGCCCGAGGCAGGATTCGAACCTGCGACCGTAGCAGTCCCACGGTTCCTGACTGCGCGCCTAGAACCGCGAGACCACCGCGGCCGGCTTGTGGGAGTCGAGTATCTCTTTTCCGACGCATTATTCCTCCTTTACTGCATCCCTCGCTACCTCACATTGACGAATTAACACACAATTTACGTCCAAATGAAATACTCTGGGTTCCCTGCATTGTCTTTCCAAATCGAGATACGTTTCTACGGAAACGATAGGATTTTCTTTTGAGAGTCGAGTATCTGATTTCCGATGCATTATTCCTCCTTTACTGCATCCCTCGCTACCTCACATTGACGAATTAACACACAATTTGCGTCCATATGAAATGCTCTGGGTTCTTTGCATTGTCCGTCTAAATCGAGATACGTTTCTACGGAAACGAAAGGATTTTCTTTTGGAAGTCGAGTATCTCTTATCCGATGCATTATTCCTCCTTTACTGCAACCCTCGCTCCCTCACATTGACGAATTAACACACAATTTGCGTCCATATGAAATACTCTGGGTTCCCAGCCATCTCCTTCTAAATCGTGATACGTTTCTACAGAAACGATAGGATTTTCTTTGGGAGTCGAGTATCTCTTTTCCGATGCATTATTCTTGCTTTACTGCATCCCTCGATCCCTCACATTGGCGAATTAACACACAATTTGAGTCCATATCAAATACTCTGGGTTCCATGCACTGTCCTTCTAAGTCGAGATACGTTTCTACGGAAACGGTAGGATTTTCTTTTGGTAGTCCAGTATTTTTTTTCCGATGCATTATTCCTCCTTTACTGCATCCCTCACTCACTCACATTGACGAATTATATAACAATTTGCGTCCATATGAAATACTCTGGGTTGCATTCATTGTCTTTCTAAATCGAGATACGTTTCTACGGAAACGACAGGATTTGCTTTTGGGAGTCGAGTATCTCTTTACCGATGTATTGTTCCTCCTTTACTGCATCGCTCGTTCCCTGACATTGACGAATTAACAGACAATTTGCGTCCATATGAAATACTCTGGGTTCACTGGATTGTCCTTCTAAATCGACATACGTTTCTACGGAAATGATAGGATTTTCTTTTGGGAGTCGAGTATCTCTTTTCCAATGCATTATTCCTCCTTTACTGCATCCCTCACTCCCTCACATTGACTAATTAACACACTATTTTCATTCATACGAAATACTCTGGGTTCCCTGCATTGTCTTTCCAAATCGAGATAGGTTTCTACGGAATCGATAGGATTTTCTTTTGGGAGGCGAGTATCTGTTTTCCGATGCATTATTCCTCCTTTACTGCATCCCTCGCTCCCTCACATTGACGAACTAAGAAACAATTTGCGTGCATATGAAGTATTCTTGGTTCCCTGCCATCTCCTTCTAAATCGAGATACGTTTCTACGGAAACGATAGAATTTCCTTTTGTGAGTCGAGTATCTCTTTTCCGATGCATTATTCCTACTTTACTGCATCCCTCGCTCCCTCACATTGACGAATTAACACACAATTTGGTCCATATCAAATACTCTGGGATCCCTGCATTGTCCTTCTAAATCGAGATACGTTTCTACGGAAACGATGGGATTTTCTTTTGGGAGTCGAGTATCTCTTTTCCGATGCATTATTCTTCCTTTACTGCATTACTCGCTCCCACACATTGACGAATTAACACACAATTTGCGTCCGTATGGAATACTCTGGGTTCCCTGCATTGTCGTTCTAATAGAGATATGTTCCTACGGAAACGATAGGATTTTCTTTTGGGAGTCGAGTATCTCTTTTCCGATGCATTATTCCTCCTTTACTGCATCCCTCGCTACCTCACATTGACGAATTAACACACAATTTACGTCCATATGAAATACTCTGGGTTCCCTGCATTGTCTTTCCAAATCGAGATACGTTTCTACGGAAACGATAGGATTTTCTTTTGGGAGTCGAGTATCTGTTTTCCGATGCATTATTCCTCCTTTACTGCATCCCTCACTCACTCACATTGACGAATTATATAACAATCTGCGTCCATATGAAATACTCTGGGTTGCATTCATTGTCTTTCTAAATCGAGATACGTTTCTACGGAAACGACAGGATTTGCTTTTGGGAGTCGAGTATCTCTTTACCGATCTATTGTTCCTCCTTTACTGCATCGCTCGTTCCCTCACATTGACGAATTAACAGACAATTTGCGTCCATATGAAATACTCTGGGTTCCCTGGATTGTCCTTCTAAATCGACATACGTTTCTACGGAAATGATAGGATTTTCTTTTGGGAGTCGAGTATCTCTTTTCCAATGCATTATTCCTCCTTTACTGCATCCCTCACTCCCTCACATTGACGAATTAACACACAATCTTCGTCCATATGAAATACTCTGGGTTCCCTGCATTCTCTTTCCAAATCGAGATAGGTTTCTACGGAATCGATAGGATTTTCTTTTGGGAGTCGAGTATCTGTTGTCCGATGCATTATTCCTCCTTTACTGCATCCCTCGCTCCCTCACATTGACGAACTAACAAACAATTTGCGTGCATATGAAGTATTCTTGGTTCCCTGCCATCTCCTTCTAAATCGAGATACGTTTCTACGGAAACGATAGAATTTCCTTTTGTGAGTCGAGTATCTCTTTTCCGATGCATTATTCCTACTTTACTGCATCCCTCGCTCCCTCACATTGACGAATTAACACACAATTTGGTCCATATCAAATACTCTGGGATCCCTGCATTGTCCTTCTAAATCGAGATACGTTTCTACGGAAACGATGGGATTTTCTTTTGGGAGTCGAGTATCTCCTTTCCGATGCATTATTCTTCCTTTACTGCATTACTCGCTCCCACACATTGACGAATTAACACACAATTTGCGTCCGTATGGAATACTCTGGGTTCCCTGCATTGTCGTTCTAATAGAGATACGTTCCTACGGAAACGATAGGATTTTTTTTTGGGAGTCGAGTATCTGTTTTCCGATGCATTATTCCTCCTTTACTGCATCCCTCGCTACCTCACATTGACGAATTAACACACAATTTGCGTCCATATGAAATACTCTGGGTTCCCTGCATTGTCGTTCTAATAGAGATACGTTCCTACGGAAACGATAGGATTTTCTTTTGGGAGTCGAGTATCTCTTTTCCGATGCATTATTCCTCCTTTACTGCATCCCTCGCTACCTCACATTGACGAATTAACACACAATTTGCGTCCATATGAAATACTCTGGGTTCTTTGCATTGTCCGTCTAAATCGAGATACGTTTCTACGGAAACGAAAGGATTTTCTTTTGGAAGTCGAGTATCTCTTATCCGATGCATTATTCCTCCTTTACTGCAACCCTCGCTCCCTCACATTGACGAATTAACACACAATTTGCGTCCATATGAAATACTCTGGGTTCCCAGCCATCTCCTTCTAAATCGAGATACGTTTCTACAGAAACGATAGGATTTTCTTTGGGAGTCGAGTATCTCTTTTCCGATGCATTATTCTTGCTTTACTGCATCCCTCGATCCCTCACATTGGCGAATTAACACACAATTTGAGTCCATATCAAATACTCTGGGTTCCATGCACTGTCCTTCTAAGTCGAGATACGTTTCTACGGAAACGGTAGGATTTTCTTTTGGTAGTCCAGTATTTTTTTTCCGATGCATTATTCCTCCTTTACTGCATCCCTCACTCACTCACATTGACGAATTATATAACAATTTGCGTCCATATGAAATACTCTGGGTTGCATTCATTGTCTTTCTAAATCGAGATACGTTTCTACGGAAACGACAGGATTTGCTTTTGGGAGTCGAGTATCTCTTTACCGATGTATTGTTCCTCCTTTACTGCATCGCTCGTTCCCTCACATTGACGAATTAACAGACAATTTGCGTCCATATGAAATACTCTGGGTTCACTGGATTGTCCTTCTAAATCGACATACGTTTCTACGGAAATGATAGGATTTTCTTTTGGGAGTCGAGTATCTCTTTTCCAATGCATTATTCCTCCTTTACTGCATCCCTCACTCCCTCACATTGACTAATTAACACACTATTTTCATCCATATGAAATACTCTGGGTTCCCTGCATTGTCTTTCCAAATCGAGATAGGTTTCTACGGAATCGATAGGATTTTCTTTTGGGAGGCGAGTATCTGTTTTCCGATGCATTATTCCTCCTTTACTGCATCCCTCGCTCCCTCACATTGACGAACTAAGAAACAATTTGCGTGCATATGAAGTATTCTTGGTTCCCTGCCATCTCCTTCTAAATCGAGATACGTTTCTACGGAAACGATAGAATTTCCTTTTGTGAGTCGAGTATCTGTTTTCCGATGCATTATTCCTACTTTACTGCATCCCTCGCTCCCTCACATTGACGAATTAACACACAATTTGGTCCATATCAAATACTCTGGGATCCCTGCATTGTCCTTCTAAATCGAGATACGTTTCTACGGAAACGATGGGATTTTCTTTTGGGAGTCGAGTATCTCTTTTCCGATGCATTATTCTTCCTTTACTGCATTACTCGCTCCCACACATTGACGAATTAACACACAATTTGCGTCCGTATGGAATACTCTGGGTTCCCTGCATTGTCGTTCTAATAGAGATATGTTCCTACGGAAACGATAGGATTTTCTTTTGGGAGTCGAGTATCTCTTTTCCGATGCATTATTCCTCCTTTACTGCATCCCTCGCTACCTCACATTGACGAATTAACACACAATTTACGTCCATATGAAATACTCTGGGTTCCCTGCATTGTCTTTCCAAATCGAGATACGTTTCTACGGAAACGATAGGATTTTCTTTTGGGAGTCGAGTATCTGTTTTCCGATGCATTATTCCTCCTTTACTGCATCCCTCACTCACTCACATTGACGAATTATATAACAATCTGCGTCCATATGAAATACTCTGGGTTGCATTCATTGTCTTTCTAAATCGAGATACGTTTCTACGGAAACGACAGGATTTGCTTTTGGGAGTCGAGTATCTCTTTACCGATCTATTGTTCCTCCTTTACTGCATCGCTCGTTCCCTCACATTGACGAATTAACAGACAATTTGCGTCCATATGAAATACTCTGGGTTCCCTGGATTGTCCTTCTAAATCGACATACGTTTCTACGGAAATGATAGGATTTTCTTTTGGGAGTCGAGTATCTCTTTTCCAATGCATTATTCCTCCTTTACTGCATCCCTCACTCCCTCACATTGACGAATTAACACACAATCTTCGTCCATATGAAATACTCTGGGTTCCCTGCATTCTCTTTCCAAATCGAGATAGGTTTCTACGGAATCGATAGGATTTTCTTTTGGGAGTCGAGTATCTGTTGTCCGATGCATTATTCCTCCTTTACTGCATCCCTCGCTCCCTCACATTGACGAACTAACAAACAATTTGCGTGCATATGAAGTATTCTTGGTTCCCTGCCATCTCCTTCTAAATCGAGATACGTTTCTACGGAAACGATAGAATTTCCTTTTGTGAGTCGAGTATCTCTTTTCCGATGCATTATTCCTACTTTACTGCATCCCTCGCTCCCTCACATTGACGAATTAACACACAATTTGGTCCATATCAAATACTCTGGGATCCCTGCATTGTCCTTCTAAATCGAGATACGTTTCTACGGAAACGATGGGATTTTCTTTTGGGAGTCGAGTATCTCCTTTCCGATGCATTATTCTTCCTTTACTGCATTACTCGCTCCCACACATTGACGAATTAACACACAATTTGCGTCCGTATGGAATACTCTGGGTTCCCTGCATTGTCGTTCTAATAGAGATACGTTCCTACGGAAACGATAGGATTTTTTTTTGGGAGTCGAGTATCTGTTTTCCGATGCATTATTCCTCCTTTACTGCATCCCTCGCTACCTCAAATTGACGAATTAACACACAATTTACGTCCATATGAAATACCCTGGGTTCCCTGCATTGTCTTTCCAAATCGAGATACGTTTCTACGGAAACGATAGGATTTTCTTTTGGGAGTCGAGTATCTGTTTTCCGATGCATTATTCCTCCTTTACTGCATCCCTCGCTACCTCACATTGACGAATTAACACACAATTTGCGTCCATATGAAATACTCTGGGTTCTTTGCATTGTCCGTCTAAATCGAGATACGTTTCTACCGAAACGAAAGGATTTTCTTTTGGAAGTCGAGTATCTCTTATCCGATGCATTATTCCTCCTTTACTGCAACCCTCGCTCCCTCACATTGACGAATTAACACACAATTTGCGTCCATATGAAATACTCTGGGTTCCCAGCCATCTCCTTCTAAATCGAGATACGTTTCTACAGAAACGATAGGATTTTCTTTTGGGAGTCGAGTATCTCTTTTCCGATGCATTATTCTTGCTTTACTGCATCCCTCGATCCCTCACATTGGCGAATTAACACACAATTTGAGTCCATATCAAATACTCTGGGTTCCGTGCATTGTCCTTCTAAGTCGAGATACGTTTCTACGGAAACGGTAGGATTTTCTTTAGGTAGTCGAGTATTTTTTTTCCGATGCATTATTCCTCCTTTACTGCATCCCTCACTCACTCACATTGACGAATTATATAACAATTTGCGTCCATATGAAATACTCTGGGTTGCATTCATTGTCTTTCTAAATCGAGATACGTTTCTACGGAAACGACAGGATTTGCTTTTGGGAGTCGAGTATCTCTTTACCGATGTATTGTTCCTCCTTTACTGCATCGCTCGTTCCCTCACATTGACGAATTAACAGACAATTTGCGTCCATATGAAATACTCTGGGTTCCCTGGATTGTCCTTCTAAATCGACGTACGTTTCTACGGAAATGATAGGATTTTCTTTTGGGAGTCGAGTATCTCTTTTCCAATGCATTATTCCTCCTTTACTGCATCCCTCACTCCCTCACATTGACGAATTAACACACTATTTTCATCCATATGAAATACTCTCGGTTCCCTGCATTGTCTTTCCAAATCGAGATAGGTTTCTACGGAATCGATAGGATTTTCTTTTGGGAGTCGAGTATCTGTTGTCCGATGCATTATTCCTCCTTTACTGCATCCCTCGCTCCCTCACATTGACGAACTAACAAACAATTTGCGTGCATATGAAGTATTCTTGGTTCCCTGCCATCTCCTTCTAAATCGAGATACGTTTCTACGGAAACGATAGAATTTCCTTTTGTGAGTCGAGTATCTCTTTTCCGATGCATTATTGCTCCTTACTGCATCCCTCGCTCCCTCACATTGACGAATTAACACACAATTTGGTCCATATCAAATACTCTGGGATCCCTGCATTGCCCTTCTAAATCGAGATACGTTTCTACGGAAACGATGGGATTTTCTTTTGGGAGTCGAGTATCTCTTTTCCGATGCATTATTCTTCCTTTACTGCATTACTCGCTCCCACACATTGACGAATTAACACACAATTTGCGTCCGTATGGAATACTCTGGGTTCCCTGCATTGTCGTTCTAATAGAGATACGTTCCTACGGAAACGAGAGGATTTTCTTTTGGGAGTCGAGTATCTCTTTTCCGATGCATTATTCCTCCTTTACTGCATCCCTCACTCACTCACATTGACGAATTATATAACAATCTGCGTCCTTATGAAATACTCTGGGTTGCATTCATTGTCTTTCTAAATCGAGATACGTTTCTACGGAAACGACAGGATTTGCTTTTGGGAGTCGAGTATCTCTTTACCGATCTATTGTTCCTCCTTTACTGCATCGCTCGTTCCCTCACATTGACGAATTAACAGACAATTTGCGTCCATATGAAATACTCTGGGTTCCCTGGATTGTCCTTCTAAATCGACATACGTTTCTACGGAAATGATAGGATTTTCTTTTGGGAGTCGAGTATCTCTTTTCCAATGCATTATTCCTCCTTTACTGCATCCCTCACTCCCTCACATTGACGAATTAACACACAATTTTCATCCATATGAAATACTCTGGGTTCCCTGCATTGTCTTTCCAAATCGAGATAGGTCTCTACGGAATCGATAGGATTTTTTTTGGGAGTCGAGTATCTGTTGTCCGATGCATTATTCCTCCTTTACTGCATCCCTCGCTCCCTCACATTGACGAACTAACAAACAATTTGCGTGCATATGAAGTATTCTTGGTTCCCTGCCATCTCCTTCTAAATCGAGATGCGTTTCTACGGAAACGATAGAATTTCCTTTTGTGAGTCGAGTATCTCTTTTCCGATGCATTATTCCTACTTTACTGCATCCCTCGCTCCCTCACATTGACGAATTAACACACAATTTGGTCCATATCAAATACTCTGGGATCCCTGCATTGTCCTTCTAAATCGATATACGTTTCTACGGAAACGATGGGATTTTCTTTTGGGAGTCGAGTATCTCTTTTCCGATGCATTATTCTTCCTTTACTGCATTACTCGCTCCCACACATTGACGAATTAACACACAATTTGCGTCCGTATGGAGTACTCTGGGTTCCCTGCATTGTCGTTCTAATAGAGATACGTTCCTACGGAAACGATAGGATTTTCTTTTGGGAGTCGAGTATCTCTTTTCCGATGCATTATTCCTCCTTTACTGCATCCCTCGCTACCTCACATTGACGAATTAACACACAATTTACGTCCATATGAAATACTCTGGGTTCCCTGCATTGTCTTTCCAAATCGAGATACGTTTCTACGGAAACGATAGGATTTTCTTTTGGGAGTCGAGTATCTGTTTTCCGATGCATTATTCCTCCTTTACTGCATCCCTCGCTACCTCACATTGACGAATTAACACACAATTTGCGTCCATATGAAATACTCTGGGTTCCCTGCATTGTCCTTCTAAATCGAGATACGTTCCTACGGAAACGATAGGATTTTCTTTTGGGAGTCGTGTATCTCTCTTCCGATGCATTATTCCTCCTTACTGCATCCCTCGCTCCCTCACATTGAAGAATTATCACACAATTTGCGTCCATATGAAATACTATGGGTTCCTTGCCATCTCCTTCTAAACCGAGATACGTTTCTACGGAAATGATAGGATTTTCTTTCGGGAGTCGAGTATCTCTTTTCCGATGCATTATTCCACCTTTACTGTATCCCTCGCTCCGTCACATTGACGAATTAACACACAATTTGCGTCCATATGAAATACTCTGGGTTCTTTGCATTGTCTGTCTAAATCGAGATACGTTTCTACGGAAACGAAAGGATTTTCTTTTGGAAGTCGAGTATCTCTTATCCGATGCATTATTCCTCCTTTACTGCAACCCTCGCTCCCTCACATTGACGAATTAACACACAATTTGCGTCCATATGATATACTCTGGGTTCCCAGCCATCTCCTTCTAAATCGAGATACGTTTCTACAGAAACGATAGGATTTTCTTTTGGGAGTCGAGTATCTCTTTTCCGATGCATTATTCTTGCTTTACTGCATCCCTCGATCCCTCACATTGGCGAATTAACACACAATTTGAGTCCATATCAAATACTCTGGGTTCCGTGCATTGTCCTTCTAAGTCGAGATACGTTTCTACGGAAACGGTAGGATTTTCTTTTGGTAGTCGAGTATTTTTTTTTCCGATGCATTATTCCTCCTTTACTGCATCCCTCACTCACTCACATTGACGAATTATATAACAATTTGCGTCCATATGAAATACTCTGGGTTACATTCATTGTCTTTCTAAATCGAGATACGTTTCTACGGAAACGACAGGATTTGCTTTTGCGAGTTGAGTATCTCTTTACCGATGTATTGTTCCTCCTTTACTGCATCGCTCGTTCCCTCACATTGACGAATTAACAGACAATTTGCGTCCGTATGGAATACTCTGGGTTCCCTGCATTGTCGTTCTAATAGAGATACGTTCCTACGGAAACGATAGGATTTTCTTTTGGGAGTCGAGTATCTCTTTTCCGATGCATTATTCCTCCTTTACTGCATCCCTCGCTACCTCACATTGACGAATTAACACACAATTTACGTCCATATGAAATACTCTGGGTTCCCTGCATTGTCTTTCCAAATGGAGATACGTTTCTACGGAAACGATAGGATTTTCTTTTGGGAGTCGAGTATCTGTTTTCCGATGCATTATTCCTCCTTTACTGCATCCCTCGCTACCTCACATTGACGAATTAACACACAATTTGCGTCCATATGAAATACTCTGAGTTCCCTGCATTGTCCTTCTAAATCGAGATACGTTCCTACGGAAACGATAGGATTTTCTTTTGGGAGTCGAGTATCTCTCTTCCGATGCATTATTCCTCCTTACTGCATCCCTCGCTCCCTCACATTGACGAATTATCACACAATTTGCGTCCATATGAAATACTCTGGGTTCCTTGCCATCTCCTTCTAAACTGAGATACGTTTCTACGGAAATGATAGGATTTTCTTTCGGGAGTCGAGTATCTCTTTTCCGATGCATTATTCCACCTTTACTGTATCCCTCGCTCCGTCACATTGACGAATTAACACACAATTTGCGTCCATATGAAATACTCTGGGTTCTTTGCATTATCCGTCTAAATCGAGATACGTTTCTACGGAAACGAAAGGATTTTCTTTTGGAAGTCGAGTATCTCTTATCCGATGCATTATTCCTCCTTTACTGCAACCCTCGCTCCCTCACATTGACGAATTAACACACAATTTGCGTCCATATGAAATACTCTGGGTTCCCAGCCATCTCCTTCTAAATCGAGATACGTTTCTACAGAAACGATAGGATTTTCTTTTGGGAGTCGAGTATCTCTTTTCCGATGCATTATTCTTGCTTTACTGCATCCCTCGATCCCTCACATTGGCGAATTAACACACAATTTGAGTCCATATCAAATAATCTGGGTTCCGTGCATTGTCCTTCTAAGTCGAGATACGTTTCTACGGAAACGGTAGGATTTTCTTTTGGTAGTCGAGTATTTTTTTTTCCGATACATTATTCCTCCTTTACTGCATCCCTCACTCACTCACATTGACGAATTATATAACAATTTGCGTCCATATGAAATACTCTGGGTTGCATTCATTGTCTTTCTAAATCGAGATACGTTTCTACGGAAACGACAGGATTGGCTTTTGGGAGTCGAGTATCTCTTTACCGATGTATTGTTCCTCCTTTACTGCATCGCTCGTTCCCTCACATTGACGAATTAACAGACAATTTGCGTCCATATGAAATACTCTGGGTTCCCTGGATTGTCCTCCTAAATCGACATACGTTTCTACGGAAATGATAGGATTTTCTTTTGGGAGTCGAGTATCTATTTTCCAATGCATTATTCCTCCTTTACTGCATCCGTCACTCTCTCACATTGACGAATTAACACACAATTTGCGTCCATATGAAATACTCTGGGTTCCCTGCATTGTCTTTCCAAATCGAGATACGTTTCTACGGAAACGATAGGATTTTCTTTTGGAAGTCGAGTATCTGTTTTCCGATGCATTATTCCTCCTTTACTGCATCCCTCGCTCCCTCACATTGACGAATTAACACACAATTTGCGTCCATATGAAATACTCTGGGTTCCTTGCCATCTCCTTTTAAATCGAGATACGTTTCTGTTGTGTCGATTCCCTAAGGTATCGACACAATGAGTGGCTAGGTGCACGCGAAACTAACGCAGACGGGCGTAAATTCTGAAACAGGAGACTGGATGAAAACTATAAAGAAAAGAAGAGAGATTTTAATATACTTAACTTTAATGTAGTCTTGTTCTTGTTGAAATACATCTCTTGCATAGTAGTAAGCAATTAGCAATGATACACATGGCGCCTTGCTAGGTAGTAGCGATGGACTAGCTGAAGGCTATTTAATCTGTCTCTCGGCAAATGAGAGGAATACTTGGTAGGTCTAGTCGCAAGCTATGTCGTCCGTACAACTGGGGCGAGGTCAAGTCCGTGTCTTGTGACCTGCCATGTGGTGGCGCTAGGTTTGCGAATACACAGTGGCGACACGCGGGTCCGACATGTACTACAGGACCGCGGCCGATTTAAGTTACCACCTAGCAAGTGTGGTTTCTAGCGGTGACACCACAGTTTCTACGGAAATGATAGGATTTTCTTTCGGGAGTCGAGCATCTATTTTCCGATGCATTATTCCACCTTTACTGTATCCCTAGCTCCGTCACATTGACGAATTAACACACAATTTGCGTCCATATGAAATACTCTGGGTTCTTTG
The DNA here is from genome assembly GCF_023898315.1 of Schistocerca nitens. Classification (NCBI taxonomy): domain Eukaryota; kingdom Metazoa; phylum Arthropoda; class Insecta; order Orthoptera; family Acrididae; genus Schistocerca; species Schistocerca nitens. The sequence goes on from NW_026046060.1 coordinate 2,506,247, forward strand.
CATTGTCCGTCTAAATCGAATTACGTTTCTACGGAAATGAAAGGATTTTTCTTTTGGGAGTCGAGTACCTCTTATCCGATGCATTATTCCTCCTTTACTGCAACCCTCGCTCCCTCACATTGACGAATTAACACACAATTTGCGTCCATACGAAATACTCAGGGTTCCCTACATTGTCCTCCTAAATTGAGATACGTTTCTAAGGAAACGATAGGATTTTCTTTTGGGAGTCGTGTATCTCTTTTCCGATGCATTATTCCTCCGTTACTGCATCCCGCGCTCCCTCACACTGACGAATTAACAAACAATTTGCGTCCATATGAAGTACTAAGGGTTCCCTGCCATCGCCGTCTAAATCGAGATACGTTTCTACGGAAACGATAGAATTTTCGTCTGGGAGTCCAGTATCTCTTTTCCGATGCATTATTCCTCCTTTACTGCATCCCTCGTTCCCTCACATTCACGAAATTACAAACAATCTGCGTCCATATGAAATACTCTGGGATCCCTGCATTGGCCTTCTAAATCGAGATACGTTTCTACGGAAACGTTAGGATTTTCTTTTGGGAGTCGAGTATCTCTTTTCCGATGCATTATTCCTCCTTTACTGCATCCCTTGCTCCCTCACATTGACGAAATAACACACAATTGGCGTCCATATGAAATAATCTGGGTTCCCTGCAGTCTCCTTCTAAATCGAGATACGTTTTTACAGAAAAGATAGGATTTTCTTTTGGGAGTCGAGTATCTCTTTTCCGATGCATTTTTCCTCCTTTACTGCATCCCTCACTCCCTCACATTGACGAATTAACACACAATTTGCGTCCATATGAAATACTCTGGGTTCTTTGCATTGTCCGTCTAAATCGTGATACGTTTCTACGGAAACGAAAGGATTTTCATTTGGGAGTCGAGTATCTCCTATCCGATGCATTATTCCTCCTTTACTGCAACCCTCGCTCCCTCACATTGACGAATTGACACACAATTTGCGTCCATATGAAATACTCTGGGTTTCCTGCATTGTCCGTCTAAATCGAGATACGTTTCTACGGAAACAATCGGATTTCCTTTTAGGGGTCGAGTATCTCTTCTCCTTTACTGCCATCCTCGATCCCTCACATTGACAAATTAACACACAATCTGCGTCCATATGAAACACTCTGGGTTCCCTGCATTGTCCTTCTAAGTCGACATACGTTTCTCGGAAATGGTAGGATTTTCTTCTGGGAGTCGAGTATCTCTTTTCCGATGCATTATTCCTCCTTTACTGCAGCCCACGCTCACTCACATTGACGAATTAACACAGAATTTGCGTCCATATCAGATACTCTGGGTTCCCTGCATTGTCTTTCTAAATCGAGATACGTTTTTCAACGGAAACAATAGGATTTTCTTTTGGGAGTCTGGTATCTCTTTTCTGATGCATTATTCCTCCTTTTCTACATCCCTCGCTCCCTCACATTGACAAAATAACACACAATGTGCGTACATATGAAATACTCTGGGTTCCCTGCCATCTCCTTCTAAATCGAGATACGTTTCCACGGAAACGATAGGATTTTCTTTTGGGAGTCGAGTATCTCTTTTCCGATGCATTATTCCTCCTTTACTGCATCCTTCGTTCCCTCACATTCACGAAATAACACACAATTTGCGTCCATATGAAATACTCTGAGATCCCTGCATTGTCCTTCTAAATCGAGATACGTTTGTACGGAAACGATAGGATTTTCTTTTGGGAGTCGAGTATCTGTTTTCCGATGCATTATTCCTCCTTACCGCAGCCCTCGCTCCCTCACATTGACGAATTATCACCCAATTTGCGTCCATATGAAATACTCTGGGTTCCTTGCCATCTCCTTCTAAATCGAGATACGTTTTTACAGAAACGATAGGATCTTCTTTTGGGAGTCGAGTATCTCTTTTCCGATGCATTATTCCTCCATTACTGCATTCGTCGCTCCCGCACATTGACGAATTAACACACAATTTGCGTCCATATGAAATACTCTGGGTTCCCTGCATTGTCTTTCCAAATCGAGATACGTTTCTACGGAAACGATAGGATTTTCTTTTGGGAGTCGAGAATCTGTTTTCCGATGCATTATTCCTCCTTTACTGCATCCCTCGCTCCCTCACTTTGACGAATTAACACACAATTTGCGTCCATTATGAAATACCCTGGGTTCCCTGCATTGTCCGTCTAAATCGAGATACGTTTCTACGGAAACGAAAGGATTTTCTTTTGGGAGTCGTGTATCTCTCTTCTGATGCTTTATTCCTCCTTTACTGCATCCCTCGCTCCCTCACATTGATGAATTAACACACAATTTGCGTCCATATGAAAAACTCTGGGTTCCCTGCATTGTCCCTCTAAATCGAGACATGTTTCTACGGAAACGATAGGATTTTCTTTTAGGTGTCGAGTATCTCTTCTCCTTTACTGCATATCCGCTCCCTCACATTGACAAATTAACACACAATTTGCGTAAATATGAAATACTCTGGGTTCCCTGCCATCTCCTTCTAAATCGAGATACGTTTCCACGGAGACTATAGCATTTTCTTTTGGGAGTCGAGTATCTCTTTTCCGATGCATTATTCCTTCTTTACTGCATCCCTCGCTCCCTCACATTGACGAATTAACACACAATTTGCGTCCATATGAAATACTCTGGGTTCCCTGCATTGTCCTTCTAAATCGAGATACGTTTCTACGGAAACGATAGGATTTTCTCTTGGGAGTCGAGTATCTCTTCCGATGCAATATTCCTCCTTTACTGCATCCCTCCCTCCCTCACATTGACGAGTTAACACACAATTTGCGTCCATATGAAATACTTTTGGTTCCCTGCATTGTCCTTCTAAATCGAGATACGTTTCTACGGAAACAATAGGATTTTGTTTTGGGAGACGAGTATCTCTTTTCCTATGCATTATACCTCCTTTACTGCTTCCCTCGCACCCTCACATTGACGAATTAACACACAATTTGCGTCCATATGAAATACTCTGGGTTCCCTGCATTGTCTTTCCAAATCGAGACATGTTTCTACGGAAACGATAGGATTTTCTCTTGGGAGGCGAGTACCTGTTGTCCGATGCATTATTCCTTCTTTACTGCATCCCTCGGTCCCTCAAAATGGTTCAAATGGCTCTGAGCACTATGGGACTCAACTGCTTAGGTCATTAGTCCTCTAGAACTTAGAACTAGTTAAACCTAACTAACCTAAGGACATCACAAACATCCATGCCCGAGGCAGGATTCGAACCTGCGACCGTAGCGGCCTTGCGGTTCCAGACTGCAGCGCCTTTAACCGCACGGCCACTTTGGCCGGCTCGGTCCCTCACATTGACGAATTAACAAACATTTTGCGTCCATATGAAGTACTCTGGGTTCCCTGCCATCTCCTTCTAAATCGAGATACGTTTCTACAGAAACGATAGGATTTTGTTTTGGGTGTCGGGTATCTCTTTTCCGATGCATTATTCCTCCTTTACTGCATCCCTCGCTCCCTCACATAGACGAATTAACACACATATTGCGTCCATATGAAATACTCTGGGTTCCCTGCATTGCCTCCTAAATCGAGATACGTTTCTACGGAAACGATAGGATTTTGTTTTGGGTGTCGAGTATCTCTTTTCCGATGCATTATTCCTCCTTTTCTGCATCCCTCGCTCCCTCACATAGACGAATTAACACACAATTTGCGTCCATATGAAATACTCTGGGTTCTCTGCATTGTCCTTCTAAATCGAGATACGTTTCTACGGAAATGATAGGATTTTCTTATGAGAGTCGAGTATCTCGTTTCCGATGCATTATTCCTCCTTTACTGCATCCCTCGCTCCCTCACATTGACGAGTTAACACACAATTTGCGTCCATATGAAATACTCTGGGTTCCCTGCATTGTCCATCTAAATCGATATACGTTTCTACGGAAACGAAAGGATTTTGTTTTGGGGGTCGAGTATCTCTTTTCCGATGCATTATTCCTCCTTTACTGCATGCCTCGCTCCCTCACATTGACGAATTAACACACAATTTGCGTCCCTATGAAATACTCTGGTTCCCTGCATTGTCTTTCCAAATCGAGATACGTTTCTACGGAAACGATAGGATTTTCTTTTGGGAGTCGAGTATCTGTTGTCCGATGCATTATTCCTCCTTTACTGCATCCCTCGCTCCCTCACATTGACGAATTAATAAACAATTTGCGTGCATATGAAGTATTCTGGGTACCCTGCCATCTCCTTCTAAATCGAGATACTTTTCTACGGAAACGATAGAATTTCCTTTTGGTAGTCGAGTATTTTTTTTCCGATGCATTATTCCTCCTTTACTGCATCCCTCGCTCACTCACATTGACGAATTATATAACAATTTGCGTCCATATGAAATACTCTGGGCTCCATTCATTGTCTTTCTAAATCGAGATACGTTTCTACGGAAACGACAGGACTTGCTTTTGGAAGTCGATTATCTCTTTACCGATGTTTTATTCCTCCTTTACTGCATCCCTCGCTCCCTCACATTGACGAATTAACACACAATTTGCGTCCATATGAAATACTCTGGGTTCGCTGCATTGTCCGTCTATATCGAGATACGTTTCTACGGAAACGAAAGGATTTTCTTTTGGGAGTCGTGTATATCTCTTCTGATGCGTTATTCCTCCTTTGCTGCATCCCTCGCTCCCTCACATTGACGAATTAACACACAATTTGCGTCCATATGAAATACTCTGGGTTCCCTGCCGTCTCCTTCTAACTGGAGATACGTTTTTAACAGAAACGATAGGATCTTCTTTTGGGAGTCGAGTATCTCTTTTCCGATGCATTATTCCTCCATTACTGCATCCCTCGCTCGCGCACATTGACGAATTAACACACAATTTGCGTCCATATGAAATACTCTGTGTTCCCTGCATTGTCTTTCCAAATCGAGATACGTTTCAACGGAAACGATAGGATTTTCTTTTGGGTGTGGAGTATCTGTTTTCCGATGCATTATTCCTCCTTTACTGCATCCCTCGCTCCCTCACTTTGACGAATTAACACACAATTTGCGTCCATATGAAATACTCTGGGTTCCCTGCATTGTCCGTCTAAATCGAGATACGTTTCTACGGAAACGAAAGGATTTTCTTTTGGGAGTCGTGTATATCTCTTCTGATGCGTTATTCCTCATTTGCTGCATCCCTCGCTCCCTCACATTGACAAAATAACACACAATGTGCGTACATATGAAATACTCTGGGTTCCCTGAATTATCCTTCTAAATCGAAATTCGTTTTGTACGGAAACGATAGAATTTTCTTTTGGGAGTCGAGTATCTCTTTTCCGGTTAATTATTCCTCCTTTACTGCATCCCTCGCTCCCTCACATTGACGAATTAACACACAATTTGCGTCCATACGAAATACTCTGGGTTCCCTACATTGTCCTCCTAAATTGAGATACGTTTCTACGGAAACGATAGGATTTTCTTTTGGGAGTCTGGTATCTCTTTTCCGATGCATTATTCCTCCTTTTCTGCATCCCTCGCTCCCTCACATTGACAAAATAACACACAATGTGCGTACATATGAAATACTCTGGGTTCCCTGCCATCTCCTTCTAAATCGAGATACGTTTCCACGGAAACGATAGGATTTCCTTTTGGGAGTCGAGTATCTCTTTTCCGATGCATTATTCCTTCTTTACTGCATCCCTTGCTCCCTCACATTGATGAATTAACACACAATTTGCGTCCATACGAAATACTCTGGGTTCCCTACATTGTCCTTCTAAATTGAGATACGTTTCTACGGAAACGATTGGATTTTCTTTTGGGATTCGTGTATCTCTTTTCCGATGCATTATTCCTTCTTTATTGCGTCCCTCGCTCCCTCACACTGACGAATTAACAAACATTTTGCGTCCATATGAAGTACCATGGGTTCCCAGCCATCTCCGTCTAAATCGAGATACTTTTCTACGGAAACGATAGAATTTTCGTCTCGGAGTCCAGTATCTCTTTTCCGATGCATTATTCCTCCTTTACTGCATCCCTCGTTCCCTCACATTCACGAAATAACACACAATTTGCGTCCATATGAAATACTCTGAGATCCCTGCATTGTCCTTCTAAATCGAGATACGTTTGTACGGAAACGATAGGATTTTCTTCTGGGAGTCGAGTATCTCTTTCCCGATGCATTATTCCTCCTTTACTGCATCCCTTGCTGCCTCACATTGACGAATTAACACACAATTTGCGTCCATATGAAATACTCTGGGTTCCCTGCCGTCTCCTTCTAAATCGAGATACGTTTTTACAGAAACGATAGGATCTTCTTTTGGGAGTCGAGTATCTCTTTTCCGATGCATTATTCTTCCATTACTGCATCCGTCGCTCCCGCACATTGACGAATTAACACACAATATGCGTCCATATCAAATACTCTGGGTTCCCTGCCATCTCCTTCTAAATCGAGATACGTTTCCACGGAAACGATAGGATTTCCTTTTGGGAGTCGAGTATCTCTTTTCCGATGCATTATTCCTCCTTTACTGCATCCCTCGCTCCGTCACATTGACGAATTAACACACAATATGCGTCCATATGAAATACTCTGGGTTCGCTGCATTGTCCGTCTAAATCGAGATACGTTTCTACGGAAACGAAAGGATTTTCTTTTGGGAGTCGTGTATATCTCTTCTGATGCGTTATTCCTCCCTTGCTGCATCCCTCGCTCCCTCACATTGACGAATTAACACACAATTTGCGTCCATATGAAATACTCTGGGTTCCCTGCCGTCTCCTTCTAAATCGAGATACGTTTTTACAGAAACGAAAGGATCTTCTTTTGGGAGTCGAGTATCTCTTTTCCGATGCATTATTCTTCCATTACTGCATCCGTCGCTCCCGCACATTGACGAATTAACACACAATTTGCGTCCATATGAAATACTCTGGGTTCCCTGCATTGTCTTTCCAAATCGAGATTAGTTTCTACGGAAACGACAGGATTTTCTTTTGGGAGTCGAGTATCTGTTTTCCGATGCATTATTCCTCCTTTACTGCATCCCTCGCTCCCTCACTTTGACGAATTAACACACAATTTGCGTCCATATGAAATACTCTGGGTTCCCTGCATTGTCCGTCTAAATCGAGATACGTTTCTACGGAAACGAAAGGATTTTCTTTTGGGAGTCGTGTATATCTCTTCTGATGCGTTATTCCTCCTTTGCTGCATCCCTCGCTCCCTCACATTGACGAATTAACACACAATTTGCGTCCATATGAAATACTCTGGGTTCCCTGCCGTCTCCTTCTAAATCGAGATACGTTTTTACAGAAACGATAGGATCTTCTTTTGGGAGTCGAGTATCTCTTTTCCGATGCATTATTCTTCCATTACTGCATCCGTCGCTCCCGCACATTGACGAATTAACACACAATTTGCGTCCATATGAAATACTCTGGGTTCCCTGCATTGTCTTTCCAAATCGAGATTAGTTTCTACGGAAACGACAGGATTTTCTTTTGGGAGTCGAGTATCTTTTTTCCGATGCATTATTCCTCCTTTACTGCATCCCTCGCTCCCTCACTTTGACGAATTAACACACAATTTGCGTCCATATGAAATACTCTGGGTTCCCTGCATTGTCCGTCTAAATCGAGATACGTTTCTACGGAAACGAAAGGATTTTCTTTTGGGAGTCGTGTATATCTCTTCTGATGCGTTATTCCTCCTTTGCTGCATCCCTCGCTCCCTCACATTGACGAATTAACACACAATTTGCGTCCATATGAAATACTCTGGTTTCCCTGCCGTCTCCTTCTAAATCGAGATACGTTTTTACAGAAACGATAGGATCTTCTTTTGGGAGTCGAGTATCTCTTTTCCGATGCATTATTCTTCCATTACTGCATCCGTCGCTCCCGCACATTGACGAATTAACACACAATTTGCGTCCATATGAAATACTCTGGGTTCCCTGCATTGTCTTTCCAAATCGAGATTAGTTTCTACGGAAACGATAGGATTTTCTTTTGGGAGTCGAGTATCTGTTGTCCGATGCATTATTCCTCCTTTACTGCATCCCTCGCTCCCTCACATTGACGAATTAATAAACAATTTGCGTGCATATGAAGTATTCTGGGTTCCCTGCCATCTCCTTCTAAATCGAGATACGTTTCTACGGAAACGATAGAATTTCCTTTTGGTAGTCCAGTATTTTTTTTCCGATGCATTATTCCTCCTTTACTGCATCCCTCGCTCACTCACATTGACGAATTATATAATAATTTGCGTCCATATGAAATACTCTGTGCTCCATTCATTGTCTTTCTAAATCGAGATAATTTTCTACGGAAACGACAGGATTTGCTTTTGGGAGTCGATTATCTCTTTACCGATGTTTCATTCCTCCTTTCCTGCATCCCTCGCTCCCTCACATTGACGAATTAACACACAATTTGCGTCCATATGAAGTACTATGGGTTCCCTGCCATCTCCGTCTAAATCGAGATACGTTTCTACGGAAACGATAGAATTTTCGTCTGGGAGTCCAGTATCTCTTTTCCGATGCATTATTCCTCCTTTACTGCATCCCTCGCTCCCTCACATTGACGAATTAACACACAATTAGCGTCCATATGAAATACTCTGGGTTCTTTGCATTGTCCGTCTAAATCGAGATACGTTTCTACGGAAACGAAAGGATTTTCATTTGGAAGTCGAGTATCTCTTATCCGATGCATTATTCCTCCTTTACTGCAAACCTCGCTCCCTCACATTGACGAATTAACACACAATTTGCGTCCATATGAAATACTCTGGGTTCCTTGCCATCTCCTTTTAAATCGAGATACGTTTCTACGGAAATGATAGGATTTTCTTTCGGGAGTCGAGCATCTATTTTCCGATGCATTATTCCACCTTTACTGTATCCCTCGCTCCGTCACATTGACGAATCAACACACAATTTGCGTCCATTTGAAATACTCTGGGTTCCCTGCATTGTCCTTCTAAATAGAGATACGTTTCTACGGAAACGATAGGATTTTCTTTTGGGAGTCGAGTATCTCTTTTCTGAAGGATTTTTCCTCCTTACTGCATCCCTCGCTCCCTCACATTGACGAATTAACAAACAATTTGCGGCCATACGAAATACTCAAGGTTCCCTACATTGTCCTCCTAAATCGAGATACGTTTCTACGGAAACGTTAGGATTTTCTTTTGGGAGTCGAGTATCTCTTTTCCGATGCATTATTCCTCCGTTACTGCATCCCTTGCTCCCTCACATTGACGAATTAACACACAATTTGCGTCCATATGAAATACTCTGGGTTTCCTGCATTGTCCGTCTAAATCGAGATACGTTTCTACGGAAACAATCGGACTTCCTTTTAGGGGTCGAGTATCTCTTCTCCTTTACTGCCATCCTCGCTCCCTCACATTGACAAATTAACACACAATTTGGGTCCATATGAAACACTCTGGGTTCCCTGCATTGTCCTTCTAAGTCGACATACGTTTCTCGGAAATGGTAGGATTTTCTTCTGGGAGTCGAGTAACTCTTTTCCGATGCATTATTCCTCCTTTACTGCAGCCCACGCTCACTCACATTGACGAATCAACACACAATTTGCGTCCATATCAAATACTCTGGGTTCCCTGCATTGTCTTTCTAAATCGAGATACGTGTTTCATCGGAAACAATAGGATTTTCTTTTGGGAGTCTGGTATCTCTTTTCCGATGCATTATTCCTCCTTTTCTACATCCCTCGCTTCCTCACATTGACAAAATAACACACAATGTGCGTACATATGAAATACTCTGGGTTCCCTGCCATCTCCTTCTAAATCGAGATACGTTTCCACGGAAACGATAGGATTTCCTTTTGGGAGTCGAGTATCTCTTTTCCGATGCATTATTCCTCCTTTACTGCATCCCTCGCTCCCTCACTTTGACGAATTAACACACAATTAGCGTCCATATGAAATACTCTGGGTTCTTTGCATTGTCCGTCTAAATCGAGATACGTTTCTACGGAAACGAAAGGATTATCATTTGGAAGTCGAGTATCTCTTATCCGATGCATTATTCCTCCTTTACTGCATCCCTCGCTCACTCACATTGACGAATTATATAATAATTTGCGTCCATATGAAATACTCTGGGCTCCATTCATTGTCTTTCTAAATCGAGATAATTTTCTACGGAAACGACAGGATTTGCTTTTGGGAGTCGATTATCTCTTTACCGATGTTTCATTCCTCCTTTACTGCATCCCTCGCTCCCTCACATTGACGAATTAACACACAATTTGCGTCCATATGAAGTACTATGGGTTCCCTGCCATCTCCGTCTAAATCGAGATACGTTTCTACGGAAACGATAGAATTTTCGTCTGGGAGTCCAGTATCTCTTATCCGATGCATTATTCCTCCTTTACTGCATCCCTCGCTCCCTCACATTGACGAATTAACACACAATATGCGTCCATATCAAATACTCTGGGTTCCCTGCCATCTCCTTCTAAATCGAGATACGTTTCCACGGAAACGATAGGATTTCCTTTTGGGAGTCTAGTATCTCTTTTCCGATGCATTATTCCTCCTTTACTGCATCCCTCGCTCCCTCACTTTGACGAATTAACACACAATATGCGTCCATATGAAATACTCTGGGTTCGCTGCATTGTCCGTCTAAATCGAGATACGTTTCTACGGAAACGAAAGGATTTTCTTTTGGGAGTCGTGTATATCTCTTCTGATGCGTTATTCCTCCCTTGCTGCATCCCTCGCTCCCTCACATTGACGAATTAACACACAATTTGCGTCCATATGAAATACTCTGGGTTCCCTGCCGTCTCCTTCTAAATCGAGATACGTTTTTACAGAAACGATACGATCTTCTTTTGGGAGTCGAGTATCTCTTTTCCGATGCATTATTCTTCCATTACTGCATCCGTCGCTCCCGCACATTGACGAATTAACACACAATTTGCGTCCATATGAAATACTCTGGGTTCCCTGCATTGTCTTTCCAAATCGCGATTAGTTTCTACGGAAACGACAGGATTTTCTTTTGGGAGTCGAGTATCTGTTTTCCGATGCATTATTCCTCCTTTACTGCATCCCTCGCTCCCTCACTTTGACGAATTAACACACAATTTGCGTCCATATGAAATACTCTGGGTTCCCTGCATTGTCCGTCTAAATCGAGATACGTTTCTACGGAAACGAAAGGATTTTCTTTTGGGAGTCGTGTATATCTCTTCTGATGCGTTATTCCTCCTTTGCTGCATCCCTCGCTCCCTCACATTGACGAATTAACACACAATTTGCGTCCATATGAAATACTCTGGCTTCCCTGCCGTCTCCTTCTAAATCGAGATACGTTTTTACAGAAACGATAGGATCTTCTTTTGGGAGTCGAGTATCTCTTTTCCGATGCATTATTCTTCCATTACTGCATCCGTCGCTCCCGCACATTGACGAATTAACACACAATTTGCGTCCATATGAAATACTCTGGGTTCCCTGCATTGTCTTTCCAAATCGAGATTAGTTTCTACGGAAACGACAGGATTTTCTTTTGGGAGTCGAGTATCTGTTTTCCGATGCATTATTCCTCCTTTACTGCATCCCTCGCTCCCTCACTTTGACGAAATAACACACAATTTGCGTCCATATGAAATACTCTGGGTTCCCTGCATTGTCCGTCTAAATCGAGATACGTTTCTACGGAAACGAAAGGATTTTCTTTTGGGAGTCGTGTATATCTCTTCTGATGCGTTATTCCTCGTTTGCTGCATCCCTCGCTCCCTCACATTGACGAATTAACACACAATTTGCGTCCATATGAAATACTCTGGGTTCCCTGCCGTCTCCTTCTAAATCGAGATACGTTTTTACAGAAACGATAGGATCTTCTTTTGGGAGTCGAGTATCTCTTTTCCGATGCATTATTCTTCCATTACTGCATCCGTCGCTCCCGCACATTGACGAATTAACACACAATTTGCGTCCATATGAATAACTCTGGGTTCCCTGCATTGTCTTTCCAAATCGAGATTAGTTTCTACGGAAACGATAGGATTTTCTTTTGGGAGTCGAGTATCTGTTGTCCGATGCATTATTCCTCCTTTACTGCATCCCTCGCTCCCTCACATTGACGAATTAATAAACAATTTGCGTGCATATGAAGTATTCTGGGTTCCCTGCCATCTCCTTCTAAATCGAGATACGTTTCTACGGAAACGATAGAATTTCCTTTTGGTAGTCCAGTATTTTTTTTCCGATGCATTATTCCTCCTTTACTGCATCCCTCGCTCACTCACATTGACGAATTAAATAATAATTTGCGTCCATATGAAATACTCTGGGCTCCATTCATTGTCTTTCTAAATCGAGATAATTTTCTACGGAAACGACAGGATTTGCTTTTGGGAGTCGATTATCTCTTTACCGATGTTTCATTCCTCCTTTACTGCATCCCTCGCTCCCTCACATTGACGAATTAACACACAATTTGCGTCCATATGAAGTACTATGGGTTCCCTGCCATCTCCGTCTAAATCGAGATACGTTTCTACGGAAACGATAGAATTTTCGTCTGGGAGTCCAGTATCTCTTTTCCGATGCATTATTCCTCCCTTACTGCATCCCTCGCTCCCTCACATTGACGAATTAACACACAATTAGCGTCCATATGAAATACTCTGGGTTCTTTGCATTGTCCGTCTAAATCGAGATACGTTTCTACGGAAACGAAAGGATTTTCATTTGGAAGTCGAGTATCTCTTATCCGATGCATTATTCCTCCTTTACTGCAAACCTCGCTCCCTCACATTGACGAATTAACACACAATTTGCGTCCATATGAAATACTCTGGGTTCCTTGCCATCTCCTTTTAAATCGAGATACGTTTCTACGGAAATGATAGGATTTTCTTTCGGGAGTCGAGCATCTATTTTCCGATGCATTATTCCACCTTTACTGTATCCCTCGCTCCGTCACATTGACGAATCAACACACAATTTGCGTCCATTTGAAATACTCTGGGTTCCCTGCATTGTCCTTCTAAATAGAGATACGTTTCTACGGAAACGATAGGATTTTCTTTTGGGAGTCGAGTATCTCTTTTCTGAAGGATTTTTCCTCCTTACTGCATCCCTCGCTCCCTCACATTGACGAATTAACAAACAATTTGCGGCCATACGAAATACTCAGGGTTCCCTACATTGTCCTCCTAAATCGAGATACGTTTCTACGGAAACGTTAGGCTTTCCTTTTGGGAGTCGAGTATCTCTTTTCCGATGCATTATTCCTCCGTTACTGCATCCCTTGCTCCCTCACATTGACGAATTAACACACAATTGGCGTCCATATGAAATAATCTGGGTTCCCTGCCGTCTCCTTCTAAATCGAGATACGTTTTTACAGAAAAGATAGGACTTTCTTTTGGGAGTCGAGTATCTCTTTTCCGATGCATTATTCCTCCATTACTGCATCCCTCGCTCGCGCACATTGACGAATTAACACACAATTTGCGTCCATATGAAATACTCTGGGTTCCCTGCATTGTCTTTCCAAATCGAGATACGTTTCAACGGAAACGATAGGATTTTCTTTTGGGTGTGGAGTATCTGTTTTCCGATGCATTATTCCTCCTTTACTGCATCCCTCATTCCCTCACATTGACGAATTAACACACAATTTGCGTCCATATGAAATACTCTGGGTTCCCAGCATTGTCCTTCTAAATAGAGATATGTTTCTACGGAAACGATAGGATTTTCTTTTGGGAGTCGAGTATCTCTTTTCTGAAGCATTTTTCCTCCTTACTGCAACCCTCGCTCCCTCACATTGACGAATTAACAAACAATTTGCGGCCATATAAAATACTCTGGGTTCCTTGCCATCTCCATCTAAATGGAGATACGTTTCTACAGAAACGATAGGATTTTCTTTTGGGAGTCGTGTATCTCTTTTCCGATGCATTATTCCTCCGTTACTGCATCCCTCGCTCCCTCACACTGACGAATTAACAAACAATTTGCGTCCATATGAAGTACTATGGGTTCCCTGCCATCTCCGTCTAAATCGAGATACGTTTCTACGGAAACGATAGAATTTTCATCTGGGAGTCCAGTATCTCTTTTCCGATGCATTATTCCTCCTTTACTGCATCCCTCGCTCCCTCACATTGACGAATTAACACACAATAAGTGTCCATATGAAATACTCTGGGTTCTTTGCATTGTCCGTCTAAATCGTGATACGTTTCTACGGAAACGAAAGGATTTTCATTTGGGAGTCGAGTATCTCCTATCCGATGCATTATTCCTCATTTACTGCAACCCTCGCTCCCTCACATTGACGAATTGATACACAATTTGCGTCCATATGAAATACTCTGGGTTTCCTGCATTGTCCGTCTAAATCGAGATACGTTTCTACGGAAACAATCGGATTTCCTTTTAGGGGTCGAGTATCTCTTCTCCTTTACTGCCATCCTCGCTCCCTCACATTGACAAATTAACACACAATTTGGGTCCATATGAAACACTCTGGGTTCCCTGCATTGTCCTTCTAAGTCGACATACGTTTCTCGGAAATGGTAGGATTTTCTTCTGGGAGTCGAGTAACTCTTTTCCGATGCATTATTCCTCCTTTACTGCAGCCCACGCTCTCTCACATTGACGAATCAACACACAATTTGCGTCCATATCAAATACTCTGGGTTCCCTGCATTGTCTTTCTAAATCGAGATACGTGTTTCATCGGAAACAATAGGATTTTCTTTTGGGAGTCTGGTATCTCTTTTCCGATGCATTATTCCTCCTTTTCTACATCCCTCGCTTCCTCACATTGACAAAATAACACACAATGTGCGTACATATGAAATACTCTGGGTTCCCTGCCATCTCCTTCTAAATCGAGATACGTTTCCACGGAAACGATAGGATTTTCTTTTGGTAGTCGAGTGTCTGTTTTCCGATGCATTATTCCTCCTTTACTGCATCCCTCGTTCACTCACATTGACGAATTATATAACAATTTGCGTCCATATGAAATACTCTGGGCTCCATTCATTGTCTTTCTAAATCGAGATACGTTTCTACGGAAACGACAGGACTTGCTTTTGGGAGTCGATTATCTCTTTACCGATGTTTTATTCCTCCTTTACTGCATCCCTCGCTCCCTCACATTGACGAATTAACACACAATTTGCGTCCATATGAAATACTCTGGGTTCCCTGCATTGTCCTTCTAAATCGAGATACGTTTCTACGGAAACGATAGGATTTTCTTTTGGGAGTTGAGTATCTCTTTTCCGATGCATTATTCCTCCTTTACTGCATCCCTCGCTCCCTCACATTGACAAATTAACACACAATTTGCGTCCATAAGAAATACTCTGGGTTCCCTGCATTGTCTTTCTAAATCGAGATACGTGTTTCTACGGAAACAGGATTTCCTTTTGGGAGTCTGGTATCTCTTTTCCGATGCATTATTCCTCCTTTTCTGCATCCCTCGCTCCCTCACATTGACAAAATAACACACAATGTGCGTACATATGAAATACTCTGGGTTCCCTGAATTATCCTTCTAAATCGAAATACGTTTTGTACGGAAACGATAGAATTTTCTTTTGGGAGTCGAGTATCTCTTTTCCGGTTAATTATTCCTCCTTTACTGCAACCCTCGCTCCCTCACATTGACGAATTAACACACAATTTGCGTCCATACGAAATACTCTGTGTTCCCTACATTGTCCTCCTAAATTGAGATACGTTTCCACGGAAACGATAGGATTTTCTTTTGGGAGTCTGGTATCTCTTTTCCGATGCATTATTCCTCCTTTTCTGCATCCCTCGCTCCCTCACATTTACAAAATAACACACAATGTGCGTACATATGAAATACTCTGGGTTCCCTGCCATCTCCTTCTAAATCGAGATACGTTTCCACGGAAACGATAGGATTTCCTTTTGGGAGTCGAGTATCTCTTTTCCGATGCATTATTCCTTCTTTACTGCATCCCTTGCTCCCTCACATTGATGAATTAACACACAATTTGCGTCCATACGAAATACTCTGGGTTCCCTACATTGTCCTTCTAAATTGAGATACGTTTCTACGGAAACGATTGGATTTTCTTTTGGGATTCGTGTATCTCTTTTCCGATGCATTATTCCTTCTTTATTGCATCCCTCGCTCCCTCACACTGACGAATTAACAAACATTTTGCGTCCATATGAAGTACCATGGGTTCCCAGCCATCTCCGCCTAAATCGAGATACGTTTCTACGGAAACGATAGAATTTTCGTCTGGGAGTCCAGTATCTCCTTTCCGATGCATTATTCCTCCTTTACTGCATCCCTCGTTCCCTCACATTCACGAAATAACACACAATTTGCGTCCATGTGAAATACTCTGAGATCCCTGCATTGTCCTTCTAAATCGAGATACGTTTGTACGGAAACGATAGGATTTTCTTCTGGGAGTCGAGTATCTCGTTCCCGATGCATTATTCCTCCATTACTGCATCCGTCGCTCACGCACATTGACGAATTAACACACAATTTGTGTCCATATGAAATACTCTGGGTTCCGTGCATTGTCTTTCCAAATCGAGTTTCGTTTCTACGGAAACGACAGGATTTTCTTTTGGGAGTCGAGTATCTGTTTTCCGATGCATTATTCCTCCTTTACTGCACCCCTCGCTCCCTCACTCTGACGAATTAACACACAATTTGCGTCCATATGAAATACTCTGGGTTCCCTGCATTGTCCGTCTAAATCGAGATACGTTTCTACGGAAACGAAAGGATTTTCTTATGGGAGTCGTGTATCTCTCTTCTGATGCGTTATTCCTCCTTTGCTGCATCCCTCGCTCCCTCACATTGACGAATTAACACACAATTTGCGTCCATATAAAATACTCTGGGTTCCCTGCATTGTCTTTCCAAATCGAGATATGTTTCTACGGAAACGATAGGATTTTCTTTTGGGAGTCGAGTATCTGTTGTCCGATGCATTATTCCTCCTTTACTGCATCCCTCGCTCCCTCATATTGACGAATTAATAAACAATTTGCGTGCATATGAAGTATTCTGGGTTCCCTGCCATCTCCTTCTAAATCGAGATACGTTTCTACGGAAACGGTAGAATTTCCTTTTGGTAGTCCAGTATTTTTTTTCCGATGCATTATTCCTCCTTTACTGCATCCCTCGCTCACTCACATTGACGAATTATATAATAATTTGCGTCCATATGAAATACTCTGGGCTCCATTCATTGTCTTTCTAAATCGAGATTATTTTCTACGGAAACGACAGGATTTGCTTTTGGGAGTCGATTATCTCTTTACCGATGTTTCACTCCTCCTTTACTGCATCCCTCGCTCCCTCACATTGACGAATTAACACACAATTTGCGTTCATATGAAGTACTATGGGTTCCCTGCCATCTCCGTCTAAATCGAGATACGTTTCTACGGAAACGATAGAATTTTCGTCTGGGAGTCCAGTATCTCTTTTCCGATGCATTATTCCTCCTTTACTGCATCCCTCGCTCCCTCACATTGACGAATTAACACACAATTTGCGTCCATATGAAATACTCTGTGTTCTTTGCATTGTCCGTCTAAATCGAGATACGTTTCTACGGAAACGAAAGGATTTTCATTTGGAAGTCGAGTATCTCTTATCCGATGCATTATTCCTCCTTTACTGCAACCCTCGCTCCCTCACATTGACGAATTAACACACAATTTGCGTCCATATGAAATACTCTGGGTTCCTTGCATTGTCCTTCTAAATCGAGATACGTTTCTACAGAAACAATAGGATTTCCTTTTAGGGGTCGAGTATCTATTCTCCTTCACTGCCATCCTCGCTCCCTCACATTGACAAATTAACACACAATTTGCATCCATATGAAACACTCTGGGTTCCCTGCATTGTCCTTCTAAGTCGACATACGTTTCTCGGAAATGGTAGGATTTTCTTCTGGGAGTCGAGTATCTCTTTTCCGATGCATTATTCCTCCTTTACTGCAGCCCACGCTCACTCACATTGACGAATTAACACACAATTTGCGTCCATATCAAATACTCTGGGTTCCCTGCATTGTCTTTCTAAATCGAGATACGTGTTTCTACGGAAACAATAGGATTTTCTTTTGGGAGTCTGGTATCTCTTTTCCGATGCATTATTCCTCCTTTTCTGCATCCCTCGCTCCCTCACACTGACAAAATAACATACAATGTGCGTACATATTAAATACTCTGGGTTCTCTGCCATCTCCTTCTAAATAGAGATACGTTTCCACGGAAACGATAGGATTTTCTTTTGGGAGTCGAGTATCTCTTTTCCGATGCATTATTCCTTCTTTACTGCATCCCTTGCTCCCTCACATTGATGAATTAACACACAATTTGCGTCCATACGAAATACTCTGGGTTCCCTACATTGTCCTTCTAAATTGAGATACGTTTCTACGGAAACGATTGGATTTTCTTTTGGGAGTCGTGTATCTCTTTTCCGATGCATTATTCCATCTTTATTGCATCCCTCGCTCCCTCACACTGACGAATTAACAAACAATTTGCGTCCATATGAAGTACCATGGGTTCCCAGCCATCTCCGTCTAAATCGAGATACGTTTCTACGGAAACGATAGAATTTTCGTCTGGGAGTCCAGTATCTCTTTTCCGATGCATTATTCCTCCTTTACTGCATCCCTCGTTCCCTCATATTCTCGAAATAACACACAATTTGCGTCCATATGAAATACTCTGAGATCCCTGCATTGTCCTTCTAAATCGAGATACGTTTGTACGGAAACGATAGGATTTTCTTCTGGGAGTCGAGTATCTCTTTCCCGATGCATTATTCCTCCTTTACTGCATCCCTTGCTCCCTCACATTGACGAATTAACACACAATTTGCGTCCATATGAAATACTCTGGGTTCCCTGCCGTGTCCTTCTAAATCGAGATACGTTTTTACAGAAACGATAGGATCTTCTTTTGGGAGTCGAGTATCTCTTTTCCGATGCATTATTCCTACATTACTGCATCCGTCGCTCCCGCACATTGACGAATTAACACACAATTTGCGTCCATATGAAATACTCTGGGTTCCCTGCATTGTCTTTCCATATCGAGATTCGTTTCTACGGAAACGATAGGATTTTCCTTTGGGAGTCGAGTATCTGTTTTCCGATGCATTATTCCTCCTTTACTGCATCCCTCGCTCCCTCACTTTGACGAATTAACACACAATTTGCGTCCATATGAAATACTCTGGGTTCCCTGCATTGTCCGTCTAAATCGAGATACGTTTCTACGGAAACGAAAGGATTTTCTTTTGGGAGTCGTGTATCTCTCTTCTGATGCGTTATTCCTCCTTTGCTGAATCCCTCGCTCCCTCACATTGTCGAATTAACACACAATTTGCGTCCATATGAAATACTCTGGGTTCCCTGCATTGTCTTTCCAAATCGAGATACGTTTCTACGGAAACGATAGGATTTTCTTTTGGGAGTCGAGTATCTGTTGTCAAATGCATTATTCCTCCTATACTGCATCCCTCGCTCCCTCACATTGACGAATTAATAAACAATTTGCGTGCATATGAAGTATTCTGGGTTCCCTGCCATCTCCTTCTAAATCGAGATACGTTTCTACGGAAACGACAGAATTTCCTTTTGGTAGTCCAGTATTTTTTTTTCCGATGCATTATTCCTCCTTTACTGCATCCCTCGCTCACTCACATTGACGAATTATATAATAATTTGCGTCCATATGAAATACTCTGGGCTCTATTCATTGTCTTTCTAAATCGAGATACGTTTCTACGGAAACGACAGGATTTGCTTTTGGGTGTCGATTATCTCTATACCGATGTTTTATTCCTCCTTTACTGCATCCCTCGCGCCCTCACATTGGCGAATTAACACACAATTTGCGTCCATATGAAATACTCTGGGTTCCCTGCATTGTCTTTCCAAATCGAGATACGTTTCTACGGAAACGATAGGATTTTCTTTTGGGAGTCAAATATCTGTTGTCCGATGAATTATTCCTCCTTTACTGCATCCCTCGCTCCCTCACATTGACGAATTAACAAACAGTTAGCGTGCATCTGAAGTATTATTGGTTCCCTGCATTGTCCTTCTAAATCGAGATACGTTTCTACGGAAACGATGGGATTTTCTTTTGGGAGTCGAGTATCTCATTTCCGATGCATTATTCCTCCTTTACTGCATTACTCGCTCCCACACATTGACGAATTAACACACAATTTGCGTCCATATGAAATGCTCTGGGTTCCCTGCATTGTCTTTCCAAATCGAGATACGTTTCTACGGAAACGATAGGATTATTTTTTTGGAGTCGAATATCTGTTGTCCGATGAATTATTCCTCCTTTACTGCATCCCTCGCTCCCTCACATTGACAAATTAACAAACAATTTGCGTGCATCTGAAGTATTATTGGTTCCCTGCATTGTCCTTCTAAATCGAGATATGTTTCTACGGAAACGATAGGATTTTCTTTTGGGATTCGAGTATCTCTTTTCCGATGCATTATTCCTCCTTCACTGCATCCTTCGCTCCCTCACATTGACGAATTAACACACAATTTGCGTCCATATGAAATACTCTGGGTCCCTGCATTGTCTTTCCAAATCGAGATACGTTTCTACGGAAACGATAGGATTTTCTTTTCGGAGTCGAGTATCTGTTGTCCGATGCATTATTCCTCCTTTACTGCATTCCTCGCTCCCTCACATTGACGAATTAACAAACAATTTGCGTGCATATGAAGTATTATGGGTTCCCTGCCATCTCCTTCTAAATCGAGATACGTTTCTACGGAAACGATAGAATTTTTTTTGTGAGTCGAGTATCTCTTTTCCGATGCATTGTTCCTCCTTTACTGCATCCCTCGCTCCCTCACATTGACGAATTAACACACAATTTGCGTCCATATGAAATACTCTGGGTTCCCTGCATTGTCTTTCCAAATCGAGATATGTTTCTACGGAAGCGATAGGATTTTCTTTTGGGAGTCGAGTATCTGTTTTCCGATGCATTATTCCTCCTTTACTGCATCCTTGCTCCCTCACATTGACGAATTAACACACAATTTGCGTCCATATGAAATACTCTGGGTTCCCTGCATTGTCCTTCAAAATCGAGATACGTTTCTACGGAAACGATAGGATTTTCTTTTGGGAGTCGAGTATCTCTTTTCTGCTGCATTATTCCTCCTTTACTGCATCCCTCGCTCCTTCACATTGACGAATGAACACACATATTGCGTCCATATAAAATACTCTGGGTTCCCTGCATTGTCCTTCAAAATCGAGATACGTTTCTACGGAAACGACAGGATTTTCTTTTGAGAGTCGAGTATCTCTTTTCCGATGTATTATTCCTCCTTTACTGCATCCTTCGCTATCGCACATTCACGAAATAACACAAAATTTGCGTCCATATGAAATACTCTGGGTTCCCTGCATTATCCTTCTAAATCGAGATACGTTTCTACGGAAACGAAAGGATTTTCTTTTGGGAGTCGAGTATCTCTTTTCCGATACATTATTCCTCCTTTACTGCATCCCTCGCTCCCTCACATTAACGAATTAACACACAATTTGCGTCCATATTAAATACTCTGGGCTCCCTGCATTGTCTTTCCAAATCGAGATACGTTTCTACAAAAACGATAGGATTTTCTTTTGGGAGTCGAGTATCTGTTTTCCGATGCATTATTCCTCCTTTACTGCATCCTTGCTCCCTCACATTGACGAATTAACACACAATTTGCGTCCATATGATATACTCTGGTTTCCCTGCATTGTCCTTCTAAATCGAGATACGTTTCTACGGAAACGATAGGATTTTCTTTTAGGGGTCGAGTATCTCTTCTCCTTTACTGCATCCCTCGCTCCCTCACATTGACAAATTAACACACAATTTGCGTCCATATGAAATACTCTGGGTTCCCTGCATTGTCCTAAGTCGACATACGTTTCTCGGAAACGGTAGGATTTTCTTTTGGGAGTCGAGTATCTCATTTCCGATGCATTATTCCTCCTTTACTGCATTACTCGCTCCCACACATTGACGAACTAACACACAATTTGCGTCCATATGAAATACTCTGGGTCCCAGCATTGTCTTTCCAAATCGAGATACGTTTCTACGGAAACGATAGTATTTTCTTTTGGGAGTCGAGTATCTGTTGTCTGATGCATTATTCCTCCTTTACTGCATTCCTCGCCCCCTCACATTGACGAATTAACAAACAATTTGCGTGCATATGAAGTATTATGGGTTCCCTGCCATCTCCTTCTAAATCGAGATACGTTTCTACGGAAACGATAGAATTTCCTTTTGTGGGTCGAGTATCTCTTTTCCGATGCATTATTCCTCCTTTACTGCATCCCTCGCTCCCTCAAATTGACGAATTAACACACAATTTGCGTCCATATGAAATACTCTGGGTTCCCTGCATTGTCTTTCCAAATCGAGATACGTTTCTACGGAAACGATAGGATTTTCTTTTGGGAGTCGAGTATCTGTTTTCCGATGCATTATTCCTCCTTTACTGCATCCTTGCTCCCTCACATTGACGAATTAACACACAATTTGCGTCCATATGAAATACTCTGTGTTCCCTGCATTGTCCTTCTAAATCGAGATACGTTTCTAAGGAAACGAAAAGATTTTCTTTTGGGAGTCGAGTATCTCTTTTTCGCTGCATTATTCCTCCTTTACTGCATCCCTCGCTACCTCACATTGAGGAAAGAACACACATATTGCGTCCGTATAAAATACTCTGGGTTCCCTGCATTGTCCTTCAAAATCGAGACACTTTTCTACGGAAACAATGGGATTTTGTATAGGGAGTCGTGTATCTCTTTTCCGATGCATTATTCCTCCTTTACTGCATCCCTCGCTCCCTCACATTGGCGAATCAACACACAATTTGCGTCCATATGAAATACTCTGGGTTCCCTGCATTGTCTTTTAAAATCGAGATACGTTTCTACGGAAACGATAGGATTTTCTTTTGGGAGTCGAGTATCTGTTTTCCGATGCATTATTCCTCCTTTACTGCATCCTTGCTCCCTCACATTGTCGAATTAACACACAATTTGCGTCCATATGAAATACTCTGGGTTCCCTGCATTGTCCTTCTAAATCGAGATACGTTTCTACGGAAACGATAGGATTTTCTTTTGGGATTCGAGTATCTCTTTTCCGCTGCATTATTCCTCCTTTACTGCATCCCTCGCTCCTTCACATTGACGAATGAACACACATATTGCGTCCACATAAAATACTCTGGGTTCCCTGCATTGTCCTTCAAAATCGAGATACGTTTCTACGGAAACGACAGGATTTTCTTTTGGGAGTCGAGTATCTCTTTTCCGATGTATTATTCCTCCTTTACTGCATCCTTCGCTATCTCACATTCACGAAATAACACACAATTTGCGTCCATATGAAATACTCTGGGTTCCCTGCATTATCCTTCTAAATCGAGATACGTTTCTACGGAAACGATAGGATTTTCTTTTGGGAGTCGAGTATCTCTTTTCCCATTCATTATTCCTCCTTTACTGCATCCCTCCTTCCCTCACATTGACGAATTAACGCACAATTTGCGTCCATATGAAATACTCTGGGTTCCCTGCATTGTCCTTCTAAATCGGGATACGTTTCTACGGATACAATGGGATTTTCTATTGGGAGTCGAGTATCTCTTTTCCGATGCATTATTCCTACTTTACTGCATCCCTCGCTCCCTCACATTGACGAATTAACACACAATTTGCGTCCATATTAAATACTCTGGGCTCCCTGCATTGTCCTTCTAAATCGAGATACGTTTCTACGGAAACGATAGGATTTTCTTTTGGGAGTCGAGTATCTCTTTTCCGATGCATTATTCCTCCTTTACTGCAGCCCACGCTCAATCAAATTGATGTATTAACACACAATTTGCGTCCATATCAAATACTCTGGGCTCCCTGCATTGTCTTTCCAAATCGAGATACGTTTCTACAAAAACGATAGGATTTTCTTTTGGGAGTCGAGTATCTGTTTTCCGATGCATTATTCCTCCTTTACTGCATCCTTGCTCCCTCACATTGACGAATTAACACACAATTTGCGTCCATATGATGTACTCTGGTTTCCCTGCATTGTCCTTCTAAATCGAGATACGTTTCTACGGAAACGATAGGATTTTCTTTTGGGAGTCGAATATCTGTTGTCCGATGAATTATTCCTCCTTTACTGCATCCCTCGGTCCCTCACATTGAAGAATTAACAAACAATTTTCGTGCATCTGAAGTATTATTGGTTCCCAGCATTGTCCTTCTAAATCGAGATACGTTTCTACGGAAACGATGGGATTTTCTTTTGGGAGTCGAGTATCTCATTTCCGATGCATTATTCCTCCTTTACTGCATTACTCGCTCCCACACATTGACGAATTAACACACAATTTGCGTCCATATGAAATACTCTGGGTCCCTGCATTGTCTTTCCAAATCGAGATACGATTCTACGGAAACGATAGTATTTTCTTTTGGGAGTCGAGTATCTGTTGTCTGACGCATTATTCCCCCTTTACTGCATTCCTCGCTCCCTCACATTGACGAATTAACAAACAATTTGCGTGCATATGAAGTATTATGGGTTCCCTGCCATCTCCTTCTAAATCGAGATACGTTTCTACGGAAACGATAGAATTTCC
The DNA here is from genome assembly GCF_023898315.1 of Schistocerca nitens. Taxonomy (NCBI): domain Eukaryota; kingdom Metazoa; phylum Arthropoda; class Insecta; order Orthoptera; family Acrididae; genus Schistocerca; species Schistocerca nitens. Next base: position 2,531,048 of record NW_026046060.1, read on the forward strand.
TTTTGTGAGTCGAGTATCTCTTTTCCGATGCATTATTCCTCCTTTACTGCATCCCTCGCTCCCTCACATTGACGAATTAACACACAATTTGCGTCCATATGAAATACTCTGTGTTCCCTGCATTGTCTTTCCAAATCGAGATACGTTTCTACGGAAACGATAGGATTTTCTTTTGGGAGTCGAGTATCTGTTTTCCGATGCATTATTCCTCCTTTACTGCATCCTTGCTCCCTCACATTGACGAATAAACACACAATTTGCGTCCATATGAAATACTCTGGGTTCCCTGCATTGTCCTTCTAAATCGAGATACGTTTCTACGGAAACGAAAAGATTTTCTTTTGGGAGTCGAGTATCTCTTTTTCGCTGCATTATTCCTCCTTTACTGCATCCCTCGCTACCTCACATTGACGAATGAACACACATATTGCGTCCATATAGAAAACTCTGGGTTCCCTGCATTGTCCTTCCAAATCGAGACACTTTTCTACGGAAACAATGGGATTTTGTATAGGGAGTCGAGTATCTCTTTTTCGCTGCATTATTCCTCCTTTACTGCATCCCTCGCTACCTCACATTGACGAATGAACACACATATTGCGTCCATATAAAATACTCTGGGTTCCCTGCATTGTCCTTCAAAATCGAGATACCTTTCTACGGAAACAATGGGATTTTCTATTGGGAGTCGAGTATCTCTTTTCTGATGCATTATTCCTCCTTTACTGCAGCCCACGCTCAATCACATTGATGTATTAACACACAATTTGCGTCCATATCAAATACTCTGGGCTCCCTGCATTGTCTTTCCAAATCGAGATACGTTTCTACAAAAACGATAGGATTTTCTTTTGGGAGTCGAGTATCTGTTTTCCGATGCATTATTCCTCCTTTACTGCATCCTTGCTCCCTCACATTGACGAATTAACACACAATTTGCGTCCATATGATGTACTCTGGTTTCCCTGCATTGTCCTTCTAAATCGAGATACGTTTCTACGGAAACGATAGGATTTTCTTTTGGGAGTCGAATATCTGTTGTCCGATGAATTATTCCTCCTTTACTGCATCCCTCGCTCCCTCACATTGACGAATTAACAAACAGTTTCCGTGCATCTGAAGTATTACTGGTTCCCTGCATTGTCCTTCTAAATCGAGATACGTTTCTACGGAAACGATAGGATTTTCTTTTGGGATTCGAGTATCTCTTTTCCGATGCATTATTCCTCCTTCACTGCATCCCTCGCTCCCTCACATTGACGAATTAACACACAATTTGCGTCCATATGAAATACTCTGGGTCCCTTTATTGTCTTTCCAAATCGAGATACGGTTCTACGGAAACGATAGGATTTTCTTTTCGGAGTCGAGTATCTGTTGTCCGATGCATTATTCCTCCTTTACTGCATTCCTCGCTCCCTCACATTGACGAATTAACAAACAATTTGCGTGCATATGAAGTATTATGGGTTCCCTGCCATCTCCTTCTAAATCGATATACGTTTCTACGGAAACGATAGAATTTCCTTTTGTGAGTCGAGTATCTCTTTTCCGATGCATTATTCCTCCTTTACTGCATCCCTCGCTCCCTCACATTGACGAATTAACACACAATTTGCGTCCATATGAAATACTCTGGGTTCCCTGCATTGTCTTTCCAAATCGAGATATGTTTCTACGGAAGCGATAGGATTTTCTTTTGGGAGTCGAGTATCTGTTTTCCGATGCATTATTCCTCCTTTACTGCATCCTTGCTCCCTCACATTGACGAATTAACACACAATTTGCGTCCATATGAAATACTCTGGGTTCCCTGCATTGTCCTTCAAAATCGAGATACGTTTCTACGGAAACGATAGGATTTTCTTTTGGGAGTCGAGTATCTCTTTTCCGCTGCATTATTCCTCCTTTACTGCATCCCTCGCTCCCTCACATTAACGAATTAACACACAATTTGCGTCCATATTAAATACTCTGGGCTCCCTGCATTGTCTTTCCAAATCGAGATACGTTTCTACAAAAACGATAGGATTTTCTTTTGGGAGTCGAGTATCTGTTTTCCGATGCATTATTCCTCCTTTACTGCATCCTTGCTCCCTCACATTGACGAATTAACACACAATTTGCGTCCATATGATATACTCTGGTTTCCCTGCATTGTCCTTCTAAATCGAGATACGTTTCTAGGGAAACGATAGGATTTTCTTTTAGGGGTCGAGTATCTCTTCTCTTTTACTGCATCCCTCGCTCTCTCACATTGACAAATTAACACACAATTTGCGTCCATATGAAATACTCTGGGTTCCCTGCATTGTCCTAAGTCGACATACGTTTCTCGGAAACGGTAGGATTTTCTTTTCGGAGTCGAGTATCTCTTTTCCGATGCATTATTCCTCCTTTACTGCAGCCCACGCTCAATCACATTGACGTATTAACACACAATTTGCGTCCATATCAAATACTCTGGGTTCCCTGCATTGTCTTTCCAAATCGAGATACGTTTCTACGGAAACGATAGGATTTTCTTTTGGGAGTCGAATATCTGTTGTCCGATGAATTATTCCTTCTTTACTGCATCCCTCGCTCCCTCACACTGACGAATTAACAAACAATTTGCGTTCATATGAAGTACTATGGGTTGCCTGCCATCTCCGTCTAAAACGAGTTACGTGTCTACGGAAACAATAGTATTTTCGTCTGGGAGTCCAGTATCTCTTTTCCGATGCATTATTCCTCCATTACTGCATCCCTCGCTCCCTCACATTCACGAAATAAATCACAATTTGCGTCCATATGAAATACTCTGGGTTCCCTGCATTGTCTTTCCATATCGAGATACGTTTCTACGGAAACGGTAGGATTTTCTTTTGGGAGTCGAATATCTGTTGTCCGATGAATTATTCCACCTTTACTGCATCCCTCGCTCCCTCACATTGAAGAATTAACAAACAATTTTCGTGGATCTGAAGTATTATTGGTTCCCTGCATTGTCCTTCTAAATCGAGATACGTTTCTACGGAAACGATGGGATTTTCTTTTAGGAGTCGGGTATCTCATTTCCGATGCATTATTCCTCCTTTACTGCATTACTCGCTCCCACACATTGACGAATTAACACACAATTTGCGTCCATATGAAATACTCTGGGTCCCTGCATTGTCTTTCCAAATCGAGATACGTTTCTACGGAAACGATAGTATTTTCTTTTGGGAGTCGAGTATTTGTTGTTTGATGCATTATTCCTCCATTACTGCATTCCTCGCTCCCTCACATTGACGAATTAACAAACAATTTGCGTGCATATCAAATACTCTGGGCTCCCTGCATTGTCTTTCCAAATCGAGATACGTTTCTACAAAAACGATAGGATTTTCTTTTGGGAGTCGAGTATCTGTTTTCCGATGCATTATTCCTCCTTTACTGCATCCTTGCTCCCTCACATTGACGAATTAACACACAATTTGCGTCCATATGATGTACTCTGGTTTCCCTGCATTGTCCTTCTAAATCGAGATACGTTTCTACGGAAACGATAGGATTTTCTTTTGGGAGTCGAATATCTGTTGTCCGATGAATTATTCCTCCTTTACTGCATCCCTCGCTCCCTCACATTGACGAATTAACAAACAGTTTCCGTGCATCTGAAGTATTACTGGTTCCCTGCATTGTCCTTCTAAATCGAGATACGTTTCTACGGAAACGATGGGATTTTCTTTTGGGAGTCGAGTATCTCATTTCCGATGCATTATTCCACCTTTACTGCATTAGTCGCTCCCACACATTGACGAATTAACACACAATTTGCGTCCATATGAAATACTCTGGGTTCCCTGCGTTGTCTTTCCAAATCGAGATACGTTTCTACGGAAACGATAGGATTATCTTTTTGGAGTCGAATATCTGTTGTCCGATGAATTATTCCTCCTTTACTGCATCCCTCGCTCCCTCACATTGACAAATTAACAAACAATTTGCGTGCATCTGAAGTATTATTGGTTCCCTGCATTGTCCTTCTAAATCGAGATATGTTTCTACGGAAACGATAGGATTTTCTTTTGGGATTCGAGTATCTCTTTTCCGATGCATTATTCCTCCTTCACTGCATCCCTCGCTCCCTCACATTGACGAATTAACACACAATTTGCGTCCATATGAAATACTCTGGGTCCCTTTATTGTCTTTCCAAATCGAGATACGGTTCTACGGAAACGATTGGATTTTCTTTTCGGAGTCGAGTATCTGTTGTCCGATGCATTATTCCTCCTTTACTGCATTCCTCGCTCCCTCACATTGACGAATTAACAAACAATTTGCGTGCATATGAAGTATTATGGGTTCCCTGCCATCTCCTTCTAAATCGAGACACGTTTCTACGGAAACGATAGAATTTCCTTTTGTGAGTCGAGTATCTCTTTTCCGATGCATTATTCCTCCTTTACTGCATCCCCCGCTCCCTCACATTGACGAATTAACAGACAATTTGCGTCCATATGAAATACTCTGGGTTCCCTGCATTGTCTTTCCAAATCGAGATATGTTTCTACGGAAGCGATAGGATTTTCTTTTGGGAGTCGAGTATCTGTTTTCCGATGCATTATTCCTCCTTTACTGCATCCTTGCTCCCTCACATTGACGAATTAACACACAATTTGCGTCCATATGAAATACTCTGGGTTCCCTGCATTGTCCTTCAAAATCGAGATACGTTTCTACGGAAACGATAGGATTTTCTTTTGGGAGTCGAGTATCTCTTTTCCGCTGCATTATTCCTCCTTTACTGCATCCCTCGCTCCCTCACATTAATGAATTAACACACAATTTGCGTCCATATTAAATACTCTGGGCTCCCTGCATTGTCTTTCCAAATCGAGATACGTTTCTACAAAAACGATAGGATTTTCTTTTGGGAGTCGAGTATCTGTTTTCCGATGCATTATTCCTCCTTTACTGCATCCTTGCTCCCTCACATTGACGAATTAACACACAATTTGCGTCCATATGATATACTCTGGTTTCCCTGCATTGTCCTTCTAAATCGAGATACGTTTCTACGGAAACGATAGGATTTTCTTTTAGGGGTCGAGTATCTCTTCTCTTTTACTGCACCCCTCGCTCCCTCACATTGACAAATTAACACACAATTTGCGTCCATATGAAATACTCTGGGTTCCCTGCATTGTCCTAAGTCGACATACGTTTTTTCGGAAACGGTAGGATTTTCTTTTGGGAGTCGAGTATCTCTTTTCCGATGCATTATTCCTCCTTTACTGCAGCCCACGCTCAATCACATTGACGTATTAACACACAATTTGCGTCCATATCAAATACTCTGGGTTCCCTGCATTGTCTTTCCAAATCGAGATACGTTTCTACGGAAACGATAGGATTTTCTTTTGGGAGTCGAATATCTGTTGTCCGATGAATTATTCCTTCTTTACTGCATCCCTCGCTCCCTCACACTGACGAATTAACAAACAATTTGCGTTCATATGAAGTACTATGGGTTCCCTGCCATCTCCGTCTAAAACGAGTTACGTGTCTACGGAAACAATAGTATTTTCGTCTGGGAGTCCAGTATCTCTTTTCCGATGCATTATTCCTCCATAACTGCATCCCTCGCTCCCTCACATTCACGAAATAAATCACAATTTGCGTCCATATGAAATACTCTGGGTTCCCTGCATTGTCTTTCCATATCGAGATACGTTTCTACGGAAACGATAGGATTTTCTTTTGGGAGTCGAATATCTGTTGTCCGATGAATTATTCCTCCTTTACTGCATCCCTCGCTCCCTCACATTGAAGAATTAACAAACAATTTTCGTGGATCTGAAGTATTATTGGTTCCCTGCATTGTCCTTCTAAATCGAGATACGTTTCTACGGAAACGACAGAATTTCCTTTTGGTAGTCCAGTATTTTTTTTCCGATGCATTATTCCTCCTTTACTGCATCCCTCGCTCACTCTTATTGACGAATTATATATTAATTTGCGTCCATATGAAATACTCTGGGCTCCATTCATTGTCTTTCTAAATCGAGATACGATTCTACGGAAACGACAGGATTTGCTTTTGGGTGTCGATTATCTCTTTTCCGATGCATTATTCCTCCTTTACTGCATCCCTCGCTCCCTCACATTGACGAATTAACACACAATTTGCGTCCATATGAAATACTCTCGGTTCCCTGCATTGTCTTTCCAAATCGAGATATGTTTCTACGGAAGCGATAGGATTTTCTTTTGGGAGTCGAGTATCTGTTTTCCGATGCATTATTCCTCCTTTACTGCATCCTTGCTCCCTCACATTGACGAATTAACACACAATTTGCGTCCATATGAAATACTCTGGGTTCCCTGCATTGTCCTTCAAAATCGAGATACGTTTCTACGGAAACGATAGGATTTTCTTTTGGGAGTCGAGTATCTCTTTTCCGCTGCATTATTCCTCCTTTACTGCATCCCTCGCTCCTTCACATTGACGAATGAACACACATATTGCGTCCATATAAAATACTCTGGGTTCCCTGCATTGTCCTTCAAAATCGAGATACGTTTCTACGGAAACGACAGGATTTTCTTTTGGGAGTCGAGTATCTCTTTTCCGATGTATTATTCCTCCTTTACTGCATCCTTCGCTATCTCACATTCACGAAATAACACACAATTTGCGTCCATATGAAATACTCTGGGTTCCCTGCATTATCCTTCTAAATCGAGATACGTTTCTACGGAAACGATAGGATTTTCTTTTGGGAGTCGAGTATCTCTTTTCCCATACATTATTCCTCCTTTACTGCATCCCTCCCTCCCTCACATTGACGAATTAACGCACAATTTGCGTCCATATGAAATACTCTGGGTTCCCTGCATTGTCCTTCTAAATCGGGATACGTTTCTACGGAAACAATGGGATTTTCTATTGGGAGTCGAGTATCTCTTTTCCGATGCATTATTCCTCCTTTACTGCATCCCTCGCTCCCTCACATTAACGAATTAACACACAATTTGCGTCCATATTAAATACTCTGGGCTCCCTGCATTGTCTTTCCAAATCGAGATACGTTTCTACAAAAACGATAGGATTTTCTTTTGGGAGTCGAGTATCTGTTTTCCGATGCATTATTCCTCCTTTACTGCATCCTTGCTCCCTCACATTGACGAATTAACACACAATTTGCGTCCATATGATATACTCTGGTTTCCCTGCATTGTCCTTCTAAATCGAGATACGTTTCTACGGAAACGATAGGATTTTCTTTTAGGGGTCGAGTATCTCTTCTCCTTTACTGCATCCCTCGCTCCCTCACATTGACAAATTAACACACAATTTGCGTCCATATGAAATACCCTGGGTTCCCTGCATTGTCCTAAGTCGACATACGTTTCTCGGAAACGGTAGGATTTTCTTTTGGGAGTCGAGTATCTCTTTTCCCATGCATTATTCCTCCTTTACTGCAGCCCACGCTCAATCACATTGACGTATTAACACACAATTTGCGTCCATATCAAATACTCTGGGTTCCCTGCATTGTCTTTCCAAATCGAGATACGTTTCTACGGAAACGATAGGATTTTCTTTTGGGAGTCGAATATCTGTTGTCCGATGAATTATTCCTTCTTTACTGCATCCCTCGCTCCCTCACACTGACGAATTAACAAACAATTTGCGTTCATATGAAGTACTAGGGGTTCCCTGCCATCTCCGTCTAAAACGAGTTACGTGTCTACGGAAACAATAGTATTTTCGTCTGGGAGTCCAGTATCTCTTTTCCGATGCATTATTCCTCCATTACTGCATCCCTCGCTCCCTCACATTCACGAAATAAATCACAATTTGCGTCCATATGAAATACTCTGGGTTCCCTGCATTGTCTTTCCATATCGAGATACGTTCTACGGAAACGACAGGATTTTCTTTTGGGAGTCGAATATCTGTTGTCCGATGAATTATTCCTCCTTTACTGCATCCCTCGCTCCCTCACATTGAAGAATTAACAAACAATTTTCGTGCATCTGAAGTATTATTGGTTCCCTGCATTGTCCTTCTAAATCGAGATACGTTTCTACGGAAACGATGGGATTATCTTTTGGGATTCGAGTATCTCATTTCCGATGCATTATTCCTCCTTTACTGCATCCTTGCTCCCTCACACTTGACGAATTAACACACAATTTGCGTCCATATGAAATACTCTGGGTTCCCTGCATTGTCCTTCTAAATCGAGATACGTTTCTACGGAAACGAAAAGATTTTCTTTTGGGAGTCGAGTATCTCTTTTTCGCTGCTTTATTCCTCCTTTACTGCATCCCTCGCTACCTCACATTGACTAATGAACACACATATTGCGTCCATATGAAATACTCTGGGTTCCCTGCATTGTCCTTCAAAATCGAGACACTTTTCTACAGAAACAATGGGATTTTGTATAGGGAGTCGAGTATCTCTTTTCCGATGCATTATTCCTCCTCTACTGCATCCCTCGCTCCCTCACATTGGCGAATCAACACACAATTTGCGTCCATATGAAATACTCTGGGTTCCCTGCATTGTCTTTCCAAATCGAGATACGTTTCTACGGAAAAGATAGGATTTTCTTTTGGGAGTCGAGTATCTGTTTTCCGATGCATTATTCCTCCTTTACTGCATCCTTGCTCCCTCACATTGTCGAATTAACACACAATTTGCGTCCATATGAAATACTCTGGGTTCCCTGCATTGTCCTTCTAAATCGAGATACGTTTCGACGGAAACGATAGGATTTTCTTTTGGGAGTCGAGTATCTCTTTTCCGCTGCATTATTCCTCCTTTACTGCATCCCTCGCTCCTTCACATTGACGAATGAACACACATATTACGTCCATATAAAATACTCTGGGTTCCCTGCATTGTCCTTCAAAATCGAGATACGTTTCTACGGAAACGACAGGATTTTCTTTTGGGAGTCGAGTATCTCTTTTCCGATGTATTATTCCTCCTTTACTGCATCCTTCGCTATCTCACATTCACGAAATAACACACAATTTGCGTCCATATGAAATACTCTGGGTTCCCTGCATTATCCCTCTAAATCGAGATACGTTTCTACGGAAACGATAGGATTTTCTTTTGGGAGTCGAGTATCTCTTTTCCCATACATTATTCCTCCTTTACTGCATCCCTCCCTCCCTCACATTGACGAATTAACGCACAATTTGCGTCCATATGAAATACTCTGGGTTCCCTGCAATGTCCTTCTAAATCGGGATACGTTTCTACGGAAACAATGGGATTTTCTATTGGGAGTCGAGTATCTCTTTTCCGATGCATTATTCCTCCTTTACTGCATCCCTCGCTCCCTCACATTGACGAATTAACACACAATTTGCGTCCATATTATATACTCTGGGCTCCCTGCATTGTCTTTCCAAAACGAGATACGTTTCTACAAAAACGATAGGATTTTCTTTTGGGAGTCGAGTATCTGTTTTCCGATGCATTATTCCTCCTTTACTGCATCCTTGCTCCCTCACATTGACGAATTAACACACAATTTGCTTCCATATGATGTACTCTGGTTTCCCTGCATTGTCCTTCTAAATCGAGATACGTTTCTACGGAAACGATAGGATTTTCTTTTGGGAGTCGAGTATCTCTTTTCCGATGCATTATTCCTCCTTTACTGCAGCCCACGCTCAATCACATTGACGTATTAACACACAATTTGCGTCCATATCAAATACTCTGGGTTCCCTGCATTGTCTTTCCAAATCGAGATACGTTTCTACGGAAACGATAGGATTTTCTTTTGGGAGTCGAATATCTGTTGTCCGATGAATTATTCCTCCTTTACTGCATCCCTCGCTCCCTCACATTGAAGAATTAACAAACAATTTTCGTGCATCTGAAGTATTATTGGTTCCCTGCATTGTCCTTCTAAATCGAGATACGTTTCTACGGAAACGATGGGATTTTCTTTTGGGAGTCGAGTATCTCATTTCCGATGCATTATTCCTCCTTTACTGCATTACTCGCTCCCACACATTGACGAACTAACACACAATTTCCGTCCATATGAAACACTCTGGGTCCCTGCATTGTCTTTCCAAATCGAGATACGTTTCTACGGAAACGATAGTATTTTCTTTTGGGAGTCGAGTATCTGTTGTCTGATGCATTATTCCTCCTTTACTGCATTCCTCGCTCCCTCACATTGACGAATTAACAAACAATTTGCGTCCATATGAAGTATTATGGGTTCCCTGCCATCTCCTTCTAAATCGAGATACGTTTCTACGGAAACGATAGAATTTCCCTTTGTGAGTCGAGTATCTCTTTTCCGATGCATTATTCCTCCTTTACTGCATCCCTCGCTCCCTCACATTGACGAATTAACACACAATTTGCGTCCATATGAAATACTCTGTGTTCCCTGCATTGTCTTTCCAAATCGAGATACGTTTCTACGGAAACGATAGGATTTTCTTTTGGGAGTCGAGTATCTGTTTTCCGATGCATTATTCCTCCTTTACTGCATCCTTGCTCCCTCACATTGACGAATTAACACACAATTTGCGTCCATATGAAATACTCTGGGTTCCCTGCATTGTCCTTCTAAATCGAGATACGTTTCTACGGAAACGAAAAGATTTTCTTTTGGGAGTCGAGTATCTCTTTTTCGCTGCATTATTCCTCCTTTACTGCATCCCTTGCTACCTCACATTGACGAATGAACACACATATTGCGTCCATATAAAATACTCTGGGTTCCCTGCATTGTCCTTCAAAATCGAGACACTTTTCTACGGAAACAATGGGATTTTGTATAGGGAGTCGAGTATCTCTTTTCCGATGCATTATTCCTCCTTTACTGCATCCCTCGCTCCCTCACATTGACGAATCAACACACAATTTGCGTCCATATGAAATACTCTGGGTTCCCTGCATTGTCTTTCCAAATCGAGATACGTTTCTACGGAAACGATAGGATTTTCTTTTGGGAGTCGAGTATCTGTTTTCCGATGCATTATTCCTCCTTTACTGCATCCTTGCTCCCTCACATTGTCGAATTAACACACAATTTGCGTCCATATGAAAATCTCTGGGTTCCCTGCATTGTCCTTCTAAATCGAGATACGTTTCTACGGAAACGATAGGATTTTCTTTTGGGAGTCGAGTATCTCTTTTTCGCTGCATTATTCCTCCTTTACTGCATCCCTCGCTACCTCACATTGACGAATGAACACACATATTGCGTCCATTTAAAATACTCTGGGTTCCCTGCATTGTCCTTCAAAATCGAGATACCTTTCTACGGAAACAATGGGATTTTCTATTGGGAGTCGAGTATCTCTTTTCCGATGCATTATTCCTCCTTTACTGCATCCCTCGCTCCCTCACATTGACGAATTAAAACACAATTTGCGTCCATATGAAATACTCTGGGTCCCTGTATTGTCTTTCCAAATCGAGATACGTTTCTACGGAAACTATAGGATTTTGTTTTGGGAGTCGAGTATCTGTTGTCTGATGCATTATTCCTCCTTTACTGCATTCCTCGCTCCCTCACATTGACGAATTAACAAACAATTTTCGTGCATATGAAGTATTATGGGTTCCCTGCCATCTCCTTCTAAATCGAGATACGTTTCTACGGAAACGATAGAATTTCCTTTTGTGAGTCGAGTATCTCTTTTCCGATGCATTATTCCTCCTTTACTGCATCCTTGCTCCCTCACACTTGACGAATTAACACACAATTTGCGTCCATATGAAATACTCTGGGTTCCCTGCATTGTCCTTCTAAATCGAGATACGTTTCTACGGAAACGAAAAGATTTTCTTTTGGGAGTCGAGTATCTCTTTTTCGCTGCATTATTCCTCCTTTACTGCATCCCTCGCTACCTCACATTGACTAATGAACACACATATTGCGTCCATATGAAATACTCTGGGTTCCCTGCATTGTCCTTCAAAATCGAGACACTTTTCTACAGAAACAATGGGATTTTGTATAGGGAGTCGAGTATCTCTTTTCCGATGCATTATTCCTCCTCTACTGCATCCCTCGCTCCCTCACATTGGCGAATCAACACACAATTTGCGTCCATATGAAATACTCTGGGTTCCCTGCATTGTCTTTCCAAATCGAGATACGTTTCTACGGAAACGATAGGATTTTCTTTTGGGAGTCGAGTATCTGTTTTCCGATGCATTATTCCTCCTTTACTGCATCCTTGCTCCCTCACATTGTCGAATTAACACACAATTTGGGTCCATATGAAATACTCTGGGTTCCCTGCATTGTCCTTCTAAATCGAGATACGTTTCTACGGAAACGATAGGATTTTCTTTTGGGAGTCGAGTATCTCTTTTCCGCTGCATTATTCCTCCTTTACTGCATCCCTCGCTCCTTCACATTGACGAATGAACACACATATTGCGTCCATATAAAATACTCTGGGTTCCCTGCATTGTCCTTCAAAATCGAGATACGTTTCTACGGAAACGACAGGATTTTCTTTTGGGAGTCGAGCATCTCTTTTCCGATGTATTATTCCTCCTTTACTGCATCCTTCGCTATCTCACATTCACGAAATAACACACAATTTGCGTCAATATGAAATACTCTGGGTTCCCTGCATTATCCCTCTAAATCGAGATACGTTTCTACGGAAACGATAGGATTTTCTTTTGGGAGTCGAGTATCTCTTTTCCCATACATTATTCCTCCTTTACTGCATCCCTCCCTCCCTCACATTGACGAATTAACGCACAATTTGCGTCCATATGAAATACTCTGGGTTCCCTGCATTGTCCTTCTAAATCGGGATACGTTTCTACGGAAACAATGGGATTTTCTATTGGGAGTCGAGTATCTCTTTTCCGATGCATTATTCCTCCTTTACTGCATCCCTCGCTCCCTCACATTGACGAATTAACACACAATTTGCGTCCATATTAAATACTCTGGGCTCCCTCCATTGTCTTTCCAAATCGAGATACGTTTCTACAAAAACGATAGGATTTTCTTTTGGGAGTCGAGTATCTGTTTTCCGATGCATTATTCCTCTTTTACTGCATCCTTGCTCCCTCACATTGACGAATTAACACACAATTTGCTTCCATATGATGTACTCTGGTTTCCCTGCATTGTCCTTCTAAATCGAGATACGTTTCTACGGAAACGATAGGATTTTCTTTTGGGAGTCGAGTATCTCTTTTCCGATGCATTATTCCTCCTTTACTGCAGCCCACGCTCAATCACATTGACGTATTAACACACAATTTGCGTCCATATCAAATACTCTGGGCTCCCTGCATTGTCTTTCCAAATCGAGATACGTTTCTACAAAAACGATAGGATTTTCTTTTGGGAGTCGAGTATCTGTTTTCCGATGCATTATTCCTCCTTTACTGCATCCCTCGCTCCCTCACATTGAAGAATTAACAAACAATTTTCGTGCATCTGAAGTATTATTGGTTCCCTGCATTGTCCTTCTAAATCGACAGACGTTTCTACGGAAACGATGGGATTTTCTTTTGGGAGTCGAGTATCTCATTTCCGATGCATTATTCCTCCTTTACTGCATTACTCGCTCCCACACATTGACGAACTAACACACAATTTCCGTCCATATGAAATACTCTGGGTCCCTGCATTGTCTTTCCAAATCGAGATACGTTTCTACGGAAACGATAGTATTTTCTTTTGGGAGTCGAGTATCTGTTGTCTGATGCATTATTCCTCCTTTACTGCATTCCTCGCTCCCTCACATTGACGAATTAACAAACAATTTGCGTCCATATGAAGTATTATGGGTTCCCTGCCATCTCCTTCTAAATCGAGATACGTTTCTACGGAAACGATAGAATTTCCTTTTGTGAGTCGAGTATCTCTTTTCCGATGCATTATTCCTCCTTTACTGCATCCCTCGCTCCCTCACATTGACGAATTAACACACAATTTGCGTCCATATGAAATACTCTGTGTTCCCTGCATTGTCTTTCCAAATCGAGATACGTTTCTACGGAAACGATAGGATTTTCTTTTGGGAGTCGAGTATCTGTTTTCCGATGCATTATTCCTCCTATACTGCATCCTTGCTCCCTCACATTGACGAATTAACACACAATTTGCGTCCATATGAAATACTCTGGGTTCCCTGCATTGTCCTTCTAAATCGAGATACGTTTCTACGGAAACGAAAAGATTTTCTTTTGGGAGTCGAGTATCTCTTTTTCGCTGCATTATTCCTCCTTTACTGCATCCCTTGCTACCTCACATTGACGAATGAACACACATATTGCGTCCATATAAAATACTCTGGGTTCCCTGCATTGTCCTTCAAAATCGAGACACTTTTCTACGGAAACAATGGGATTTTGTATAGGGAGTCGAGTATCTCTTTTCCGATGCATTATTCCTCCTTTACTGCATCCCTCGCTCCCTCACATTGACGAATCAACACACAATTTGCGTCCATATGAAATACTCTGGGTTCCCTGCATTGTCTTTCCAAATCGAGATACGTTTCTACGGAAACGATAGGATTTTCTTTTGGGAGTCGAGTATCTGTTTTCCGATGCATTATTCCTCCTTTACTGCATCCTTGCTCCCTCACATTGTCGAATTAACACACAATTTGCGTCCATATGAAATACTCTGGGTTCCCTGCATTGTCCTTCTAAATCGAGATACGTTTCTACGGAAACGATAGGATTTTCTTTTGGGAGTCGAGTATCTCTTTTTCGCTGCATTATTCCTCCTTTACTGCATCCCTCGCTACCTCACATTGACGAATGAACACACATATTGCGTCCATTTAAAATACTCTGGGTTCCCTGCATTGTCCTTCAAAATCGAGATACCTTTCTACGGAAACAATGGGATTTTCTATTGGGAGTCGAGTATCTCTTTTCCGATGTATTATTCCTCCTTTACTGCATCCCTCGCTCCCTCACATTGACGAATTAAAACACAATTTGCGTCCATATGAAATACTCTGGGTCCCTGTATTGTCTTTCCAAATCGAGATACGTTTCTACGGAAACTATAGGATTTTCTTTTGGGAGTCGAGTATCTGTTGTCTGATGCATTATTCCTCCTTTTCTGCATTCCTCGCTCCCTCACATTGACGAATTAACAAACAATTTTCGTGCATATGAAGTATTATGGGTTCCCTGCCATCTCCTTCTAAATCGAGATACGTTTCTACGGAAACGATAGAATTTCCTTTTGTGAGTCGAGTATCTCTTTTCCGATGCATTATTCCTCCTTTACTGCATCCCTCGCTCCCTCACATTGACGATTTAACACACAATTTGCGTCCATATGAAATACTCTGGGTTCCCTGCATTGTCTTTCCAAATCGAGATACGTTTCTACGGAAACGATAGGATTTTCTTTTGGGAGTCGAGTATCTGTTTTCCGATGCATTATTCCTCCTTTACTGCATCCTTGCTCCCTCACATTGTCGAATTAACACACAATTTGCGTCCATATGAAAATCTCTGGGTTCCCTGCATTGTCCTTCTAAATCGAGATACGTTTCTACGGAAACGATAGGATTTTCTTTTGGGAGTCGAGTATCTCTTTTTCGCTGCATTATTCCTCCTTTACTGCATCCCTCGCTACCTCACATTGACGAATGAACACACATATTGCGTCCATTTAAAATACTCTGGGTTCCCTGCATTGTCCTTCAAAATCGAGATACCTTTCTACGGAAACAATGGGATTTTCTATTGGGAGTCGAGTATCTCTTTTCCGATGCATTATTCCTCCTTTACTGCATCCCTCGCTCCCTCACATTGACGAATTAAAACACAATTTGCGTCCATATGAAATACTCTGGGTCCCTGTATTGTCTTTCCAAATCGAGATACGTTTCTACGGAAACTATAGGATTTTCTTTTGGGAGTCGAGTATCTGTTGTCTGATGCATTATTCCTCCTTTACTGCATTCCTCGCTCCCTCACATTGACGAATTAACAAACAATTTTCGTGCATATGAAGTATAATGGGTTCCCTGCCATCTCCTTCTAAATCGAGATACGTTTCTACGGAAACGATAGAATTTCCTTTTGTGAGTCGAGTATCTCTTTTCCGATGCATTATTCCTCCTTTACTGCATCCTTGCTCCCTCACACTTGACGAATTAACACACAATTTGCGTCCATATGAAATACTCTGGGTTCCCTGCATTGTCCTTCTAAATCGAGATACGTTTCTACGGAAACGAAAAGATTTTCTTTTGGGAGTCGAGTATCTCTTTTTCGCTGCATTATTCCTCCTTTACTGCATCCCTCGCTACCTCACATTGACTAATGAACACACATATTGCGTCCATATGAAATACTCTGGGTTCCCTGCATTGTCCTTCAAAATCGAGACACTTTTCTACAGAAACAATGGGATTTTGTATAGGGAGTCGAGTATCTCTTTTCCGATGCATTATTCCTCCTCTACTGCATCCCTCGCTCCCTCACATTGGCGAATCAACACACAATTTGCGTCCATATGAAATACTCTGGGTTCCCTGCATTGTCTTTCCAAATCGAGATACGTTTCTACGGAAACGATAGGATTTTCTTTTGGGAGTCGAGTATCTGTTTTCCGATGCATTATTCCTCCTTTACTGCATCCTTGCTCCCTCACATTGTCGAATTAACACACAATTTGGGTCCATATGAAATACTCTGGGTTCCCTGCATTGTCCTTCTAAATCGAGATACGTTTCTACGGAAACGATAGGATTTTCTTTTGGGAGTCGAGTATCTCTTTTCCGCTGCATTATTCCTCCTTTACTGCATCCCTCGCTCCTTCACATTGACGAATGAACACACATATTGCGTCCATATAAAATACTCTGGGTTCCCTGCATTGTCCTTCAAAATCGAGATACGTTTCTACGGAAACGACAGGATTTTCTTTTGGGAGTCGAGCATCTCTTTTCCGATGTATTATTCCTCCTTTACTGCATCCTTCGCTATCTCACATTCACGAAATAACACACAATTTGCGTCAATATGAAATACTCTGGGTTCCCTGCATTATCCCTCTAAATCGAGATACGTTTCTACGGAAACGATAGGATTTTCTTTTGGGAGTCGAGTATCTCTTTTCCCATACATTATTCCTCCTTTACTGCATCCCTCCCTCCCTCACATTGACGAATTAACGCACAATTTGCGTCCATATGAAATACTCTGGGTTCCCTGCATTGTCCTTCTAAATCGGGATACGTTTCTACGGAAACAATGGGATTTTCTATTGGGAGTCGAGTATCTCTTTTCCGATGCATTATTCCTCCTTTACTGCATACCTCGCTCCCTCACATTGACGAATTAACACACAATTTGCGTCCATATTAAATACTCTGGGCTCCCTCCATTGTCTTTCCAAATCGAGATACGTTTCTACAAAAACGATAGGATTTTCTTTTGGGAGTCGAGTATCTGTTTTCCGATGCATTATTCCTCTTTTACTGCATCCTTGCTCCCTCACATTGACGAATTAACACACAATTTGCTTCCATATGATGTACTCTGGTTTCCCTGCATTGTCCTTCTAAATCGAGATACGTTTCTACGGAAACGATAGGATTTTCTTTTGGGAGTCGAGTATCTCTTTTCCGATGCATTATTCCTCCTTTACTGCAGCCCACGCTCAATCACATTGACGTATTAACACACAATTTGCGTCCATATCAAATACTCTGGGCTCCCTGCATTGTCTTTCCAAATCGAGATACGTTTCTACAAAAACGATAGGATTTTCTTTTGGGAGTCGAGTATCTGTTTTCCGATGCATTATTCCTCCTTTACTGCATCCCTCGCTCCCTCACATTGAAGAATTAACAAACAATTTTCGTGCATCTGAAGTATTATTGGTTCCCTGCATTGTCCTTCTAAATCGACAGACGTTTCTACGGAAACGATGGGATTTTCTTTTGGGAGTCGAGTATCTCATTTCCGATGCATTATTCCTCCTTTACTGCATTACTCGCTCCCACACATTGAAGAACTAACACACAATTTCCGTCCATATGAAATACTCTGGGTCCCTGCATTGTCTTTCCAAATCGAGATACGTTTCTACGGAAACGATAGTATTTTCTTTTGGGAGTCGAGTATCTGTTGTCTGATGCATTATTCCTCCTTTACTGCATTCCTCGCTCCCTCACATTGACGAATTAACAAACAATTTGCGTCCATATGAAGTATTATGGGTTCCCTGCCATCTCCTTCTAAATCGAGATACGTTTCTACGGAAACGATAGAATTTCCTTTTGTGAGTCGAGTATCTCTTTTCCGATGCATTATTCCTCCTTTACTGCATCCCTCGCTCCCTCACATTGACGAATTAACACACAATTTGCGTCCATATGAAATACTCTGTGTTCCCTGCATTGTCTTTCCAAATCGAGATACGTTTCTACGGAAACGATAGGATTTTCTTTTGGGAGTCGAGTATCTGTTTTCCGATGCATTATTCCTCCTATACTGCATCCTTGCTCCCTCACATTGACGAATTAACACACAATTTGCGTCCATATGAAATACTCTGGGTTCCCTGCATTGTCCTTCTAAATCGAGATACGTTTCTACGGAAACGAAAAGATTTTCTTTTGGGAGTCGAGTATCTCTTTTTCGCTGCATTATTCCTCCTTTACTGCATCCCTTGCTACCTCACATTGACGAATGAACACACATATTGCGTCCATATAAAATACTCTGGGTTCCCTGCATTGTCCTTCAAAATCGAGACACTTTTCTACGGAAACAATGGGATTTTGTATAGGGAGTCGAGTATCTCTTTTCCGATGCATTATTCCTCCTTTACTGCATCCCTCGCTCCCTCACATTGACGAATCAACACACAATTTGCGTCCATATGAAATACTCTGGGTTCCCTGCATTGTCTTTCCAAATCGAGATACGTTTCTACGGAAACGATAGGATTTTCTTTTGGGAGTCGAGTATCTGTTTTCCGATGCATTATTCCTCCTTTACTGCATCCTTGCTCCCTCACATTGTCGAATTAACACACAATTTGCGTCCATATGAAATACTCTGGGTTCCCTGCATTGTCCTTCTAAATCGAGATACGTTTCTACGGAAACGATAGGATTTTCTTTTGGGAGTCGAGTATCTCTTTTTCGCTGCATTATTCCTCCTTTACTGCATCCCTCGCTACCTCACATTGACGAATGAACACACATATTGCGTCCATTTAAAATACTCTGGGTTCCCTGCATTGTCCTTCAAAATCGAGATACCTTTCTACGGAAACAATGGGATTTTCTATTGGGAGTCGAGTATCTCTTTTCCGATGTATTATTCCTCCTTTACTGCATCCCTCGCTCCCTCACATTGACGAATTAAAACACAATTTGCGTCCATATGAAATACTCTGGGTCCCTGTATTGTCTTTCCAAATCGAGATACGTTTCTACGGAAACTATAGGATTTTCTTTTGGGAGTCGAGTATCTGTTGTCTGATGCATTATTCCTCCTTTTCTGCATTCCTCGCTCCCTCACATTGACGAATTAACAAACAATTTTCGTGCATATGAAGTATTATGGGTTCCCTGCCATCTCCTTCTAAATCGAGATACGTTTCTACGGAAACGATAGAATTTCCTTTTGTGAGTCGAGTATCTCTTTTCCGATGCATTATTCCTCCTTTACTGCATCCCTCGCTCCCTCACATTGACGATTTAACACACAATTTGCGTCCATACGAAATACTCTGGGTTCCCTGCATTGTCTTTCCAAATCGAGATACGTTTCCACGGAAACGATAGGATTTTCTTTTGGGAGTCGAGTATCTGTTTTCCGATGCATTATTCCTCCTTTACTGCATCCTTGCTCCCTCACATTGACGAATTAACACACAATTTGCGTCCATATGAAATACTCTGGGTTCCCTGCATTGTCCTTCTAAATCGAGATACGTTTCTACGGAAACGATGGGATTTTCTTTTGGGAGTCGAGTATCTCTTTTTCGCTGCATTATTCCTCCTTTACTGCATCCCTCGCTACCTCACATTGACGAATGAACACACATATTGCGTCTATATAAAATACTCTGGGTTCCCTGCATTGTCCTTCAAAATCGAGACACGTTTCTACGGAAACAATGGGATTTTCTATTGGGAGTCGAGTATCTCTTTTCCGATGCATTATTCCTCCTTTACTGCATCCCTCGCTCCCTCACATTGACGAATCAACACACAATTTGCGTCCATATGAAATACTCTGGGTTCCCTGCATTGTCCTTCAAAATCGAGACACTTTTCTACGGAAACAATGGGATTTTGTATAGGGAGTCGAGTATCTCTTTTCCGATGCATTATTCCTCCTTTACTGCATCCCTCGCTTCCTCACATTGGCGAATCAACACACAATTTGCGTCCATATGAAATACTCTGGGTTCCCTGCATTGTCTTTCCAAATCGAGATACGTTTCTACGGAAACGATAGGATTTTCTTTTGGGAGTCGAGTATCTGTTTTCCGATGCATTATTCCTCCTTTACTGCATCCTTGCTCCCTCACATTGTCGAATTAACACACAATTTGCGTCCATATGAAATACTCTGGGTTCCCTGCATTGTCCTTCTAAATCGAGATACGTTTCTACGCAAACGATAGGATTTTCTTTTGGGAGTCGAATATCTCTTTTCCGCTGCATTATTCCTCCTTTACTGCATCCCTCGCTCCTTCACATTGACGAATGAACACACATATTGCGTCCATATAAAATACTCTGGGTTCCCTGCATTGTCCTTCAAAATCGAGATACGTTTCTACGGAAACGACAGGATTTTATTTTGGGAGTCGAGTATCTCTTTTCCGATGTATTATTCCTCCTTTACTGCATCCTTCGCCATCTCACATTCACGAAATAACACACAATTTGCGTCCATATGAAATACTCTGGGTTCCCTGCATTATCCTTCTAAATCGAGATACGTTTCTACGGAAACGATAGGATTTTCTTTTGGGAGTCGAGTATCTCTTTTCCCATACATTATTCCTCCTTTACTGCATCCCTCCCTCCCTCACATTGACGAATTAACGCACAATTTGCGTCCATATGAAATACTCTGGGTTCCCTGCATTGTCCTTCTAAATCGGGATACGTTTCTACGAAAACAATGGGATTTTCTATTGGGAGTCGAGTATCTCTTTTCCGATGCATTATTCCTCCTTTACTGCATCCCTCGCTCCCTCACATTGACGAATTAACACACAATTTGCGTCCATATTAAATACTCTGGGCTCCCTGCATTGCCTTTTTAAATCGAGATACGTTTCTACGGAAACGATAGTATTTTCTTTTGGGAGTCGAGTATCTCTTTTCCGATGCATTATTCCTCCTTTACTGCATCCTTGCTCCCTCACATTGACGAATTAACACACAATTTGCGTCCATATGATGTACTCTGGTTTCCCTGCATTGTCCTTCTAAATCGAGATACGTTTGTACGGAACCGATAGGATTTTCTTTTGGGAGTCGAGTATCTCTTTTCCGATGCATTATTCCTCCTTTACTGGAGCCCACGCTCAATCACATTGACGTATTAACACACAATTTGCGTCCATATCAAATACTCTGGGTTCCCTGCATTGTCTTTCCAAATCGAGATACGTTTCTACGGAAACGAAAGGATTTTCTTTTGGGAGTCGAATATCTGTTGTCCGATGAATTATTCCTCCTTTACTGCATCCCTCGCTCCCTCACATTGAAGAATTAACAAACAATTTTCGTGCATCTGAAGTATTATTGGTTCCCTGCATTGTCCTTCTAAATCGAGATACGTTTCTACGGAAACGATGGGATTTTCTTTTGGGAGTCGAGTATCTCATTTCCGATGCATTATTCCTCCATTACTGCATTACTCGCTCCCACACATTGACGAATTAACACACAATTTGCGTCCATATGAAATACTCTGGGTTCCCTGCATTGTCCTTCTAAATCGGGATACGTTTCTACGAAAACAATGGGATTTTCTATTGGGAGTCGAGTATCTCTTTTCCGATGCATTATTCCTCCTTTACTGCATCCCTCGCTCCCTCACATTGACGAATTAACACACAATTTGCGTCCATATTAAATACTCTGGGCTCCCTGCATTGCCTTTTTAAATCGAGATACGTTTCTACGGAAACGATAGTATTTTCTTTTGGGAGTCGAGTATCTCTTTTCCGATGCATTATTCCTCCTTTACTGCATCCTTGCTCCCTCACATTGACGAATTAACACACAATTTGCGTCCATATGATGTACTCTGGTTTCCCTGCATTGTCCTTCTAAATCGAGATACGTTTGTACGGAACCGATAGGATTTTCTTTTGGGAGTCGAGTATCTCTTTTCCGATGCATTATTCCTCCTTTACTGGAGCCCACGCTCAATCACATTGACGTATTAACACACAATTTGCGTCCATATCAAATACTCTGGGTTCCCTGCATTGTCTTTCCAAATCGAGATACGTTTCTACGGAAACGAAAGGATTTTCTTTTGGGAGTCGAATATCTGTTGTCCGATGAATTATTCCTCCTTTACTGCATCCCTCGCTCCCTCACATTGAAGAATTAACAAACAATTTTCGTGCATCTGAAGTATTATTGGTTCCCTGCATTGTCCTTCTAAATCGAGATACGTTTCTACGGAAACGATGGGATTTTCTTTTGGGAGTCGAGTATCTCATTTCCGATGCATTATTCCTCCATTACTGCATTACTCGCTCCCACACATTGACGAATTAACACACAATTTGCGTCCATATGAAATACTCTGGGTTCCCTGCATTGTCCTTCTAAATCGGGATACGTTTCTACGGAAACAATTGGATTTTCTATTGGGAGTCGAGTATCTCTTTTTCGCTGCATTATTCCTCCTTTACTGCATTCCTCGCTACCTCACATTGACGAATGAACACACATATTGCGTCCATATAAAATACTCTGGGTTCCCTGCATTGTCCTTCAAAATCGAGACACTTTTCTACGGAAACAATGGGATTTTGTATAGGGAGTCGAGTATCTCTTTTCCGATGTATTATTCCTCCTTTACTGCATCCCTCGCTCCCTCACATTGACGAATCAACACACAATTTGCGTCCATATGAAATACTCTGGGTTCCCTGCATTGTCTTTCCAAATCGAGATACGTTTCTACGGAAACGATAGGATTTTCTTTTGGGAGTCGAGTATCTGTTTTCCGATGCATTATTCCTCCTTTACTGCATCCTTGCTCCCTCACATTGTCGAATTAACACACAATTTGCGTCCATATGAAATACTCTGGGTTCCCTGCATTGTCCTTCTAAATCGAGATACGTTTCTACAGAAACGATAGGATTTTCTTTTGGAAGTCGAGTATCTCTTTTTCGCTGCATTATTCCTCCTTTACTGCATCCCTCGCTACCTCACATTGACGAATGAACACACATATTGCGTCCATATAAAATACTCTGGGTACCCTAAATTGTCCTTCAAAATCGAGATACCTTTCTACGGAAACAATGGGATTTTCTATTGGGAGTCGAGTATCTCTTTTCCGATGCATTATTCCTCCTTTACTGCATCCCTCGCTCCCTTACATTGACGAATTAACACACAATTTGCGTCCATATGAAATACTCTGGGTCCCTGCATTGTCTTTCCAAATCGAGATACGTTTCTACGGAAACGATAGGATTTTCTTTTGGGAGTCGAGTATCTGTTGTCTGATGCATTATTCCTCCTTTACTGCATTCCTCGCTCCCTCACATTGACGAATTAACAAACAATTTTCGTGCATATGAAGTATTATGGGTTCCCTGCCATCTCCTTCTAAATCGAGATACGTTTCTACGGAAACGATAGAATTTCCTTTTGTGAGTCGAGTATCTCTTTTCCGATGCATTATTCCTCCTTTACTGCATCCCTCGCTCCCTCACATTGACGAATTAACACACAATTTGTGTCCATATGAAATACTCTGGGTTCCCTGCATTGTCCTTCTAAATCGAGATACGTTTCTACGCAAACGATAGGATTTTCTTTTGGGAGTCGAGTATCTGTTTTCCGCTGCATTATTCCTCCTTTACTGCATCCCTCGCTCCCTCACATTGACGAATGAACACACATATTGCGTCCATATAAAATACTCTGGGTTCCATGCATTGTCCTTCAAAATCGAGATACGTTTCTACGGAAACGATAGGATTTTCTTTTGGTAGTCGAGTATTTTTTTTCCGATGCATTATTCATCCTTTACTGCATCGCTCGCTCACTCACATTGACGAATTATATAACAATTTGCGTCCATATGAAATACTCTGGGTCCCTGCATTGTCTTTCCAAATCGAGGTACGTTTCTACGGAAACGATAGGATTTTCTTTTGGGAGTCGAGTATCTGTTGTCCGATGCATTATTCCTCCTTTACTGCATTCCTCGCTCCCTCACATTGACGAATTAACAAACAATTTGCGTTCATATGAAGTACTATGGGTTCCCTGCCATCTCCGTCTAAAACGAGTTACGTGTCTACGGAAACAATAGTATTTTCGTCTGGGAGTCCAGTATCTCTTTTCCGATGCATTATTCCTCCATTACTGCATCCCTCGCTCCCTCACATTCACGAAATAAATATCAATTTGCGTCCATATGAAATACTCTGTGTTCCCTGCATTGTCTTTCCATATCGAGATACGTTTCTACGGAAACGATAGGATTTTCTTTTGGGAGTCGAATATCTGTTGTCCGATGAATTATTCCTCCTTTACTGCATCCCTCGCTCCCTCACACTGAAGAATTAACAAACAATTTTCGTGCAACTTAAGTATTATTGGTTCCCTGCATTGTCCTTCTAAATCGAGATACGTTTCTACGGAAACGATTGGATTTTCTTTTGGGAGTCGAGTATCTCATTTCCGATGCATTATTCCTCCTTTACTGCATTACCCGCTCCCACACACTGACGAATTAACACACAATTTGCGTCCATATGAAATACTCTGGGTCCCTGCATTGTCTATCCAAATCGAGATACGTTTCTACGGAAACGATAGGATTTTCTTTTGGGAGTCGAGTATCTGTTGTCCGTTGCATTATTCCTCCTTTACTGCATTCCTCGCTCCCTCACATTGACGAATTAACAAACAATTTGCGTGCATATGAAGTATTATGGGTTCCCTGCCATCTCCTTCTAAATCGAGATACGTTTCTACGGAAACGACAGAATTTCCTTCTGTGAGTCGAGTATCTCTTTTCCGATGCATTATTCCTCCTTTACTGCATCCCTCGCTCCCTCACATTGACGAATTAACACACAATTTGAGTCCATATGAAATACTCTGGGTTCCCTGCATTGTCTTTCCAAATCGAGATACGTTTCTACGGAAACGATAGGATTTTCTTTTGGGAGTCGAGTATCTGTTTTCCGATGCATTATTCCTCCTTTACTGCATCCTTGCTCCCTCACATTGTCGAATTAACACACAATTTGAGTCCATATGAAATACTCTGGGTTCCCTGCATTGTCCTTCTAAATCGAGATACGTTTCTACGGAAACGATAGGATTTTCTTTTGGGAGTCGAGTATCTCTTTTTCGCTGCATTATTCCTCCTTTACTGCATCCCTCGCTACCTCACATTGACGAATGAACACACATATTGCGTCCATTTAAAATACTCTGGGTTCCCTGCATTGTCCTTGAAAATCGAGATACCTTTCTACGGAAACAATGGGATTTTCTATTGGGAGTCGAGTATCTCTTTTCCGATGCATTATTCCTCCTTTACTGCATCCCTCGCTCCCTCACATTGACGAATTAAAACACAATTTGCGTCCATATGAAATACTCTGGGTCCCTGTATTGTCTTTCCAAATCGAGATACGTTTCTACGGAAACTATAGGATTTTCTTTTGGGAGTCGAGTATCTGTTGTCTGATGCATTATTCCTCCTTTACTGCATTCCTCGCTCCCTCACATTGACGAATTAACAAACAATTTTCGTGCATATGAAGTATTATGGGTTCCCTGCCATCTCCTTCTAAATCGAGATACGTTTCTACGGAAACGATAGAATTTCCTTTTGTGAGTCGAGTATCTCTTTTCCGATGCATTATTCCTCCTTTACTGCATCCCTCGCTCCCTCACATTGACGATTTAACACACAATTTGCGTCCATACGAAATACTCTGGGTTCCCTGCATTGTCTTTCCAAATCGAGATACGTTTCCACGGAAACGATAGGATTTTCTTTTGGGAGTCGAGTATCTCTTTTCCCATACATTATTCCTCCTTTACTGCATCCTTCGCTCCCTCACATTGACGAATCAACACACAATTTGCGTCCATATGAAATACTCTGGGTTCCCTGCATTGTCCTTCAAAATCGAGACACTTTTCTACGGAAACAATGGGATTTTGTATAGGGAGTCGAGTATCTCTTTTCCGATGCATTATTCCTCCTTTACTGCATCCCTCGCTTCCTCACATTGGCGAATCAACACACAATTTGCGGCCATTTGAAATACTCTGGGTTCCCTGCATTGTCTTTCCAAATCGAGATACGTTTCTACGGAAACGATAGGATTTTCTTTTGGGAGTCGAGTATCTGTTTTCCGATGCATTATTCCTCCTTTACTGCATCCTTGCTCCCTCACATTGTCGAATTAACACACAATTTGCGTCCATATGAAATACTCTGGGTTCCCTGCATTGTCCTTCTAAATCGAGATACGTTTCTACGCAAACGATAGGATTTTCTTTTGGGAGTCGAATATCTCTTTTCCGCTGCATTATTCCTCCTTTACTGCATCCCTCGCTCCTTCACATTGACGAATGAACACACATATTGCGTCCATATAAAATACTCTGGGTTCCCTGCATTGTCCTTCAAAATCGAGCTACGTTTCTACGGAAACGACAGGATTTTATTTTGGGAGTCGAGTATCTCTTTTCCGATGTATTATTCCTCCTTTACTGCATCCTTCGCTATCTCACATTCACGAAATAACACACAATTTGCGTCCATATGAAATACTCTGGGTTCCCTGCATTATCCTTCTAAATCGAGATACGTTTCTACGGAAACGATAGGATTTTCTTTTGGGAGTCGAGTATCTCTTTTCCCATACATTATTCCTCCTTTACTGCATCCCTCCCTCCCTCACATTGACGAATTAACGCACAATTTGCGTCCATATGAATTACTCTGGGTTCCCTGCATTGTCCTTCTAAATCGGGATACGTTTCTACGAAAACAATGGGATTTTCTATTGGGAGTCGAGTATCTCTTTTCCGATGCATTATTCCTCCTTTACTGCATCCCTCGCTCCCTCACATTGACGAATTAACACACAATTTGCGTCCATATTAAATACTCTGGGCTCCCTGCATTGCCTTTTTAAATCGAGATACGTTTCTACGGAAACGATAGTATTTTCTTTTGGGAGTCGAGTATCTCTTTTCCGATGCATTATTCCTCCTTTACTGCATCCTTGCTCCCTCACATTGACGAATTAACACACAATTTGCGTCCATATGATGTACTCTGGTTTCCCTGCATTGTCCTTCTAAATCGAGATACGTTTCTACGGAAACGATAGGATTTTCTTTTGGGAGTCGAGTATCTCTATTCCGATGCATTATTCCTCCTTTACTGCAGCCCACGCTCAATCACATTGACGTATTAACACACAATTTGCGTCCATATCAAATACTCTGGGTTCCCTGCATTGTCTTTCCAAATCGAGATACGTTTCTACGGAAACGATAGGATTTTCTTTTGGGAGTCGAATATCTGTTGTCCGATGAATTATTCCTCCTTTACTGCATCCCTCGCTCCCTCACATTGAAGAATTAACAAACAATTTTCGTGCATCTGAAGTATTATTGGTTCCCTGCATTGTCCTTCTAAATCGAGATACGTTTCTACGGAAACGATGGGATTTTCTTTTGGGAGTCGAGTATCTCATTTCCGATGCATTATTCCTCCTTTACTGCATTACTCGCTCCCACACATTGACGAATTAACACACAATTTGCGTCCATATGAAATACTCTGGGTTCCCTGCATTGTCCTTCTAAATCGGGATACGTTTCTACGGAAACAATTGGATTTTCTATTGGGAGTCGAGTATCTCTTTTTCGCTGCATTATTCCTCCTTTACTGCATTCCTCGCTACCTCACATTGACGAATGAACACACATATTGCGTCCATATAAAATACTCTGGGTTCCCTGCATTGTCCTTCAAAATCGAGACACTTTTCTACGGAAACAATGGGATTTTGTATAGGGAGTCGAGTATCTCTTTTCCGATGTATTATTCCTCCTTTACTGCATCCCTCGCTCCCTCACATTGACGAATCAACACACAATTTGCGTCCATATGAAATAATCTGGGTTCCCTGCATTGTCTTTCCAAATCGAGATACGTTTCTACGGAAACGATAGGATTTTCTTTTGGGAGTCGAGTATCTGTTTTCCGATGCATTATTCCTCCTTTACTGCATCCTTGCTCCCTCACATTGTCGAATTAACACACAATTTGCGTCCATATGAAATACTCTGGGTTCCCTGCATTGTCCTTCTAAATCGAAATACGTTTCTACAGAAACGATAGGATTTTCTTTTGGAAGTCGAGTATCTCTTTTTCGCTGCATTATTCCTCCTTTACTGCATCCCTCGCTACCTCACATTGACGAATGAACACACATATTGCGTCCATATAAAATACTCTGGGTACCCTGCATTGTCCTTCAAAATCGAGATACCTTTCTACGGAAACAATGGGATTTTCTATTGGGAGTCGAGTATCTCTTTTTCGCTGCATTATTCCTCCTTTACTGCATCCCTCGCTCCCTTACATTGACGATTTAACACACAATTTGCGTCCATATGAAATACTCTGGGTCCCTGCATTGTCTTTCCAAATCGAGATACGTTTCTACGGAAACGATAGGATTTTCTTTTGGGAGTCGAGTATCTGTTGTCTGATGCATTATTCCTCCTTTACTGCATTCCTCGCTCCCTCACATTGACGAATTAACAAACAATTTTCGTGCATATGAAGTATTATGGGTTCCCTGCCATCTCCTTCTAAATCGAGATACGTTTCTACGGAAACGATAGAATTTCCTTTTGTGAGTCGAGTATCTCTTTTCCGATGCATTATTCCTCCTTTACTGCATCCCTCGCTCCCTCACATTGACGAATTAACACACAATTTGTGTCCATATGAAATACTCCGGGTTCCCTGCATTGTCCTTCTAAATCGAGATACGTTTCTACGGAAACGATAGGATTTTCTTTTGGGAGTCGAGTATCTGTTTTCCGCTGCATTATTCCTCCTTTACTGCATCCCTCGCTCCCTCACATTGACGAATGAACACACATATTGCGTCCATATAAAATACTCTGGGTTCCATGCATTGTCCTTCAAAATCGAGATACGTTTCTACGGAAACGATAGGATTTTCTTTTGGTAGTCGAGTATTTTTTTTCCGATGCATTATTCATCCTTTACTGCATCGCTCGCTCACTCACATTGACGAATTATATAACAATTTGCGTCCATATGAAATACTCTGGGTCCCTGCATTGTCTTTCCAAATCGAGGTACGTTTCTACGGAAACGATAGGATTTTCTTTTGGGAGTCGAGTATCTGTTGTCCGATGCATTATTCCTCCTTTACTGCATTCCTCGCTCCCTCACATTGACGAATTAACAAACAATTTGCGTTCATATGAAGTACTATGGGTTCCCTGCCATCTCCGTCTAAAACGAGTTACGTGTCTACGGAAACAATAGTATTTTCGTCTGGGAGTCCAGTATCTCTTTTCCGATGCATTATTCCTCCATTACTGCATCCCTCGCTCCCTCACATTCACGAAATAAATCACAATTTGCGTCCATATGAAATACTCTGGGTTCCCTGCATTGTCTTTCCATATCGAGATACGTGTCTACGGAAACGATAGGATTTTCTTTTGGGAGTCGAATATCTGTTGTCCGATGAATTATTCCTCCTTTACTGCATCCCTCGCTCCCTCACACTGAAGAATTAACAAACAATTTTCGTGCAACTTAAGTATTAATGGTTCCCTGCATTGTCCTTCTAAATCGAGATACGTTTCTACGGAAACGATTGGATTTTCTTTTGGGAGTCGAGTATCTCATTTCCGATGCATTATTCCTCCTTTACTGCATTACCCGCTCCCACACACTGACGAATTAACACACAAATTGCGTCCATATGAAATACTCTGGGTCCCTGCATTGTCTATCCAAATCGAGATACGTTTCTACGGAAACGATAGGATTTTCTTTTGGGAGTCGAGTATCTGTTGTCCGTTGCATTATTCCTCCTTTACTGCATTCCTCGCTCCCTCACATTGACGAATTAACACTCAATTTGCGTGCATATGAAGTATTATGGGTTCCCTGCCATCTCCTTCTAAATCGAGATACGTTTCTACGGAAACGACAGAATTTCCTTCTGTGAGTCGAGTATCTCTTTTCCGATGCATTATTCCTCCTTTACTGCATCCCTCGCTCCCTCACATTGACGAATTAACACACAATTTGAGTCCATATGAAATACTCTGGGTTCCCTGCATTGTCTTTCCAAATCGAGATACGTTTCTACGGAAACGATAGGATTTTCTTTTGGGAGTCGAGTATCTGTTTTCCGATGCATTATTCCTCCTTTACTGCATCCTTGCTCCTTCACATTGACGAATTAACACACAATTTTCGTCCATATGAAATACTCTGGGTTCCCTGCATTGTCCTTCTAAATCGAGATACGTTTCTACGGAAACGATAAGATTTTCTTTTGGGAGTCGAGTATCTCTTTTTCGCTGCATTATTCCTCGTTTACTGCATCCCTCGCTACCTCACATTGACGAATGAACACACATATTGCGTCCATATAAAATACTCTGGGTTCCCTGCATTGTCCTTCAAAATCGTGACACTTTTCTACGGAAACAATGGGATTTAGTATAGGGAGTCGAGTATCTCTTTTCCGATGCATTATTCCTCCTTTACTGCATCCCTCGCTCCCTCACATTGACGATTTAACACACAATGTGCGTCCATATGAAATACTCTGGGTTCCCTGCATTGTCTATCCAAATCGAGATACGTTTATACGGAAACGATAGGATTTTCTTTTGGGAGTCGAGTATCTGTTTTCCGATGCATTATTCCTCCTTTGCTGCATCCTTGCTCCCTCACATTGTCGAATTAACACACAATTTGCGTCCATATGAAATACTCTGGGTTCCCTGCATTGTCCTTCAAAATCGAGATAGGTTTCTACGGAAACAATGGGATTTTCTATTGGGAGTCGAGTATCTCTTTTCCGATGCATTATTCCTCCTTTACTGCATCCCTCGCTCCCTCACATTGACGAATTAACACACAATTTGCGTCCATATGAAATTCTCTGGGTCCCTGCATTGTCTTTCCAAATCGAGATACGTTTCTACGGAAACGATAGGATTTTCTTTTGGGAGTCGAGTATCTGTTGTCTGATGCATTATTCCTCCTTTACTGCATTCCTCGCTCCCTCACATTGACGAATTAACAAACAATTTTCGTGCATATGAAGTATTATGGGTTCCCTGCCATCTCCTTCTAAATCGAGATACGTTTCTACGGAAACGATAGAATTTCCTTTTGTGAGTCGAGTATCTCTTTTCCGATGCATTATTCCTCCTTTACTGCATCCCTCGCTCCCTCACATTGACGAATTAACACACAATTTGCGTCCATATGAAATACTCTGGGTTCTCTGCATTGTCTTTCCAAATCGAGATACGTTTCTACGGAAACGATAGGATTTTCTTTTGGGAGTCGAGTATCTGTTTTCCGATGCATTATTCCTCCTTTACTGCATCCTTGCTCCCTCACATTGACGAATTAACACACAATTTGCGTCCATATGAAATACTCTGGGTTCCCTGCATTGTCCTTCTAAATCGAGATACGTTTCTACGGAAACGATAGGATTTCCTTTTGGGAGTCGAGTATCTCTTTTCCGCTGCATTATTCCTCCTTTACTGCATCCCTCGCTACCTCACATTGACGAATTAACACACAATTTGCGTCCATATGAAATACTCTGGGTCCCTGCATTGTCTTTCCCAATCAAGATACGTTTCTACGGAAACGATAGGATTTTCTTTTGGGAGTCGAGTATCTGTTGTCTGATGCATCATTCCTCCTTTACTGCATTCCTCGCTCCCTCACATTGACGAATTAACAAACAATTTGCGTGCATATGAAGTATTATGTGTTCCCTGCCATCTCCTTCTAAATCGAGATACGTTTCTACGGAAACGATAGAATTTCCTTTTGTGAGTCGAGTATCTCTTTTCCGATGCATTATTCCTCCTTT
This sequence comes from Schistocerca nitens, assembly GCF_023898315.1. Classification (NCBI taxonomy): domain Eukaryota; kingdom Metazoa; phylum Arthropoda; class Insecta; order Orthoptera; family Acrididae; genus Schistocerca; species Schistocerca nitens. Next base: position 2,563,450 of record NW_026046060.1, read on the forward strand.
ACTGCATCCCTCGCTCCCTCACATTGACGAATTAACACACAATTTGTGTCCGTATGAAATACTCTGGGTTCCCTGCATTGTCCTTCTAAATCGAGATACGTTTCTACGGAAACGATAGGATTTTCTTTTGGGAGTCGAGTATCTCTTTTCCGCTGCATTATTCCTCCTTTACTGCACCCTCCCTCCCTCACATTGACGAATGAACACACATCTGGCGTCCATATAAAATACTCTGGGTTCCATGCATTGTCCTTCAAAATCGAGATACGTTTCTACGGAAACGATAGCATTTTCTTTTGGTAGTCGAGTATTTTTTTTCCGATGCATTATTCATCCTTTACTGCATCCCTCGCTCACTCACATTGACGAATTATATAACAATTTGCGTCCATATGAAATACTCTGGGTCCCTGCATTGTCTTTCCAAATCGAGATACGTTTCTACGGAAACGATAGGATTTTCTTTTGGGAGTCGAGTATCTGTTGTCCGATGCATTATTCCTCCTTTACTGCATTCCTCGCTCCCTCACATTGACGAATTAACAAACAATTTGCGTGCATATGAAGTATTATGGGTTCCCTGCCATCTCCTTCTAAATCGAGATACGTTTCTAAGGAAACGATAGAATTTCCTTTTGTGAGTCGAGTATCTCTTTTCCGATGCATTATTCCTCCTTTACTGCATCCCTCGCTCCATCACATGGACGAATTAACACACAATTTGCGTCCATATGAAATACTCTGGGTTCCCTGCATTGTCATTCCAAATCGAGATACGTTTCTACGGAAACGATAGGATTTTCTTTTGGGAGTCGAGTATCTCTTTTCCGATGCATTATTCCTCCTTTACTGCAACCTTGCTCCCTCACATTGACGAATTAACACACAATTTGCGTCCATATGAAATACTCTGTGTTCCCTGCATTGTCCTTCTAAATCGAGATACGTTTCTACGGAAACGAAAGGATTTTCTTTTGGGAGTCGAGTATCTCTTTTCCGCTGCCCTATTCCTCCTTTACTGCATCCCTCGCTCCCTCACATTGACGAATGAACACACATATTGCGTCCATATAAAATACTCTGGGTTCCCTGCATTGTCCTTCAAAATCGAGATACGTTTCTACGGAAACGATAGGATTTTCTTTTGGGAGTCGAGTATCTCTTTTCCGATGTATAATTACTCCTTTACTGCATCCTTGCTCCCTCACATTGACGAATTAACACACAATTTGCGTCCATATGATATACTCTGGTTTCCCTGCATTGTCCTTCTAAATCGAGATACGTTTCTACGGAAACGATAGGATTTTCTTTTAGGGGTCGAGTATCTCTTCTCCTTTACTGCATCCCTCGCTCCCTCACATTGACAAATTAACACACAATTTGCGTCCATATGAAATACTCTGGGTTCCCTGCATTGTCCTAAGTCGACATACGTTTCTCGGAAACGGTAGGATTTTCTTTTGGGAGTCGAGTATCTCTTTTCCGATGCATTATTCCTCCTTTACTGCAGCCCACGCTCAATCACATTGACGTATTAACACACAATTTGCGTCCATATGAAATACTCTGGGTTCCCTGCATTGTCTTTCCAAATCGAGATACGTTTCTACGGAAACGATAGGATTTTCTTTTGGGAGTCGAGTATCTGTTGTCCGATGCATTATTCCTCCTTTACTGCATCCCTCGCTCCCTCACATTGACGAATTAACAAACAATTTGCGTGCATATGAAGTATTATGGGTTCCCTGCCATCTCCTTCTAAATCGAGATACGTTTCTACGGAAACGATAGAATTTCCTTTTGTGAAGCGAGTATCTCTTTTCCGATGCATTATTCCTCCTTTACTGCATCCCTCGCTCCCTCACATTGACGAATTAACACACAATTTGCGTCCATATGAAATAATCTGTGTTCCCTGCATTGTCTTTCCAAATCGAGATACGTTTCTACGGAAACCATAGAATTTTCTTTTTGGAGTCGAGTATCTCTTTTCCGATGCATTATTCCTCCTTTACTGCATCCCTCGCTCCCTCACATTGACGAATTAAAACACAATTTGCGTCCATATGAAATACTCTGGGTTCCCTGCATTGTCTTTCCATTTCGAGATACGTTTCTACGGAAACGATAGGATTTTCTTTTGGGAGTCGAGTATCTGTTGTCCGATGCATTATTCCCCCTTTACTGCATCCCTCGCTCCCTCACATTGACGAATTAACAAACAATTTGCGTGCATATGATGTATTATGGGTTCCCTGCCATCTCCTTCTAAATCGAGATACGTTTCTACGGAAACGATAGAATTTCCTTTTGTGAAGCGAGTATCTCTTTTCCGATGCATTATTCCTCCTTTACTGCATCCCTCGCTCCCTCACATTGACGAATTAACACACTATTTGCGTCCATATGAAACACTCTGGGTTCCCTGCATTGTCTTTCCAAATCGAGATACGTTTCTACGGAAACGATAGGATTTTCTTTTGGGAGTCGAGTATCTGTTTTCCGATGCATTTTTCCTCCTTTACTGCATCCTTGCGCCCTCAAATTGACGAATTAACACACAATTTGTGTCCATATGAAATACTCTGGGTTCCCTGCATTGTCCTTCTAAATCGAGATACGTTTCTACGGAAACGATAGGATTTTCTTTTGGGAGTCGAGTATCACTTTTCCGATGCATTATTCCTCCTTACTGCATCCCTCGCTCCCTCACATTGACGAATTATCACACAATTTGCCTCCATATGAAATACTCTGGGTTCGTTGCCATCTCCTTCTAAATCGAGATACGTTTCTACGGAAACGATAGGATTTTCTTTTGGGAATCGAGTATCTCTTTTCCCATGCATTATTCCTCCTTTACTGCATCCCTCGCTCCCTCACATTGACGAATTAACACACAATTTGCGTCCATATGAAATACTCTGGGTTCTCTGCATTGTCTTTCCAAATCGAGATACGTTTCTACGGAAACGATAGGATTTTCTTTTGGGAGTCGAGTATCTGTTTTCCGATGCATTATTCCTCCTTTACTGCATCCTTGCTCCCTCACATTGACGAATTAACACACAATTTGCGTCCATATGAAATACTCTGGGTTCCCTGCATTGTCCTTCTAAATCGAGATACGTTTCTACGGAAACGATAGGATTTCCTTTTGGGAGTCGAGTATCTCTTTTCCGCTGCATTATTCCTCCTTTACTGCATCCCTCGCTACCTCACATTGACGAATTAACACACAATTTGCGTCCATATGAAATACTCTGGGTCCCTGCATTGTCTTTCCCAATCAAGATACGTTTCTACGGAAACGATAGGATTTTCTTTTGGGAGTCGAGTATCTGTTGTCTGATGCATCATTCCTCCTTTACTGCATTCCTCGCTCCCTCACATTGACGAATTAACAAACAATTTGCGTGCATATGAAGTATTATGTGTTCCCTGCCATCTCCTTCTAAATCGAGATACGTTTCTACGGAAACGATAGAATTTCCTTTTGTGAGTCGAGTATCTCTTTTCCGATGCATTATTCCTCCTTTACTGCATCCCTCGTTCCCTCACATTGACGAATTAACACACAATTTGTGTCCGTATGAAATACTCTGGGTTCCCTGCATTGTCCTTCTAAATCGAGATACGTTTCTACGGAAACGATAGGATTTTCTTTTGGGAGTCGAGTATCTCTTTTCCGCTGCATTATTCCTCCTTTACTGCACCCTCCCTCCCTCACATTGACGAATGAACACACATCTGGCGTCCATATAAAATACTCTGGGTTCCATGCATTGTCCTTCAAAATCGAGATACGTTTCTACGGAAACGATAGCATTTTCTTTTGGTAGTCGAGTATTTTTTTTCCGATGCATTATTCATCCTTTACTGCATCCCTCGCTCACTCACATTGACGAATTATATAACAATTTGCGTCCATATGAAATACTCTGGGTCCCTGCATTGTCTTTCCAAATCGAGATACGTTTCTACGGAAACGATAGGATTTTCTTTTGGGAGTCGAGTATCTGTTGTCCGATGCATTATTCCTCCTTTACTGCATTCCTCGCTCCCTCACATTGACGAATTAACAAACAATTTGCGTGCATATGAAGTATTATGGGTTCCCTGCCATCTCCTTCTAAATCGAGATACGTTTCTAAGGAAACGATAGAATTTCCTTTTGTGAGTCGAGTATCTCTTTTCCGATGCATTATTCCTCCTTTACTGCATCCCTCGCTCCATCACATGGACGAATTAACACACAATTTGCGTCCATATGAAATACTCTGGGTTCCCTGCATTGTCATTCCAAATCGAGATACGTTTCTACGGAAACGATAGGATTTTCTTTTGGGAGTCGAGTATCTCTTTTCCGATGCATTATTCCTCCTTTACTGCAACCTTGCTCCCTCACATTGACGAATTAACACACAATTTGCGTCCATATGAAATACTCTGTGTTCCCTGCATTGTCCTTCTAAATCGAGATACGTTTCTACGGAAACGAAAGGATTTTCTTTTGGGAGTCGAGTATCTCTTTTCCGCTGCCCTATTCCTCCTTTACTGCATCCCTCGCTCCCTCACATTGACGAATGAACACACATATTGCGTCCATATAAAATACTCTGGGTTCCCTGCATTGTCCTTCAAAATCGAGATACGTTTCTACGGAAACGATAGGATTTTCTTTTGGGAGTCGAGTATCTCTTTTCCGATGTATAATTACTCCTTTACTGCATCCTTGCTCCCTCACATTGACGAATTAACACACAATTTGCGTCCATATGATATACTCTGGTTTCCCTGCATTGTCCTTCTAAATCGAGATACGTTTCTACGGAAACGATAGGATTTTCTTTTAGGGGTCGAGTATCTCTTCTCCTTTACTGCATCCCTCGCTCCCTCACATTGACAAATTAACACACAATTTGCGTCCATATGAAATACTCTGGGTTCCCTGCATTGTCCTAAGTCGACATACGTTTCTCGGAAACGGTAGGATTTTCTTTTGGGAGTCGAGTATCTCTTTTCCGATGCATTATTCCTCCTTTACTGCAGCCCACGCTCAATCACATTGACGTATTAACACACAATTTGCGTCCATATGAAATACTCTGGGTTCCCTGCATTGTCTTTCCAAATCGAGATACGTTTCTACGGAAACGATAGGATTTTCTTTTGGGAGTCGAGTATCTGTTGTCCGATGCATTATTCCTCCTTTACTGCATCCCTCGCTCCCTCACATTGACGAATTAACAAACAATTTGCGTGCATATGAAGTATTATGGGTTCCCTGCCATCTCCTTCTAAATCGAGATACGTTTCTACGGAAACGATAGAATTTCCTTTTGTGAAGCGAGTATCTCTTTTCCGATGCATTATTCCTCCTTTACTGCATCCCTCGCTCCCTCACATTGACGAATTAACACACAATTTGCGTCCATATGAAATAATCTGTGTTCCCTGCATTGTCTTTCCAAATCGAGATACGTTTCTACGGAAACCATAGAATTTTCTTTTTGGAGTCGAGTATCTCTTTTCCGATGCATTATTCCTCCTTTACTGCATCCCTCGCTCCCTCACATTGACGAATTAAAACACAATTTGCGTCCATATGAAATACTCTGGGTTCCCTGCATTGTCTTTCCATTTCGAGATACGTTTCTACGGAAACGATAGGATTTTCTTTTGGGAGTCGAGTATCTGTTGTCCGATGCATTATTCCCCCTTTACTGCATCCCTCGCTCCCTCACATTGACGAATTAACAAACAATTTGCGTGCATATGAAGTATTATGGGTTCCCTGCCATCTCCTTCTAAATCGAGATACGTTTCTACGGAAACGATAGAATTTCCTTTTGTGAAGCGAGTATCTCTTTTCCGATGCATTATTCCTCCTTTACTGCATCCCTCGCTCCCTCACATTGACGAATTAACACACTATTTGCGTCCATATGAAACACTCTGGGTTCCCTGCATTGTCTTTCCAAATCGAGATACGTTTCTACGGAAACGATAGGATTTTCTTTTGGGAGTCGAGTATCTGTTTTCCGATGCATTTTTCCTCCTTTACTGCATCCTTGCGCCCTCAAATTGACGAATTAACACACAATTTGTGTCCATATGAAATACTCTGGGTTCCCTGCATTGTCCTTCTAAATCGAGATACGTTTCTACGGAAACGATAGGATTTTCTTTTGGGAGTCGAGTATCACTTTTCCGATGCATTATTCCTCCTTACTGCATCCCTCGCTCCCTCACATTGACGAATTATCACACAATTTGCCTCCATATGAAATACTCTGGGTTCCTTGCCATCTCCTTCTAAATCGAGATACGTTTCTACGGAAACGATAGGATTTTCTTTTGGGAATCGAGTATCTCTTTTCCCATGCATTATTCCTCCTTTACTGCATCCCTCGCTCCCTCACATTGACGAATTAACACACAATTTGCGTCCATATGAAATACTCTGGGTTCCCTGCCGTCTCCTTCTAAACCGAGATAAGTTTCTACGGAAACGATAGGATTTTCTTTTGGGAGTCGAGTATCTGTTTTCCGATGCATTATTCCTCCTTTACTGCATCCTTGCTCCCTCACATTGACGAATTAACACACAATTTGCGTCCATATGAAATACTCTGGGTTCCCTGCATTGTCCTTCTAAATCGAGATACGTTTCTACGGAAACGATAGGATTTTCTTTTGGGAGTCGAGTATCTCTTTTCCGCTGCATTATTCCTCCTTTACTGCATCCCTCGCTACCTCACATTGACGAATTAACACACAATTTGCGTCCATATGAAATACTCTGGGTCCCTGCATTGTCTTTCCCAATCAAGATACGTTTCTACGGAAACGATAGGATTTTCTTTTGGGAGTCGAGTATCTGTTGTCCGTTGCATTATTCCTCCTTTACTGCATTCCTCGCTCCCTCACATTGACGAATTAACAAACAATTTGCGTGCATATGAAGTATTATGGGTTCCCTGCCATCTCCTTCTAAATCGAGATACGTTTCTACGGAAACGACAGAATTTCCTTCTGTGAGTCGAGTATCTCTTTTCCGATGCATTATTCCTCCTTTACTGCATCCCTCGCTCCCTCACATTGACGAATTAACACACAATTTGCGTCCATATGAAATACTCTGGGTTCACTGCATTGTCTTTCCAAATCGAGATACGTTTCTACGGAAACGATAGGATTTTCTTTTGGGAGTCGAGTATCTGTTTTCCGATGCATTATTCCTCCTTTACTGCATCCTTGCTCCTTCACATTGACGAACTAACACACAATTTGCGTCCATATGAAATACTCTGGGTTCCCTGCATTGTCCTTCTAAATCGAGATACGTTTCTACGGAAACGATAAGATTTTCTTTTGGGAGTCGAGTATCTCTTTTTCGCTGCATTATTCCTCGTTTACTGCATCCCTCGCTACCTCACATTGACGAATGAACACACATATTGCGTCCATATAAAATACTCTGGGTTCCCTGCATTGTCCTTCAAAATCGAGACACTTTTCTACGGAAACAATGGGATTTAGTATAGGGAGTCGAGTATCTCTTTTCCGATGCATTATTCCTCCTTTACTGCATCCCTCGCTCCCTCACATTGACGATTTAACACACAATGTGCGTCCATATGAAATACTCTGGGTTCCCTGCATTGTCTTTCCAAATCGAGATACGTTTATACGGAAACGATAGGATTTTCTTTTGGGAGTCGGGTATCGGTTTTCCGATGCATTATTCCTCCTTTGCTGCATCCTTGCTCCCTCACATTGTCGAATTAACACACAATTTGCGTCCATATGAAATACTCTGGGTTCCCTGCATTGTCCTTCTAAATCGAGATACGTTTCTACGAAAACGATAGGATTTTCTTTTGGGAGTCGAGTATCTCTTTTTCGCTGCATTATTCCTCCTTTATGCATCCCTCGCTACCTCACATTGACGAATGAACACACATATTGCGTCCATATAAAATACTCTGGGTTCCCTGCATTGTCCTTCAAAATCGAGATACGTTTCTACGGAAACAATGGGATTTTCTATTGGGAGTCGAGTATCTCTTTTCCGATGCATTATTCCTCCTTTACTGCATCCCTCGCTCCCTCACATTGACGAATTAACACACAATTTGCGTCCATATGAAATTCTCTGGGTCCCTGCATTGTCTTTCCAAATCGAGATAAGTTTCTACGGAAACGATAGGATTTTCTTTTGGGAGTCGAGTATCTGTTGTCTGATGCATTATTCCTCCTTTACTGCATTACTCGCTCCCTCACATTGACGAATTAACAAACAATTTTCGTGCATATGAAGTATTATGGGTTCCCTGCCATCTCCTTCTAAATCGAGATACGTTTCTACGGAAACGATAGAATTTCCTTTTGTGAGTCGAGTATCTCTTTTCCGATGCATTATTCCTCCTTTACTGCATCCCTCGCTCCCTCACATTGACGAATTAACACACAATTTGCGTCCATATGAAATACTCTGGGTTCTCTGCATTGTCTTTCCAAATCGAGATACGTTTCTACGGAAACGATAGGATTTTCTTTTGGGAGTCGAGTATCTGTTTTCCGATGCATTATTCCTCCTTTACTGCATCCTTGCTCCCTCACATTGACGAATTAACACACAATTTGCGTCCATATGAAATACTCTGGGTTCCCTGCAATGTCCTTCTAAATCGAGATACGTTTCTACGGAAACGATAGGATTTTCTTTTGGGAGTCGAGTATCTCTTTTCCGCTGCATTATTCCTCCTTTACTGCATCCCTCGCTACCTCACATTGACGAATTAACACACAATTTGCGTCCATATGAAATACTCTGGGTCCCTGCATTGTCTTTCCCAATCAAGATACGTTTCTACGGAAACGATAGGATTTTCTTTTGGGAGTCGAGTATCTGTTGTCTGATGCATCATTCCTCCTTTACTGCATTCCTCGCTCCCTCACATTGACGAATTAACAAACAATTTGCGTGCATATGAAGTATTATGTGTTCCCTGCCGTCTCCTTCTAAATCGAGATACGTTTCTACGGAAACGATAGAATTTCCTTTTGTGAGTCGAGTATCTCTTTTCCGATGCATTATTCCTCCTTTACTGCATCCCTCGCTCCCTCACATTGACGAATTAACACACAATTTGTGTCCGTATGAAATACTCTGGGTTCCCTGCATTGTCCTTCTAAATCGAGATACGTTTCTACGGAAACGATAGGATTTTCTTTTGGGAGTCGAGTATCTCTTTTCCGCTGCATTATTCCTCCTTTACTGCATCCCTCCCTCCCTCACATTGACGAATGAACACACATATGGCGTCCATATAAAATACTCTGGGTTCCATGCATTGTCCTTCAAAATCGAGATACGTTTCTACGGAAACGATAGCATTTTCTTTTGGTAGTCGAGTATTTTTTTCCGATGCATTATTCATCCTTTACTGCATCCCTCGCTCACTCACATTGACGAATTATATAACAATTTGCGTCCATATGAAATACTCTGGGTCCCTGCATTGTCTTTCCAAATCGAGATACGTTTCTACGGAAACGATACGATTTTCTTTTGGGAGTCGAGTATCTGTTGTCCGATGCATTCTTCCTCCTTTACTGCATTCCTCGCTCCCTCACATTGACGAATTAACAAACAATTTGCGTGCATATGAAGTATTATGGGTTCCCTGCCATCTCCTTCTAAATCGAGATACGTTTCTAAGGAAACGATAGAATTTCCTTTTGTGAGTCGAGTATCTCTTTTCCGATGCATTATTCCTCCTTTACTGCATCCCTCGCTCCATCACATGGACGAATTAACACACAATTTGCGTCCATATGAAATACTCTGGTTTCCCTGCATTGTCATTCCAAATCGAGATACGTTTCTACGGAAACGATAGGATTTTCTTTTGGGAGTCGAGTATCTCTTTTCCGATGCATTATTCCTCCTTTACTGCAACCTTGCTCCCTCACATTGACGAATTAACACACAATTTGCGTCCATATGAAATACTCTGTGTTCCCTGCATTGTCCTTCTAAATCGAGATACGTTTCTACGGAAACGAAAGGATTTTCTTTTGGGAGTCGAGTATCTCTTTTCCGCTGCATTATTCCTCCTTTACTGCATCCCTCGCTCCCTCACATTGACGAATGAACACACATATTGCGTCCATATAAAATACACTGGGTTCCCTGCATTGTCCTTCAAAATCGAGATACGTTTCTACGGAAACGATAGGATTTTCTTTTGGGAGTCGAGTATCTCTTTTCCGATGTATAATTCCTCCTTTACTGCATCCTTGCTCCCTCACATTGACGAATTAACACACAATTTGCGTCCATATGATATACTCTGGTTTCCCTGCATTGTACTTCTAAATCGAGATACGTTTCTACGGAAACGATAGGATTTTCTTTTAGGGGTCGAGTATCTCTTCTCCTTTACTGCATCCCTCGCTCCCTCACATTGACAAATTAACACACAATTTGCGTCCATATGAAATACTCTGGGTTCCCTGCATTGTCCTAAGTCGACATACGTTTCTCGGAAACGGTAGGATTTTCTTTTGGGAGTCGAGTATCTCTTTTCCGATGCATTATTCCTCCTTTACTGCAGCCCACGCTCAATCACATTGACGTATTAACACACAATTTGCGTCCATATGAAATACTCTGGGTTCCCTGCATTGTCTTTCCAAATCGAGATACGTTTCAACGGAAACGATAGGATTTTCTTTTGGGAGTCGAGTATCTGTTGTCCGATGCATTATTCCTCCTTTACTGCATTCCTCGCTCCCTCACATTGACGAATTAACAAACAATTTGCGTGCATATGAAGTATTATGGGTTCCCTGCCATCTCCTTCTAAATCGAGATACGTTTCTACGGAAACGATAGAATTTCCTTTTGTGAAGCGAGTATCTCTTTTCCGATGCATTATTCCTCCTTTACTGCATCCCTCGCTCCCTCACATTGACGAATTAACACACAATTTGCGTCCATATGAAATAATCTGTGTTCCCTGCATTGTCTTTCCAAATCGAGATACGTTTCTACGGAAACGATAGAATTTTCTTTTTGGAGTCGAGTATCTCTTTTCCGATGCATTATTCCTCCTTTACTGCATCCCTCGCTCCCTCACATTGACGAATTAAAACACAATTTGCGTCCATATGAAATACTCTGGGTTCCCTGCATTGTCTTTCCAAATCGAGATACGTTTCTACGGAAACGATAGGATTTTCTTTTAGGAGTCGAGTATCTGTTGTCCGATGCATTATTCCCCCTTTACTGCATCCCTCGCTCCCTCACATTGACGAATTAACAAACAATTTGCGTGCATATGAAGTATTATGGGTTCCCTGCCATCTCCTTCTAAATCGAGATACGTTTCTACGGAAACGATAGAATTTCCTTTTGTGAAGCGAGTATCTCTTTTCCGATGCATTATTCCTCCTTTACTGCATCCCTCGCTCCCTCACATTGACGAATTAACACACTATTTGCGTCCATATGAAACACTCTGGGTTCCCTGCATTGTCTTTCCAAATCGAGATACGTTTCTACGGAAACGATAGGATTTTCTTTTGGGAGTCGAGTATCTGTTTTCCGATGCATTATTCCTCCTTTACTGCATCCTTGCGCCCTCAAATTGACGAATTAACACACAATTTGTGTCCATATGAAATACTCTGGGTTCCCTGCATTGTCCTTCTAAATCGAGATACGTTTCTACGGAAACGATAGGATTTTCTTTTGGGAGTCGAGTATCACTTTTCCGATGCATTATTCCTCCTTACTGCATCCCTCGCTCCCTCACATTGACGAATTATCACACAATTTGCCTCCATATGAAATACTCTGGGTTCCTTGCCATCTCCTTCTAAATCGAGATACGTTTCTACGGAAACGATAGGATTTTCTTTTGGGAATCGAGTATCTCTTTTCCCATGCATTATTCCTCCTTTACTGCATCCCTCGCTCCCTCACATTGACGAATTAACACACAATTTGCGTCCATATGAAATACTCTGGGTTCCCTGCCGTCTCCTTCTAAATCGAGATAAGTTTCTACAGAAACGATAGGATTTTCTTTTGGGAGTCGAGTATCTCTTTTCCGCTGCATTATTCCTCCTTTACGGCATCCCTCGCTCCCTCACATTAACGAATGAACACACATATTGCGTCCATATAAAATACTCTGGGTTCCCTGCATTATCCTTCTAAATCGAGATACGATTCTACGGAAACGATAGGATTTTCTTTTGGGAGTCGAGTATCTCTTTTCCGCTGCATTATTCCTCCTTTACTGCACCCCTCGCTCCCTCACATTGACGAATGAACACACATATTGCGTCCATATAAAATACTCTTGGTTCCATGCATTGTCCTTCAAAATCGAGATACGTTTCTACGGAAACGATAGGATTTTCTTTTGGTAGTCGAGTATTTTTTTTCCGATGCATTATTCATCCTTTACTGCATCCCTCGCTCACTCACATTGACGATTTATATAACAATTTGCGTCCATATGAAATACTCTGGGTCCCTGCATTGTCTTTCCAAATCGAGATACGTTTCTACGGAAACGATAGGATTTTCTTTTGGGAGTCGAGTATCTGTTGTCCGATGCATTATTCCTCCTTTACTGCATTCCTCGCTCCCTCACATTGACGAATTAACAAACAATTTGCGTGCATATGAAGTATTATGGGTTCCCTGCCATCTCCTTCTAAATCGAGATACGTTTCTAAGGAAACGATAGAATTTCCTTTTGTGAGTCGAGTATCTCTTTTCCGATGCATTATTCCTCCTTTACTGCATCCCTCGCTCCATCACATGGACGAATTAACACACAATTTGCGTCCATATGAAATACTCTGGGTTCCCTGCATTGTCATTCCAAATCGAGATACGTTTCTACGGAAACGATAGGATTTTCTTTTGGGAGTCGAGTATCTCTTTTCCGATGCATTATTCCTCCTTTACTGCATCCTTGCTCCCTCACATTGACGAATTAACACACAATTTGCGTCCATATGAAATACTCTGTGTTCCCTGCATTGTCCTTCTAAATCGAGATACGTTTCTACGGAAACGATAGGATTTTCTTTTGGGAGTCGAGTATCTCTTTTCCGCTGCATTATTCCTCCTTTACTGCATCCTTCGCTCTCTCACATTGACGAATGAACACACATATTGCGTTCATATAAAATACTCTGGGTTCCCTGCATTCTCCTTCAAAATCGAGAGACGTTTCTACGGAAACGATAGGATTTTCTTTTGGGAGTCGAGTATCTCTTTTCCGATGTATTATTCCTCCTTTACTGCATCCTTGCTCCCTCACATTGACAAATTAACACGCAATTTGCGTCCATATGATATACTCTGGTTTCCCTGCATTGTCCTTCTAAATCGAGATACGTTTCTACGGAAACGATAGGATTTTCTTTTAGGGGTCGAGTATCTCTTCTCCTTTACTGCATCCCTCGCTCCCTCACATTGACAAATTAACACACAATTTGCGTCCATATGAAATACTCTGGGTTCCCTGCATTGTCCTAAGTCGATATACGTTTCTCGGAAACGGTAGGATTTTCTTTTGGGAGTCGAGTATCTCTTTTCCGATGCATTGTTCCTCCTTTACTGCAGCCCACGCTCAGTCACATTGACGTATTAACACACAATTTGCGTCCATATGAAATACTCTGGGTTCCCTGCATTGTCTTTCCAAATCGAGATACGTTTCTACGGAAACGATAGGATTTTCTTTTGGGAGTCGAGTATCTGTTGTCCGATGCATTATTCCTCCTTTACTGCATCCCTCGCTCCCTCACATTGACGAATTAACAAACAATTTGCGTGCATATGAAGTATTATGGGTTCCCTGCCATCTCCTTCTAAATCGAGATACGTTTCTACGGAAACGATAGAATTTCCTTTTGTGAAGCGAGTATCTCTTTTCCGATGCATTATTCCTCCTTTACTGCATCCCTCGCTCCCTCACATTGCCGAATTAACACACAATTTGCGTCAATATGAAATACTCTGGGTTCCCTGCATTGTCTTTCCAAATCGAGATACGTTTCTACGGAAACGATAGAATTTTCTTTTTGGAGTCGAGTATCTCTTTTCCGATGCATTATTCCTCCTTTACTGCATCCCTCGCTCCCTCACATTGACGAATTAAAACACAATTGGCGTCCATATGAAATACTCTGGGCTCCCTGCATTGTCCTTCTAAGTCGAGATACGTTTCTACGGAAACGGGAGGATTTTCTTTTGGTAGTCGAGTATTTTTTTTCCGATGCATTATACCTCCTTTACTGCAACTCTCGCTCACTCACATTGACGAATTATATAACAATTTGCGTCCATATGAAATACTCTGGGCTCCATTCATTGTCTTTTCTAAATCGAGATACGTTTCTACGGAAACGATAGGATTTTCTTTTGGGAGTCGAGTATCTCTTTTCCGCTGCATTATTCCTCCTTTACTGCATGCCTCGCTCCCTCACATTGACGAATGAACACACAAATTGCGTCCATATAAAATACTCTGGGTTCCATGCATTGTCCTTCAAAATCGAGATACGTTTCTACGGAAACGATAGGATTTTCTTTTGGTAGTCGAGTATTTTTTTTCCGATGCATTATTCATCCTTTACTGTATCCCTCGCTCACTCACATTGACGAATTATATAACAATTTGCGTCCATATGAAATACTCTGGGTCCCTGCATTGTCTTTCCAAATCGAGATACGTTTCTACGGAAACGATAGGATTTTCTTTTGGGAGTCGAGTATCTGCATTATTCCTCCTTTACTGCATTCCTCGCTCCCTCACATTGACGAATTAACAAACAATTTGCGTTCATATGAAGTACTATGGGTTCCCTGCCATCTCCGTCTAAAACGAGTTACGTGTCTACGGAAACAATAGTATTTTCGTCTGGGAGTCCAGTATCTCTTTTCCGATGCATTATTCCTCCATTACTGCATCCCTCGCTCCCTCACATTCACGAAATAAATCACAATTGGCGTCCATATGAAATACTCTGGGTTCCCTGCATTGTCTTTCCATATCGAGATACGTTTCTACGGAAACGATAGGATTTTCTTTTGGGAGTCGAATATCTGTTGTCCGATGAATTATTCCTCCTTTACTGCATCCCTCGCTCCCTCACACTGAAGAATTAACAAACAATTTTCGTGCATCTGAAGTAATATTGGTTCCCTGCATTGTCCTTCTAAATCGAGATACGTTTCTACGGAAACGATGGGATTTTCTTTTGGGAGTCGAGTATCTCATTTCCGATGCATTATTCCTCCTTTACTGCATTACTCGCTTCCACACACTGACGAATTAACACACAATTTGCGTCCATATGAAATACTCTGGGTCCCTGCATTGTCATTCCAAATCGAGATACGTTTCTACGGAAACGATAGTATTTTCTTTTGGGAGTCGAGTATCTGTTGTCTGATGCATTATTCCTCCTTTACTGCATTCCTCGTTCCCTCACATTGACGAATTAACAAACAATTTGCGTGCATATGAAGTATAATGGGTTCCCGGCCATCTCCTTCTAAATCGAGATACGTTTCTACGGAAACGATAGAATTTCCTTCTGTGAGTCGAGTATCTCTTTTCCGATGCATTATTCCTCCTTTACTGCATCCCTCGCTCCCTCACATTGACGAATTAACACACAATTTGCGTCCATATGAAATACTCTGGGTTCCCTGCATTGTCTTTCCAAATCGAGATACGTTTCTACGGAAACGATAGGATTTTCTTTTGGGAGTCGAGTATCTGTTTTCCGATGCATTATTCCTCCTTTACTGCATCCTTGCTCCCTCACATTGACGAATTAACACATCATTTGCGTCCATATGAAATACTCTGGGTTCCCTGCATTGTCCTTCTAAATCGAGATACGTTTCTACGGAAACGATAAGATTTTCTTTTGGGAGTCGAGTATCTCTTTTTCGCTGCATTATTCCTCCTTTACTGCATCCCTCGCTACCTCACATTGACGAATGAACACACATATTGCGTCCATATAAAATACTCTGGGTTCCCTGCATTGTCCTTCAAAATCGAGACACTTTTCTACGGAAACAATGGGATTTTGTATAGGGAGTCGAGTATCTCTTTTCCGATGCATTATTCCTCCTTTACTGCATCCCTCGCTCCCTCACATTGACGAATTAACACACAATGTGCGTCCCTATGAAATACTCTGGGTTCCCTGCATTGTCTTTCCAAATCGAGATACGTTTCTACGGAAACGATAGGATTTTCTTTTGGGAGTCGAGTATCTGTTTTCCGATGCATTATTCCTCCTTTACTGCATCCTTGCTCCCTCACATTGTCGAATTAACACACAATTTGCGTCCATATGAAATACTCTGGGTTCCCTGCATTGTCCTTCTAAATCGAGATACGTTTCTACGGAAACGATAGGATTTTCTTTTGGGAGTCGAGTATCTCTTTTTCGCTGCATTATTCCTCCTTTACTGCATCCCTCGCTACCTCACATTCACGAATGAACACACATATTGCGTCCATATAAAATACTCTGGGTTCCCTGCATTGTCCTTCAAAATCGAGATACGTTTCTACGGAAACAATGGGATTTTCTATTGGGAGTCGAGTATCTCTTTTCCGATGCATTATTCCTCCTTTACTGCATCCCTTGCTCCCTCACATTGACGAATTAACACACAATTTGCGCCCGTATGAAATACTCTGGGTCCCTGCATTGTCTTTCCAAATCGAGATACGTTTCTACGGAAACGATAGGATTTTCTTTTGGGAGTCGAGTATCTGTTGTCTGATGCATTATTCCTCCTTTACTGCATTCCTCGCTCCCTCACATTGACGAATTAACAAACAATTTTCGTGCATATGAAGTATTATGGGTTCCCTGCCATCTCCTTCTAAATCGAGATACGTTTCTACGGAAGCGATAGAATTTCCTTTTGTGAGTCGAGTTTCTCTTTTCCGATGCATTATTCCTCCTTTACTGCATCCCTCGCTGCCTCACATTGACGAATTAACACACAATTTGCGTCCATATGAAATACTCTGGGTTCCCTGCATTGTCTTTCCAAATCGAGATACGTTTCTAAGGAAACGATAGGATTTTCTTTTGGTAGTCGAGTATCTGTTTTCCGATGCATTATTCCTCCTTTACTGCATCCTTGCTCCCTCACATTGACGAATTAACACACAATTTGCGTCCATATGAAATACTCTGGGTTCCCTGCATTGTCCTTCTAAATCGAGATACGTTTCTACGGAAACGATAGGATTTTCTTTTGGGAGTCGAGTATCTCTTCTTCGCTGCATTATTCCTCCTTTACTGCATCCCTCGCTACCTCACATTGACGAATGAACACACATATTGCGTCCATATAAAATACTCTGGGTTCCCTGCATTGTCCTTCAAAATCGAGATACGTTTCTACGGAAACGATAGGATTTTCTTTTGGTAGTCGAGTATCTGTTTTCCGATGCATTATTCCTCCTTTACTGCATCCTTGCTCCCTCACATTGACGAATTAACACACAATTTGCGTCCATATGAAATACTCTGGGTTCCCTGCATTGTCCTTCTAAATCGAGATACGTTTCTACGGAAACGATAGGATTTTCTTTTGGGAGTCGAGTATCTCTTCTTCGCTGCATTATTCCTCCTTTACTGCATCCCTCGCTACCTCACATTGACGAATGAACACACATATTGCGTCCATATAAAATACTCTGGGTTCCCTGCATTGTCCTTCAAAATCGAGATACGTTTATACGGAAACAATGGGATTTTCTATTGGGAGTCGAGTATCTCTTTTCCGATGCATTATTCCTCCTTTACTGCATCCCTCGCTCCCTCACATTGACGAATTAACACACAATTAGCGTCCATATGAAATACTCTGGGTTCTCTGCATTGTCTTTCCAAATCGAGATACGTTTCTACGGAAACGATAGGATTTTCTTTTGGGAGTAGAGTATCTGTTTTCCGATGCATTATTCCTCCTTTACTGCATCCTTGCTCCCTCACATTGACGAATTAACACACAATTTGCGTCCATATGAAATACTCTGGGTTCCCTGCATTGTCCTTCTAAATCGAGATATGTTTCAACGGAAACGATAGGATTTTCTTTTGGGAGTCGAGTATCTCTTTTCCACTGCATTATTCCTCCTTTACTGCATCCCTCGCTACCTCACATTGACGAATTAACACACAATTTGCGTCCATATGAAATACTCTGGGTCCCTGCATTGTCTTTCCCAATCGAGATACGTTTCTACGGAAACGATAGGATTTTCTTTTGGGAGTCGAGTATCTGTTGTCTGATGCATTATTCCTCCTTTACTGCATTCCTCGCTCCCTCACATTGACGAATTAACAAACAATTTGCGTGCATATGAAGTATTATGGGTTCCCTGCCATCTCCTTCTAAATCGAGATACGTTTCTACGGAAACGATAGAATTTCCTTTTGTGAGTCGAGTATCTCTTTTCCGATGCATTATTCCTCCTTTACTGCATCCCTCGCTCCCTCACATTGACGAATTAACACACAATTTGTGTCCATATGAAATACTCTGGGTTCCCTGCATTGTCCTTCTAAATCGAGATACGTTTCTACGGAAACGATAGGATTTTCTTTTGGCAGTCGAGTATCTCTTTTCCGCTGCATTATTCCTCCTTTACTGCATCCCTCGCTCCCTCACATTGACGAATAAACACACATATTGCGTCCATATAAAATACTCTGGGTTCCCTGCATTGTCCTTCAAAATCGAGATACGTTTCTACGGAAACGATAGGATTTTCTTTTGGGAGTCGAGTATCTGTTGTCCGATGCATTATTCCTCCTATACTGCATTCCTCGCTCCCTCACATTACGAATTAACAAACAATTTGCGTGCATATGAAGTATTATGGGTTCCCTGCCATCTCCTTCTAAATCGAGATACGTTTCTAAGGAAACGATAGAATTTCCTTTTGTGAGTCGAGTATCTCTTTTCCGATGCATTATTCCTCCTTTACTGCATCCCTCGCTCCATCACATGGACGAATTAACACACTTTTTGCGTCCATATGAAATACTCTGGGTTCCCTGTATTGTCATTCCAAATCGAGATACGTTTCTACGGAAACGATAGGATTTTCTTTTGGGAGTCGAGTATCTCTTTTCCGCTGCATTATTCCTCCTTTACTGCATCCCTCGCTCCCTCACATTGACGAATGAACACACATATTGCGTCCATATAAAATACTCTGGGTTCCCTGCATTGTCCTTCAAAATCGAGATACGTTTCTACGGAAACGATAGGCTTTTCTTTTGGGAGTCGAGTATCTCTTTTCCGATGTATTATTCCTCCTTTACTGCATCCTTGCTCCCTCACATTGACGAATTAACACACAATTTGCGTCCATATGATATACTCTGGTTTCCCTGCATTGTCCTTCTAAATCGAGATACGTTTCTACGGAAACGATAGGATTTTCTTTTGGGAGTCGAGTATCTCTTTTCCGCTGCATTATTCCTCCTTTACTGCATCCCTCGCTCCCTCACATTGACGAATGAACACACATATTGCGTCCATATAAAATACTCTGGGTTCCCTGCATTGTCCTTCAAAATCGAGATACGATTCTACGGAAACGATAGGATTTTCTTTTGGGAGTCGAGTATCTCTTTTCCGATGTATTATTCCTCCTTTACTGCATCCTTGCTCCCTCACATTGACGAATTAACACACAATTTGCGTCCATATGATATACTCTGGTTTCCCTGCATTGTCCTTCTAAATCGAGATACGTTTCTACGGAAACGATAGGATTTTCTTTTGGGAGTCGAGTATCTCTTTTCCGATGCATTATTCCTCCTTACTGCATTCCTCGCTCCCTCACATTACGAATTAACAAACAATTTGCGTGCATATGAAGTATTATGGGTTCCCTGCCATCTCCTTCTAAATCGAGATACGTTTCTAAGGAAACGATAGAATTTCCTTTTGTGAGTCGAGTATCTCTTTTCCGATGCATTATTCCTCCTTAACTGCATCCCTCGCTCCATCACATGGACGAATTAACACACTTTTTGCGTCCATATGAAATACTCTGGGTTCCCTGTATTGCCATTCCAAATCGAGATACGTTTCTACGGAAACGATAGGTTTTTCTTTTGGGAGTCGAGTATCTCTTTTCCACTGCATTATTCCTCCTTTACTGCATCCCTCGCTACCTCACATTGACGAATTAACACACAATTTGCGTCCATATGAAATACTCTGGGTCCCTGCATTGTCTTTCCCAATCGAGATACGTTTCTACGGAAACGATAGGATTTTCTTTTGGGAGTCGAGTATCTGTTGTCTGATGCATTATTCCTCCTTTACTGCATTCCTCGCTCCCTCACATTGACGAATTAACAAACAATTTGCGTGCATATGAAGTATTATGGGTTCCCTGCCATCTCCTTCTAAATCGAGATACGTTTCTACGGAAACGATAGAATTTCCTTTTGTGAGTCGAGTATCTCTTTTCCGATGCATTATTCCTCCTTTACTGCATCCCTCGCTCCCTCACATTGACGAATTAACACACAATTTGTGTCCATATGAAATACTCTGGGTTCCCTGCATTGTCCTTCTAAATCGAGATACGTTTCTACAGAAACGATAGGATTTTCTTTTGGCAGTCGAGTATCTCTTTTCCGCTGCATTATTCCTCCTTTACTGCATCCCTCGCTCCCTCACATTGACGAATAAACACACATATTGCGTCCATATAAAATACTCTGGGTTCCCTGCATTGTCCTTCAAAATCGAGATACGTTTCTACGGAAACGATAGGATTTTCTTTTGGGAGTCGAGTATCTGTTGTCCGATGCATTATTCCTCCTATACTGCATTCCTCGCTCCCTCACATTACGAATTAACAAACAATTTGCGTGCATATGAAGTATTATGGGTTCCCTGCCATCTCCTTCTAAATCGAGATACGTTTCTAAGGAAACGATAGAATTTCCTTTTGTGAGTCGAGTATCTCTTTTCCGATGCATTATTCCTCCTTTACTGCATCCCTCGCTCCATCACATGGACGAATTAACACACTTTTTGCGTCCATATGAAATACTCTGGGTTCCCTGTATTGTCATTCCAAATCGAGATACGTTTCTACGGAAACGATAGGATTTTCTTTTGGGAGTCGAGTATCTCTTTTCCGCTGCATTATTCCTCCTTTACTGCATCCCTCGCTCCCTCACATTGACGAATGAACACACATATTGCGTCCATATAAAATACTCTGGGTTCCCTGCATTGTCCTTCAAAATCGAGATACGTTTCTACGGAAACGATAGGCTTTTCTTTTGGGAGTCGAGTATCTCTTTTCCGATGTATTATTCCTCCTTTACTGCATCCTTGCTCCCTCACATTGACGAATTAACACACAATTTGCGTCCATATGATATACTCTGGTTTCCCTGCATTGTCCTTCTAAATCGAGATACGTTTCTACGGAAACGATAGGATTTTCTTTTGGGAGTCGAGTATCTCTTTTCCGCTGCATTATTCCTCCTTTACTGCATCCCTCGCTCCCTCACATTGACGAATGAACACACATATTGCGTCCATATAAAATACTCTGGGTTCCCTGCATTGTCCTTCAAAATCGAGATACGATTCTACGGAAACGATAGGATTTTCTTTTGGGAGTCGAGTATCTCTTTTCCGATGTATTATTCCTCCTTTACTGCATCCTTGCTCCCTCACATTGACGAATTAACACACAATTTGCGTCCATATGATATACTCTGGGTTCCCTGCATTGTCCTTCTAAATCGAGATACGTTTCTACGGAAACGATAGGATTTTCTTTTAGGGGTCGAGTATCTCTTCTCCTTTACTGCATCCCTCGCTCCCTCACATTGACAAATTAACACACAATTTGCGTCCATATGAAATACTCTGGGTTCCCTGCATTGTCCTAAGTCGACATACGTTTCTCGGAAACGGTTGGATTTTCTTTTGGGAGTCGAGTATCTCTTCTCCGATGCATTATTCCACCTTTACTGCAGCCCACGCTCACTCACATTGACGAATTAACACACAATTTGCGTCCATATGAAATACTCTGGTTTCCCTGCATTGTCTATCCAAATCGAGATACGTTTCTACGGAAACGATAGAATTTTCTTTTTGGAGTCGAGTATCTCTTTTCCGATGCATTATTCCTCCTTTACTGCATCCCTCGCTCCCTCACATTGACGAATTAAAACACAATTTGCGTCCATATGAAATACTCTGGGCTCCCTGCATTGCCCTTCTAAGTCGAGATACGTTTCTACGGAAACGGTAGGATTTTCTTTTGGTAGTCGAGTATTTTTTTTCCGATGCATTATTCCTCCTTCACTGCAACCCTCGCTCACTCACATTGACGAATTATATAACAATTTGCGTCCATATGAAACACTCTGGGTTCCCTGCATTGTCTTTCCAAATCGAGATACGTTTCTACGGAAACGATAGGATTTTCTTTTGGGAGTCGAGTATCTGTTTTCCGATGCATTATTCCTCCTTTACTGCATCCTTGCTCCCTCAAATTGACGAATTAACACACAATTTGTGTCCATATGAAATACTCTGGGTTCCCTGCATTGTCCTTCTAAATCGAGATACGTTTCTACGGAAACGATAGGATTTTCTTTTGGGAGTCGAGTATCTCTTTTCCGATGCATTATTCCTCCTTACTGCATCCCACGCTCCCTCACATTGACGAATTATCACACAATTTGCCTCCATATGAAATACTCTGGGTTCCTTGCCATCTCCTTCTAAATCGAGATACGTTTCTACGGAAACGATAGGATTTTCTTTTGGGAATCGAGTATCTCTTTTCCCATGCATTATTCCTCCTTTACTGCATCCCTCGCTCCCTCACATTGACGAATTAACACACAATTTGCGTCCATATGAAATACTCTGGGTTCCCTGCCGTCTCCATCTAAATCGAGATACGTTTCTACAGAAACGAAAGGATTTTCTTTTGGGAGTCGAGTATCTCTTTTCCGATGTATTATTCCTCCTTTACTGCATCCTTGCTCCCTCACATTGACGAATTAACACACAATTTGCGTCCATATGATATACTCTGGTTTCCCTGCATTGTCCTTCTAAATCGAGATACGTTTCTACGGAAACGATAGGATTTTCTTTTGGGTGTCGAGTATCTCTTTTCCGCTGCATTATTCCTCCTTTACTGCATCCCTCGCTCCCTCACATTGACGAATGAACACACATATTGCGTCCATATAAAATACTCTGGGTTCCCTGCATTGTCCTTCAAAATCGAGATACGTTTCTACGGAAACGATAGGATTTTCTTTTGGGAGTCGAGTATCTCTTTTCCGATGTATTATTCCTCCTTTACTGCATCCTTGCTCCCTCACATTGACGAATTAACACACAATTTGCGTCCATATGATATACTCTGGTTTCCCTGCATTGTCCTACTAAATCGAGATACGTTTCTACGGAAACGATAGGATTTTCTTTTGGGAGTCGAGTATCTCTTTTCCGATGCATTATTCCTCCTTACTGCATTCCTCGCTCCCTCACATTACGAATTAACAAACAATTTGCGTGCATATGAAGTATTATGGGTTCCCTGCCATCTCCTTCTAAATCGAGATACGTTTATAAGGAAACGATAGAATTTCCTTTTGTGAGTCGAGTATCTCTTTTCCGATGCATTATTCCTCCTTAACTGCATCCCTCGCTCCATCACATGGACGAATTAACACACTTTTTGCGTCCATATGAAATACTCTGGGTTCCCTGTATTGCCATTCCAAATCGAGATACGTTTCTACGGAAACGATAGGATTTTCTTTTAGGGGTCGAGTATCTCTTCTCCTTTACTGCATACCTCGCTCCCTCACATTGACAAATTAATACACAATTTGAGTCCATATGAAATACTCTGGGTTCCCTGCATTGTCCTAAGTCGACATACGTTTCTCGGAAACGGTTGGATTTTCTTTTGGGAGTCGAGTATCTCTTCTCCGATGCATTATTCCACCTTTACTGCAGCCCACGCTCACTCACATTGACGAATTAACACACAATTTGCGTCCATATGAAATACTCTGGGTTCCCTGCATTGTCCGTCTAAATCGAGATACGTTTCTACGGAAACGAAAGGATTTTCTTTTGGGAGTCGAGTATCTCTTTTCCGATGCATTATTCCTCCTTTACTGCATCCCTCGCTCCCTCACATTGACGAATTAACACACAATTTGCGTCCATATGAAATACTCTGGGTTCCCTGCATTGTCTTTCCAAATCGAGATACGTTTCTACGGAAACGACAGAATTTTCTTTTTGGAGTCGAGTATCTCTTTTCCGATGCATTATTCCTCCTTTACTGCATCCCTCGCTCCCTCACATTGACGAATTAATACACAATTTGCGTCCATATGAAATACTCTGGGCTCCCTGCATTGCCCTTCTAAGTCGAGATACGTCTCTACGGAAACGGTAGGATTTTCTTTTGGTAGTCGAGTATTTTTTTTCCGATGCATTATTCCTCCTTCACTGCAACCCTCGCTCACTCACATTGACGAATTATATAACAATTTGCGTCCATATGAAACACTCTGGGTTCCCTGCATTGTCTTTCCAAATCGAGATACGTTTCTACGGAAACGATAGGATTTTCTTTTGGGAGTCGAGTATCTGTTTTCCGATGCATTATTCCTCCTTTACTGCATCCCACGCTCCCTCACATTGACGAATTATCACACAATTTGCCTCCATATGAAATACTCTGGGTTCCTTGCCATCTCCTTCTAAATCGAGATACGTTTCTACGGAAACGATAGGATTTTCTTTTGGGAATCGATTATCTCTTTTCCCATGCATTATTCCTCCTTTACTGCATCCCTCGCTCCCTCACATTGACGAATTAACACACAATTTGCGTCCATATGAAATACTCTAGGTTCCCTGCATTGTCCTTCTAAATCGGGATACGTTTCTACAGAAACAATGGGATTTTCTTTTGGGAGTCGAGTATCTCTTTTCCGATGCAATATTCCTCCTTTACTGCATCCCTCGCTCCCTCACATTGACGAATTAACACACAATTTGCGTCCATATTAAATAATCTGGGTTCCCTGAATTGTCTTTCCAAATCGAGATACGTTTCTACGGAAACGATAGGATTTTCTTTTAGGAGTCGAGTATCTGTTTTCCGATGCATTATTCCTCCTATACTGCATCTTTGCTCCCTCACATTGACGAATTAACACACAATTTGCGTCCATATGAAATACTCTGGGTTCCCAGCATTGTCCTTCTAAATCCAGATACGTTTCTACGGAAACGATAGGATTTTCTTTTGGGAGTCGAGTATCTCTTTTCCGATGCATTATTCCTCCATACTGCATCCCTCGCTCCCTCACATTGACGAATTATCACACAATTTGCGTGCATATGAAATACTCTGGGTTCCTTGCCATCTCCTTCTAAATCGAGATACGTTTCTACGGAAACGTTAGGATTTTCTTTCGGGAGTCGAGTATCTCTTTTCCGATGCATTATTCCTCCTTTACTGCATCCCTCGCTCCCTCACATTGACGAATTAACACACAATTTGCGTCCATATGAAATACTCTGGGTTCTTTGCATTGTCCGTGTAAATCGAGATACGTTTCTACGGAAACGGTAGGATTTTCTTTTGTGAGTCGAGTATCTCTTTTCCGATGTAATATTCCTCGTTTACTGCATCCCTCGCTCCCTCACATTGACGAAATAACACACAAGTTGCGTCCATATGAAATACTCTGGGTTCCCTGCATTGTCCCTCTAAATCGATATACGTTTCTACGGAAACGATAGGATTTTCTTTTAGGGGTCGAGTATCTCTTCTCCTTTGCTGCATCCCTCGCTCCCTCACATTGACAAATTAACACACAATTTACGTCCATATGAAACACTCTGGGATACCTGCATTGTCCTAAGTCGACATACGTTTCTCGGAAACGGTAGGATTTTCTTTTGGGAGTCGAGTATCTCTTTTCCGATGCATTATTCCTCCTTTCCTGCATCCCTCGCTCCCTCACATTGACAAATTAACATACAATTTGCGTCCATATGAAATACTCTGCGTTCCCTGCCGTCTCCTTCTAAATCGGGATACGTTTCCACGGAAACGATAGGATTTTCTTTTGGGAGTCGAGTATCTCTTTTCCGATGCATTATTCCTTCTTTACTGCATACCCCGCTCCCTCACATTGACGAATGAACACACAATTTGCATCCATATAAAATACTCTGTGTTCCCTGCATTGTCCTTCTAAATCGAGATACGTTTCTACGGAAACGATAGGATTTTCTTTTGGAAGTCGAATATCTCTTTTCCGATGAATTAGTCCTCCTTTACTGCATCCCTCGCTTCCTCACATTGACGAATTAACACACAATTTGCGTCCATATGAAATACTCTGGGTTCCCTGCATTGTCCTTCTTAGTCGACATACGTTTCTACGGAAACGGTTGGATTTTCTTTTGGGAGTCGAGTATCTCTTCTCCGATGCATTATTCCACCTTTACTGCAGCCCACGCTCACTCACATTGACGAATTAACACACAATTTGCGTCCATATGAAATACTCTGGGTTCCCTGCATTGTCCGTCTAAATCGAGATACGTTTCTACGGAAACGAAAGGATTTTCTTTTGGGAGTCGAGTATCTCTTTTCCGATGCATTATTCCTCCTTTACTGCATCCCTCGCTCCCTCACATTGACGAATTAACACACAATTTGCGTCCATATGAAATACTCTGGGTTCCCTGCATTGTCTTTCCAAATCGAGATACGTTTCTACGGAAACGATAGAATTTTCTTTTTGGAGTCGAGTATCTCTTTTCCGATGCATTATTCCTCCTTTACTGCATCCCTCGCTCCCTCACATTGACGAATTAAAACACAATTTGCGTCCATATGAAATACTCTGGGCTCCCTGCATTGCCCTTCTAAGTCGAGATACGTTTCTACGGAAACGGTAGGATTTTCTTTTGGTAGTCGAGTATTTTTTTTCCGATGCATTATTCCTCCTTCACTGCAACCCTCGCTCACTCACATTGACGAATTATATAACAATTTGCGTCCATATGAAATACTCTGGGCTCCATTCATTGTCTTTTCTAAATCGAGATAAGTTTCTACGGAAACGACAGGATTTGCTTTTGGGAGTCGAGTATCTCTTTACCGATGTTTTATGCCTCCTTTTCTGCATCCCTCGCTCCCTCACATTGACGAATTAACACACAAATTGCGTCCATATGAAATACACTGGGTTCCCTGCATTGTCCTTCTAAATAGAGATACGTTTCTACGGAAACGATAGGATTTTCTTTTGGGAGTCGAGTATCTCTTTTCCCATGCATTATTCCTCCTTTACTGCATCCCTCGCTCACTCACATTGACGAATTAACACACAATTTGCGTCCATATGAAATACTCTGGGTTCCCTGCATTGTCTTTCCAAATCGAG
Organism: Schistocerca nitens; assembly: GCF_023898315.1. Lineage (NCBI taxonomy): Eukaryota > Metazoa > Arthropoda > Insecta > Orthoptera > Acrididae > Schistocerca > Schistocerca nitens. The sequence goes on from NW_026046060.1 coordinate 2,591,050, forward strand.
ATACGTTTCTACGGAAACGATAGGATTTTCTTTTGGGAGTCGAGTATCTGTTGTCCGATGCATTATTCCCCCTTTACTGCATCCCTCGCTCCCTCACATTGACGAATTAACAAACAATTTGCGTGCATATGAAGTATTATGGGTTCCCTGCCATCTCCTTCTAAATCGAGATACGTTTCTACGGAAACGATAGAATTTCCTTTTATGAAGCGAGTATCTCTTTTCCGATGCATTATTCCTCCTTTACTGCATCCCTCGCTCCCTCACATTGACGAATTATCACACAATTTGCCTCCATATGAAATACTCTGGGTTCCTTGCCATCTCCTTCTAAATCGAGATACGTTTCTACGGAAACGATAGGATTTTCTTTTGGGAATCGAGTATCTCTTTTCCCATGCATTATTCCTCCTTTACTGCATCCCTCGCTCCCTCACATTGACGAATTAACACACAATTTGCGTCCATATGAAATACTCTGGGTTCCCTGCCGTCTCCTTCTAAATCGAGATACGTTTCTACGGAAACGATAGGATTTTCTTTTGGGAGTCGAGTATCTCTTTTCCGCTGCATTATTCCTCCTTTACGGCATCCCTCGCTCCCTCACATTAACGAATGAACACACATATTGCGTCCATATAAAATACTCTGGCTTCCCTGCATTATCCTTCTAAATCGAGATACGTTTCTACGGAAACGATAGGATTTTCTTTTGGGAGTCGAGTATCTCTTTTCCCATGCATTATTCCTCCTTTACTGCATCCCTCGCTCCCTCACATTGACGAATTAACACACAATTTGCGTCCATATGAAATACTCTAGGTTCCCTGCATTGTCCTTCTAAATCGGGATACGTTTCTACAGAAACAATGGGATTTTCTTTTGGGAGTCGAGTATCTCTTTTCCGATGCATTATTCCTCCTTTACTGCATCCCTCGCTCCCTCACATTGACGAATTATCACACAATTTGCGTCCATATGAAATACTCTGGGTTCCTTGCCATCTCCTTCTAAATCGAGATACGTATCTACGGAAACGTTAGGATTCTCTTTCGGGAGTCGAGTATCTCTTTTCCGATGCATTATTCCTCCTTTACTGCATCCCTCGCTCCCTCACATTCACGAATTAACACACAATTTGCGTCCATATGAAATACTCTGGGTTCTTTGCAATGTCCGTGTAAATCGAGATACGTTTCTACGGAAACGGTAGGATTTTCTTTTGTGAGTCGAGTATCTCTTTTCCGATGCATTATTCCTCGTTTACTGCATCCCTCGCTCCCTCACATTGACGAAATAACACACAAGTTGCGTCCATATGAAATACTGTGGGTTCCCTGCATTGTCCCTCTAAATCGAGATACGTTTCTACGGAAACGAGAGGATTTTCTTTTAGGGGTCGAGTATCTCTTCTCCTTTGCTGCATCCCTCGCTCCCTCACATTGACAAATTAACACACAATTTGCGTCCAAATGAAACACTCTGGGATACCTGCATTGTCCTAAGTCGACATACGTTTCTCGGAAACGGTAGGATTTTCTTTTGGGAGTCGAGTATCTCTTTTCCGATGCATTATTCCTCCTTTACTGCAGCCCACGCTCACTCACATTGACGTATTAACACACAATTTGCGTCCATATCAAATACTCTGGGTTCCCTGCATTGTCCCTCTACATCGAGATACGTTTCTACGGAAACGATAGGATTTTCTTTCGGGGGTCGAGTATCTCTTTACCGATGCATTATTACTCCTTTCCTGCATCCCTCGCTCCCTCACATTGACAAATTAACATACAATTTGCGTCCATATGAAATACTCTGCGTTCCCTGCCGTCTCCTTCTAAATCGGGATACGTTTCCACGGAAACGATAGGATTTTCTTTTGGGAGTCGAGTATCTCTTTTCTGATGCATTATTCCTTCTTTACTGCATACCCCGCTCCCTCACATTGACGAATGAACACACAATTTGCATCCATATAAAATACTCTGTGTTCCCTGCATTGTCCTTCTAAATCGAGATACGTTTCTACGGAAACGATAGGATTTTCTTTTGGAAGTCGAATATCTCTTTTCCGATGAATTAGTCCTCCTTTACTGCATCCCTCGCTCCCTCACATTGACGAATTAACACACAATTTGCGTCCATATGAAATACTCTGGGTTCCCTGCCGTCTCCTTCTAAATCGAGATACGTTTCTACAGAAACGATAGGATTTTCTTTTGGGAGTCGAGTATCTCTTTTCCGCTGCATTATTCCTCCTTTACGGCATCCCTCGCTCCCTCAAATTAACGAATGAACACACATATTGCGTCCATATAAAATACTCTGGCTTCCCTGCATTATCCTTCTAAATCGAGATACGTTTCTACGGAAACGATAGGATTTTCTTTTGGGAGTCGAGTATCTCTTTTCCCATGCATTATTCCTCCTTTACTGCATCCCTCGCTCCCTCACATTGACGAATTAACACACAATTTGCGTCCATATGAAATACTCTAGGTTCCCTGCATTGTCCTTCTAAATCGGGATACGTTTCTACAGAAACAATGGGATTTTCTTTTGGGAGTCGAGTATCTCTTTTCCGATGCATTATTCCTCATTTACTGCATCCCTCGCTCCCTCACATTGACGAATTATCACACAATTTGCGTCCATATGAAATACTCTGGGTTCCTTGCCATCTCCTTCTAAATCGAGATACGTTTCTACGGAAACGTTAGGATTTTCTTTCGGGAGTCGAGTATCTCTTTTCCGATGCATTATTCCTCCTTTACTGCATCCCTCGCTCCCTCACATTCACGAATTAACACACAATTTGCGTCCATATGAAATACTCTGGGTTCTTTGCATTGTCCGTGTAAATCGAGATACGTTTCTACGGAAACGGTAGGATTTACTTTTGTGAGTCGAGTATCTCTTTTCCGATGCATTATTCCTCGTTTACTGCATCCCTCGCTCCCTCACATTGACGAAATAACACACAAGTTGCGTCCATATGAAATACTGTGGGTTCCCTGCATTGTCCCTCTAAATCGAGATACGTTTCTACGGAAACGAGAGGATTTTCTTTTAGGGGTCGAGTATCTCTTCTCCTTTGCTGCATCCCTCGCTCCCTCACATTGACAAATTAACACACAATTTGCGTCCATATGAAACACTCTGGGATACCTGCATTGTCCTAAGTCGACATACGTTTCTCGGAAACGGTAGGATTTTCTTTTGGGAGTCGAGTATCTCTTTTCCGATGCATTATTCCTCCTTTACTGCAGCCCACGCTCACTCACATTGACGTATTAACACACAATTTGCGTCCATTTCAAATACTCTGGGTTCCCTGCATTGTCCCTCTACATCGAGATACGTTTCTACGGAAACGATAGGATTATCTTTCGGGGGTCGAGTATCTCTTTACCGATGCATTATTACTCCTTTCCTGCATCCCTCGCTCCCTCACATTGACAAATTAACATACAATTTGCGTCCATATGAAATACTCTGCGTTCCCTGCCGTCTCATTCTAAATCGGGATACGTTTCCACGGAAACGATAGGATTTTCTTTTGGGAGTCGAGTATCTCTTTTCTGATGCATTATTCCTTCTTTACTGCATACCCCGCTCCCTCACATTGACGAATGAACACACAATTTGCATCCATATAAAATACTCTGTGTTCCCTGCATTGTCCTTCTAAATCGAGATTCGTTTCTACGGAAACGATAGGATTTTCTTTTGGAAGTCGAATATCTCTTTTCCGATGAATTAGTCCTCCTTTACTGCATCCCTCGCTTCCTCACATTGACGAATTAACACACAATTTGCGTCCATATGAAATACTCTGGGTTCCCTGCATTGTCCGTCTAAATCGAGATACGTTTCTACGGAAACGAAAGGATTTTCTTTTGGGAGTCGAGTATCTCTTTTCCGATGCATTATTCCTCCTTTACTGCATCCCTCGCTCCCTCACATTGACGAATTAACACACAATTTGCGTCCATATGAAATACACTGGGTTCCCTGCATTGTCCTTCTAAATCGAGGTACGCTTCTACGGAAACGATATTATTTTCTTTTGGGCGTCGAATATCCCTTTTCCGAATCATTATTCCTCCTTTACTGCATCCCTCGTTCCCTCACATTGACGAATTAACACACAATTTGCGTCCATATGAAATACTCTGTGTTCCCTGCATTGTCCTCTAAGTCGACATACGTTTCTACGGAAACAAAAGGATTTTCATTTGGGTGTCGAGTACCTCTTTTCCGATGCATTATTCCTCCTTTTCTGCATCCGTCGATCCCACACATTGACGAATTTACACACAATTTGCGCCCATATGAATTACTCTGGGTTCCCTAACTTGTCCTTCTAAATCGAGATACGGTTCTACGGAAACGATAGGATTTTCTTTTGGGAGTCGAATATCTCTTTTCCGATGCATTATTCCTCCTTTACTGCATCCCTCGCTCCCTCACATTGACGAATTAACACACAATTTGCGTCCATAAGAAATACTCTGGGTTTCCTGCATTGTCCATCTAAATCGAGATACGATTCTACGGAAACGATAGAATTTCCTTTTGTGAGTCGAGTATCTCTTTTCCGATGCATTATTCCTCCTTTACTGCATCCCTCGCTCCCTCACATTGACGAATTAACACACAATTTGTGTCCATATGAAATACTCTGGGTTCCCTGCATTGTCCTTCTCAATCGAGATACGTTTCTACGGTAACGATAGGATTTTCTTTTGAGAGTCGAGTATCTCTTTTCCGATGCATTATTCCTCCTTTACTGCATCCCTCGCTCCCTCACATTGACGAATTAACACACAAATTGCATCCATATGAAATACTCTGGGTTCCCTGCCATCTTTTTCCAAATCGAAATACGTTTCCACGGAAACGATAGGATTTTTTTGGGAGTCGAGTATCTCTTTTCCGATGCATTATTCCTCCTTTACTGGATCCCTCCCTCCCTCACATTGACAAATTAACACACAATTTCGTCCATATGAAAAACTCTGGGTTCCCTGCCGTCTCCTTCTAAATCGATATACGTTACTACGGAAACGACAGAATTTTCTTTTGGGAGTAGAGTATATCAATTCCGATGCATTATTCCTCCTTTACTGCATCCCTCGCTCCCTCAAATTGACGAATTAACTCACAATTTGCGTCCATATGGAATACTCTGGGTTCCCTGAATTGTCCTTCTAAATCGAGATACGTTTCTACGGAAACGATAGGATTTTCTTTTGGGAGTCGAGTATCTCCTTTCCGATGCATTATTCCTCCGTTACTGCATCCCTCGCTCCCTCACATTGACTAATTAACACCCAATTTGCGTCCATCTGAAATACCCTGGGTTCCCTGCATTGTCCTTCTAAATCGAGATACGTTCCTATGGAAACGACAGGATTTTTTTTGGGAGTCGTGTATCTCTTTTGCGCTTGCATTATTCCTCCTTTACTGCATCCCTCGCTCCCTCACATTTACAAATTAACAAACATTTTGCGTCGATATGAAATACTCTGGGTTCCCGGTTTTGTCCTTCTAAATCGAGATACGTTTCTACGGAAACGATGGGATTTACTTTTGGGAGTCGAGTATCTAGTTTCCGATGCATTATTCGTCCTTTACTGCATCTCTCGCTCCCTCACATTGACGAATTAACACACAATTTGCGTCCATATGAAATACTCTGGGTTCCCTGCACTTTCCTTCTAAATCGAGATACGTTTCTACGGAAACGAGAGGATTTTCTTTTGGGAGTCGAGTATCTCTTTTCCGATTCTTTATTCCTCCTTTACTGCATCCCTCGCTCCTTCACATTGACGAATTAACACACAATTTGCGTCCATATGAAATACTCTGGGTTCCCTGCATTGTCCTTCTAAATCGAGATACATTTCTACGGAAACGATGGGAAATTCTTTTGGGAGTCGAGTATCTCTTTTCCGACGCATTATTGCTCCTTTACTGAATCCCTCGCCCCCTCACATTGACGAATTAACACACAATTTGCGTCCATATGAAATACTCTGGGTTCCCTGCCATCTCCTTCTAAATCGAGGTACGTTTCTACGGAAACGATAGGATTTTCTATTGGGAGTCGAGTATCTCTTTTCCGATGCATTATTACTCCTTTACTGCATCCCTCGCTCTCTCACATTGACGAATTAACACACACTTTGCGTCCATATGAATTACTCTTGGTTCCCTGCCATCTCCTTCTAAATCGAGATACGTTTCTACGGAAACGACAGGATTTTCTTTTGGAAGTAGAGTATATCGTTTCCGATGCATTATTCCTCCTTTACTGCATCCCTCGCTCCCTCAAAGTGACGAATTAACTCACAATTTGCGTCCATATGAAATACTATGGGTTCCCTGCCATCTCCTTCTAAATCGAGATACGTTTCTACGGAAACTAAAGGATTTTCTTTTAGGAGTTGAGTATCTCTTTTCCGATGTATTATTCCTCCTTTACTGCATCCCTCGGTCCCTCACATTGACGAATTAACACACAATTTGCGTCTATATGTAATACTCAGGGTTTTCTGCATTGTCCTTCTAAATCGAGATACGTTTCTACGGAAACGATAGGATTTTCTATTGGGAGTTGAGTATCTCTTTTCCGATGCATTATTACTCCTTCACTGCATCCCTCGCTCCCTCACATTTACGAATTAACACACAATTTACGTCCATATGAATTACTCTTGGTTCCCTGCCATCTCCTTCTAAATCGAGATACGTTCCTACGGAAACGATAGGATTTCCTTTTAGGAGACGAAAATCTCTTTTCCGATGCATTATTCCTCCTTTACTGAATCCCTCGCTCCCTCACATTGAAGAATTAACACACAATTTGCGTCCATATGAAATACTCCGGGTTCCCTTCATTGTCCTTCTAAATCCAGATACGTTTCTACGGAAACGATAGGATTTTCTTTTTGGAGATGTGTATCTCTTTTCCGATGCATTATTCCTCCTTTACTGCATCCCTCGCTCCCTCACATTTACGAATTAACACACAATTTGCGTCCATATGAAATACTCTGGGTTCCCTGCATTGTCCTTTATAATCGAGATATGTTTCTACGGAAACGACAGGATTTTCTTTTGGGAGTCGAGTATCTCTTTTCCGATGCATTATTCCTCCTTTACTTCATCCCTCGCTCCTTCATATTGACGAATTAACACACAATTTGCGTCCATTAAAAATACTCTGGGATCCCTGCATTGTCCATCTACATAGAGACACGTTTTTAGGGAAACGATAGAATTTTCTTTTGGGAGTCGAGTATCTCTCTTCCGATGAATTATTCCTCCTTCACTGCATCCCTCGCTCCCTCAAAATGACGAATTAACACACAATTTGCGTCCATATGAAATACTCTGGGTTCCCTGCCGTCTCCTTCTAAATCGAGATACGTTTCTACGGAAACGACAGGATTTTCTATTGGGAGTAGAGTATCTCTTTTCCGATGAATTATTCCTCCTTTACTGCATCCCTCGCTCACTCACATTGACGAATTAACTCACAATTTGTGTCCATATAAAATACTCTGCGTTCCCTGCCATCTCCTTCTAAATCGAGATACGTTCCTACGGAAACGACAGGATTTTCTTTTGGGAGTAGAGTATCTCTTTTCCGATGCATTATTCCTCCTTTACTGCATCCCTCGCTGCCTCACAATGACGAATTAACACACAATTTGCGTCCATATAAAATACTCTGTGTTCCCTGCATTGTCCTTCAAAATCGAGATACGTTTCTATGGAAGCGATAGGATTTTCTTTTGGGGGTCGAGTATCTCTTTTCCGATGCATTATTCCTCCTTTACTGCATCCCTCGCTCCCTCACATTGACGAATTAACACACAATTTGCGTCCATATGAAATACTCTGGTTTCCCTGCCGTCTCCTTCTAAATCGAGATACGTTTCTACGGAACGACAGGATTTTCTTTTGGGAGTAGAGTATAACATTTCCGATGCATTATTCCTATTTTACTGCATCCCTCGCTCCCTCTAATTGACGAATTAACTCACAATTTGCGTCCATATGAAATACTCGGGGTTCCCTGCCATCTCCTTCTAAATCGAGATACGTTTCTACGGAAACGACAGGATTTTCTTTTCGGAGTTGAGTATCTCTTTTCCGATGCATTATTCCTCCTTTACTGCATCCCTCGGTCCCTCACATTGACGAATTAACACAATTTGCGTCCATATGAAATACTCTGGGTTCCCTGCATTGTCCTTCTAAATCGAGATACGTTTCTACGGAAACGATCGGAATTTCTTTTGGGAGTCGAGTATCTCTTTTCCGACGCTTTATTCCTCCTTTACTGAATTCCTCGCTCCCTCACATTGATGAATTAACACACAATTTGCGTCCATATGAAATACTCTGAGTTCCCTGCCATCTCCTTCTATATCGAGGTACGTTTCTACGGAAACGGTAGGATTTTCTATTTGGAGTCGAGTATCTCTTTTCCGATGCATTATTACTCCTTTACTGCACCCCTCGCTCCCTCACATTGACGAATTAACACACAATTTACGTCCATATGAATTACTCTTGGTTCCCTGCAATCTCCTCGTAAATAGGGATACGTTTCTACGGAAACGACAGGTTTTTTTTTTGGGTGTAGAGTATCTCTTTTCCGATGAATTATTCCTCCTTTACTTCATCCCTCGGTCCCTCTCATTGACGATTTAACACACAATTTGCGTCCATATGAAATACTCTGGGTTCCCGGCATTGTCCTTCTAAATCGAGATACGTTTCTACGGAAACGATGGGATTTACTTTTGGGAGTCGAGTATCTCTTTTCCAATGCATTATTCGTCCTTTACTGCATCTCTCGCTCCCTCACATTCACGAATTAACACTCAATTTGCGTCCATATGAAATACTCTGGGTTCCCTGCATTGTCCTTCATAATAGAGATACGTTTCTACGGAAACGGTAGGATTTTCTTTTGTGAGTTGTGTATCTCCATTCCGATGCATTATTCCTCCTTAACTGCATCCCTCGCTCCCTCACATTGACGAATTAACACACAACTTGCATCCATATGAAATACTCTGGGTTCCCTGCATTGTCCTTCATAATAGAGATACGTTTCTACGGAAACGGTAGGATTTTCTTTTGTGAGTTGTGTATCTCCATTCCGATGCATTATTCCTCCTTAACTGCATCCCTCGCTCCCTCACATTGACGAATTAACACACAACTTGCATCCATATGAAATACTCTGAGTTCCCTGCATTGTCCTTCTAAATCGAGATACGTTTCTACAGAAACGACAGGATTTTTTTTGGGAGTCGTGTATCTGTTTTCTGATGCATTATTCCTCCTTTAATGCATCCCTCGCTCCCTCACATTGAAGAAATAACATTCAACTTGCGTCCATATGAAATACTCTGGGTTCCCTGCAGTGTCATTCTAAATAGAGATACGTTTCTACGGAATCGAGAGGATTTTCTTTTGGAGACGTGTATATCTTTTCCGATGCATTATTCCTCCTCTACTGCATCCCTCGCTCCCTCACATTTACGAATTAACACACAATTTGCGTCCATATGAAATACTGTGGTTTCCCTGCATTGTCGTTCTAAATCGAGATACGTTTCTACGGAAACGATAGGATTTTCTTTTGGGATTCAAGTATCTCTTTTCCGATGCATTATTCCTCCTTTACTGCATCCCTCGCTCCCTCACATTCACGAATTAACACACAATTTGCGTCCATATGAAATACTCTGGGTTCCCTGCCGTCTCTTTCTAAATCGAGATACGTTTCTATGGAAACGATAGGATTTTCTTTTGGGAGTAGGGTATCTCTTTTCCGATGCATTATTCCTCGTTTACTGCATCCCTCGGTCCCTCACAATGACGAATTAACTCACAATTTGCGTCCATATGAAATACCCTGGGTTCCTTGCATTGTCCTTCTAAATCGAGATGTTTTTTTACGGAAACGATATGATTTCCTTTTGGGAGTCGAGTATCTAATTTTCGATGCATTATTCCTCCTTTACTGCATCCCTCGCTCCCTCAATATGACGAATTAACACACAATTTGCGTCCATATGAAATACTCTGGGTTCCCTGCCGTCTCCTTCTAAATCGAGATACGTTTCTACGGAAACGATGGGATTTACTTTTGGGAGTCGAGTATCTCTTTTCCGATGCATTATTCGTCCTTTACTGCATCTCTCGCTCCCTCACATTCACGAATTAACACTCAATTTGCGTCCATATGAAATACTCTGGGTTCCCTGCACTGTCCTTCTAAATCGAGATACGTTTCTACGGAAACGATAGGATTTTCTTTTTGGAGATGTGTATCTCTTTTCCGAGCATTATTCCTCCTTTACTGCATCCCTCGCTCCCTCACATTAACGAATAAACACACAATTTGCGTCCATATGAAATACTCTAGGTTCCCTGCATTGTCCTTTATAATCGAGATACGTTTCTACGGAAACGGAAGGATTTTCTTTTGTGAGTCGTGTATCTCCATTCCGATGCATTATTCCTCCTTTATTGCATCCCTCGCTCCCTCACATTGACGAATGAACACACAATTTGCGTCCATATGAAATACTCTGGGTTCCCTGCATTGTCCTTCTAAATCGAGATACGTTTCTACGGAAACGATAGGATTTTCTTTTGGGAGTAGAGTATCTCTTTTCCGATGCATTATTCCTCCTTTACTGCATCCCTCGCTCCCTCACATTGACGAATTAACACACAATTTTCGTCCATATGAAATACTCTGGGTTCCCTGCATTGTCCTTCTAAATCGAGATGCGTTTCTACAGAAACGACAGGATTTTTTTTGGGAGCCGTGTATCTCTTTTCCGATGCATTATTCCTCCTTTAATGCATCCCTCGCTCCCTCACATCGACGAAATAACACACAACTTGCGTGCATATGAAATACTCTGGGTTCCCTGCACTGTCATTCTAAATCGAGGTACGTTTCTACGGAAACGAGAGGATTTTCTTTTTGGAGACGTGTATCTCTTTTCCGATGCATTATTCCTCCTCTACTGCATCCCTCGCTCCCTCACATTTACGAATTAACACACAATTTGCGTCCATATGAAATACTGTGGGTTTTCTGCATTGTCCTTCTAAATCGAGATACGTTTCTACGGAAACGATAGGATTTTCTTTTCGGAGTTGAGTATCTCTCTTCCGATGCATTATTACTGCTTTACTGCACCCCTCGCTCCCTCACATTGACGAATTAACACACAAAGTACGTCCATATGAATTACTCTGGGTTCCCGGCATTGTCCTTCTAAATCGAGATACGTTTCTACAGAAACGACAGGATTTTTTTTGGGAGTCGTGCATCTCTTTTCCGATGCATTATTCCTCCTTTAATGCATCCCTCGCTCCCTCACATTCACGAAATAAATCACGTTTTGCGTCCATATGAAATACTCTTGGTTCCCAGCACTGTCATTCTAAATCGAGATACGTTTCTACGGAAACGACAGGATTTTCTTTTGGGTGTAGAGTATCTCTTTTCCGATGAATTATTCCTCCTTTACTCCATCCCTCGGTCCCTCACATTGACGAATTAACACACAATTTGCGTCCGTATGAAATACTCTGGGTTCCCAGCAATGTCCTTCTAAATCGAGATACGTATCTACGGAAACGATGGGATTCACTTTTGGGAGGCGAGTATCTCTTTTCCGATGCATTATTGGTCCTTTACTGCATCTCTCGCTCCCTCACATTCACGAATTAACACACAATTTGCGTCCATATGAAATACTCTGGGTTCCCTGCCGTCTCCTTCTAAATCGAGATACGTTTCTACGGAAACGACAGGATTTTCTTTTGGGAGTATAGTATCTCTTTTCCGATGCATTATTCCTCCTTTACTGCATCCCTCGCTCACTCACATTGACGAATTAACTCACAATTTGCGTCCATATAAAATACTCTGGGTTCCCTGCCGTCTCCATCTAAATCGTGATACGTTTCTACGGAAACGACAGGATTTTCTTTTGAGAGTAGAGTATCTCTTTTCCTATGCATACTTCCTCCTTTACTGCATCCCTCGCTCCCTCACATTGACGAATTAACACACAATTTGCGTCCATATGAAATACTCTGGGTTCCCTGCATTGTCATTCTAAATCGAGATACGTTTCTACGGAAATGATGGGAATTTCTTTTGGGAGTCGAGTATCTCTTTTCCGACGCATTATTTCTCCTTTACTGAATCCCTCGCCCCCTCACATTGACGAATTATCACACAATTTGCGTCCATATGAAATACTCTTGTTTCCCTGCCATCTCCTTCTAAATCGTGGTACGTTTCTACGGAACCGATAGGATCTTCTATTGGGAGTCGAGTATCTCTTTTCCGATGCATTATTACTCCTTTACTGCATCCCTCGCTCCCTCACATTGACGAATTAACACACAATTTACGTCCATATGAATTACTCTTGTTTCCCAGCCATCTCCTTCTAAATCGAGATACGTTCCTACGGAAACGATAAGATTTTCTTTTGGGAGTCGAAAATCTCTTTTCCGATGCATTATTCCTCCTTTACTGCATCCCTCGGTCCCTCACATTGACGAATTAACACACAATTTGTGTCCATATGAAATACTCTGGGTTCCCTGCATTGTTTGTCTAAATCGAGATACGTTTCTACGGAAACGATTGGAATTTCGCTTGGGAGTCGAGTATCTCTTTTCCGACGCATTGTTCCTCCTTTACTGCATCCCTCGCTCCCTCAAAATGACGAATTAACACACAATTTGCGTCCATATGAAATACTCTGGGTTCCCTGCCGTCTCCTTCTAAATCAAATACGTTTCTACGGAAACGACAGGATTTTCTTTTGGGAGTAGAGTATCTCTTTTCCGATGAATTATTCCTCCTTTACTGCATCCCTCGGTCCCTCACATTGACGAATTAACACACAATTTGCGTCCATATGAAATACTCTGGGTTCCCTGCATTGTCCTTCTAAATCGAGATACGTTTCCACGGAAACGATCGGAATTTCTTTTGGGAGTCGAGTATCTCTTTTCCGACGCTTTATTCCTCCTTTACTGAATCCCTCGCTCCCTCACATTGACGAATTAACACACAATTTGCGTCCATATGAAATACTCTGAGTTCCCTGCCATCTCCTTCTAAATCGAGGTACGTTTCTACGGAAACGGTAGGATTTTCTATTGGGAGTCGAGTATCTCTTTTCCGATGCATTATTACTCCTTTACTGCACCCCTCGCTCCCTCACATTGACGAATCAACACACAATTTACGTCCAAAAGAATTACTTTTGGTTCCCTGCAATCTCCTCGTAAATCGAGATACGTTTCTACGGAAACGACAGAATTTTCTTTTGGGAGTAGAGTATCTCTTTTCCGATGCATTATTCCTCCTATACTGCATCCCTCGGTCCCTCACATTGACGAATGAACACACAATTTGCGTCCATATGAAATACTCTGGGTTCCCTGCATTGTCCTTCTAAATCGAGATGCGTTTCTACAGAAACGACAGGATTTTTTTTGGGAGTCGTGTATCTCTTTTCCGATGCATTATTCCTCCTTTAATGCATCCCTCGCTCCCTCACATCGACGAAATAACACACAACTTGCGTGCATATGAAATACTCTGGGTTCCCTGCACTGTCATTCTAAATCGAGGTACGTTTCTACGGAAACGAGAGGATTTTCTTTTTGGAGACGTGTATCTCTTTTCCGATGCATTATTCCTCCTCTACTGCATCCCTCGCTCCCTCACATTTACGAATTAACACACAATTTGCGTCCATATGAAATACTGTGGGTTTTCTGCATTGTCCTTCTAAATCGAGATACGTTTCTACGGAAACGATAGGATTTTCTTTTCGGAGTTGAGTATCTCTTTTCCGATGCATTATTACTGCTTTACTGCACCCCTCGCTCCCTCACATTGACGAATTAACACACAAAGTACGTCCATATGAATTACTCTGGGTTCCCGGCATTGTCCTTCTAAATCGAGATACGTTTCTACAGAAACGACAGGATTTTTTTTGGGAGTCGTGCATCTCTTTTCCGATGCATTATTCCTCCTTTAATGCATCCCTCGCTCCCTCACATTCACGAAATAAATCACAATTTGCGTCCATATGAAATACTCTTGGTTCCCAGCACTGTCATTCTAAATCGAGATACGTTTCTACGGAAACGACAGGATTTTCTTTTGGGTGTAGAGTATCTCTTTTCCGATGAATTATTCCTCCTTTACTCCATCCCTCGGTCCCTCACATTGACGAATTAACACACAATTTGCGTCCGTATGAAATTCTCTAAGTTCCCAGCAATGTCCTTCTAAATCGATATACGTATCTACGGAAACGATGGGATTCACTTTTGGGAGGCGAGTATCTCTTTTCCGATGCATTATTGGTCCTTTACTGCATCTCTCGCTCCCTCACATTCACGAATTAACACACAATTTGCGTCCATATGAAATACTCTGGGTTCCCTGCCGTCTCCTTCTAAATCGAGATACGTTTCTACGGAAACGACAGGATTTTCTTTTGGGAGTAGAGTATCTCTTTTCCGATGCATTATTCCTCCTTTACTGCATCCCTCGCTCACTCACATTGACGAATTAACTCACAATTTGCGTCCATATAAAATACTCTGGGTTCCCTGCCGTCTCCATCTAAATCGTGATACGTTTCTACGGAAACGACAGGATTTTCTTTTGAGAGTAGAGTATCTCTTTTCCTATGCATACTTCCTCCTTTACTGCATCCCTCGCTCCCTCACATTGACGAATTAACACACAATTTGCGTCCATATGAAATACTCTGGGTTCCCTGCATTGTCATTCTAAATCGAGATACGTTTCTACGGAAATGATGGGAATTTCTTTTGGGAGTCGAGTATCTCTTTTCCGACGCATTATTTCTCCTTTACTGAATCCCTCGCCCCCTCACATTGACGAATTATCACACAATTTGCGTCCATATGAAATACTCTTGTTTCCCTGCCATCTCCTTCTAAATCGTGGTACGTTTCTACGGAACCGAAAGGATTTTCTATTGGGAGTCGAGTATCTCTTTTCCGATGCATTATTACTCCTTTACTGCATCCCTCGCTCCCTCACATTGACGAATCAACACACAATTTACGTCCAAAAGAATTACTTTTGGTTCCCTGCAATCTCCTCGTAAATCGAGATACGTTTCTACGGAAACGACAGGATTTTCTTTTGGGAGTAGAGTATCTCTTTTCCGATGCATTATTCCTCCTATACTGCATCCCTCGGTCCCTCACATTGACGAATGAACACACAATTTGCGTCCATATGAAATACTCTGGGTTCCCTGCATTGTCCTTCTAAATCGAGATACGTTTCTACGGAAACGATAGGATTTTCTTTTGGGAGAAGAGTATCTCTTTTCCGATGCATTATTCCTCCTTTACTGCATCCCTCGCTCCCTCACATTGACGAATTAACACACAATTTTCGTCCATATGAAATACTCTGGGTTCCCTGCATTGTCCTTCTAAATCGAGATGCGTTTCTACAGAAACGACAGGATTTTTTTTGGGAGTCGTGTATCTCTTTTCCGATGCATTATTCCTCCTTTAATGCATCCCTCGCTCCCTCACATCGACGAAATAACACACAACTTGCGTGCATATGAAATACTCTGGGTTCCCTGCACTGTCATTCTAAATCGAGATACGTTTCTACGGAAACGAGAGGATTTTCGTTTTGGAGACGTGTATCTCTTTTCCGATGCATTATTCCTCCTCTACTGCATCCCTCGCTCCCTCACATTGACGAATTAACACACAATTTACGTCCATATGAATTACACTTGTTTCCCTGTCATCTCCTTCTAAATCGAGATACGTTCCTACGGAAACGATAAGATTTCCTTTTGGGAGTCGAAAATCTCTTTTCCGATGCATTATTCCTCCTTTACTGCATCCCTCGGTCCCTCACATTGACGAATTAACACACAATTTGTGTCCATATGAAATACTCTGGGTTCCCTGCATTGTTTGTCTAAATCGAGATACGTTTCTACGGAAACGATTGGAATTTCGCTTGGGAGTCGAGTATCTCTTTTCCGACGCATTGTTCCTCCTTTACTGCATCCCTCGCTCCCTCAAAATGACGAATTAACACACAATTTGCGTCCATATGATATACTCTGGGTTTTCTGCCGTCTCCTTCTAAATCGAGATACGTTTCTACGGAAACGACAGGATTTTCTTTTGGGAGTAGAGTATCTCTTTTCCGATGAATTATTCCTCCTTTACTGCATCCCTCGCTCCCTCTAAATGACGAATTAACTCACAATTTGCGTCCATATGAAATACTCTGGGTTCCCTGCCATCTCCTTCTAAATCGAGATACGTTTCTACCGAAACGACAGGATTTTCTTTTCGGAGTTGAGTATCTCTTTTCCGATGCATTATTCCTCCTTTACTGCATCCCTCGGTCCCTCACATTGACGAATTAACACACAATTTGCGTCCATATGAAATACTCTGGGTTCCCTGCATTGTCCTTCTAAATCGAGATACGTTTCCACGGAAACGATCGGAATTTCTTTTGGGAGTCGAGTATCTCTTTTCCGACGCTTTATTCCTCCTTTACTGAATCCCTCGCTCCCTCACATTGACGAATTAACACACAATTTGCGTCCATATGAAATACTCTGATTCCCTGCCATCTCCTTCTAAATCGAGGTACGTTTCTACGGAAACGGTAGGATTTTCTATTGGGAGTCGAGTATCTCTTTTCCGATGCATTATTACTCCTTTACTGCACCCCTCGCTCCCTCACATTGACGAATCAACACACAATTTACGTCCAAAAGAATTACTCTTGGTTCCCTGCAATCTCCTCGTAAATCGAGATACGTTTCTACGGAAACGACAGGATTTTCTTTTGGGTGTAGAGTATCTCTTTTCCGATGAATTATTCCTCCTTTACTGCATCCCTCGGTCCCTCACATTGACCAATTAACACACAATTTGCGTCCATATGAAATACTCTGGGTTCCCGGCATTGTCCTTCTAAATCGAGATACGTTTCTACGGAAACGATGGGATTTACTTTTGGGAGTCGAGTATCTCTTTTCCGATGCATTATTCGTCCTTTACTGCATCTCTCGCTCCCTCACATTCACGAATTAACACTCAATTTGCGTCCATATGAAATACTCTGGGTTCCCTGCACTGTCCTTCTAAATCGAGATACGTTTCTACGGAAACGATAGGATTTTCTTTTGGGAGATGTGTATCTCTTTTCCGAGCATTATTCCTCCTTTACTGCATCCCTCGCTCCCTCACATTAACGAATAAACACACAATTTGCGTCCATATGAAATTCTCTAGGTTCCCTGCATTGTCCTTTATAATCGAGATACGTTTCTACGGAAACGGTAGGATTTTCTTTTGTGAGTCGTGTATCTCCATTCCGATGCATTATTCCTCCTTTACTGCATCCCTCGCTCCCTCACATTGACGAATTAACACACAACTTGCGTCCATATGAAATACTCTGTGTTCCCTGCATTGTCCTTCTAAATCGAGATACGTTTGTACGGAAACGACAGGACTTTCTTTTGGGAGTAGAGTATCTCTTTTCCGATGCATTATTCCTCCTATACTGCATCCCTCGGTCCCTCACATTGACGAATGAACACACAATTTGCGTCCATATGAAATACTCTGGGTTCCCTGCAGTGTCCTTCTAAATCGAGATACGTTTCTACGGAAACGATAGGATTTTCTTTTGGGAGTAGAGTATCTCTTTTCCGATGCATTATTCCTCCTTTACTGCATCCCTCGCTCCCTCACATTGACGAATTAACACACAATTTTCGTCCATATGAAATACTCTGGGTTCCCTGCATTGTCCTTCTAAATCGAGATGCGTTTCTACAGAAACGACAGGATTTTTTTTGGGAGTCGTG
The DNA here is from genome assembly GCF_023898315.1 of Schistocerca nitens. NCBI lineage: Eukaryota > Metazoa > Arthropoda > Insecta > Orthoptera > Acrididae > Schistocerca > Schistocerca nitens. The sequence continues at coordinate 2,609,055 of NW_026046060.1, forward strand.
TATCTCTTTTCCGATGCATTATTCCTCCTTTAATGCATCCCTCGCTCCCTCACATCGACGAAATAACACACAACTTGCGTGCATATGAAATACTCTGGGTTCCCGGCACTGTCATTCTAAATCGAGATACGTTTCTACGGAAACGAGAGGATTTTCTTTTTGGAGACGTGTATCTCTTTTCCGATGCATTATTCCTCCTCTACTGCATCCCTCGCTCCCTCACATTTACGAATTAACACACAATTTGCGTCCATATGAAATACTGTGGGTTTTCTGCATTGTCCTTCTAAATCGAGATACGTTTCTACGGAAACGATAGGATTTTCTTTTCGGAGTTGAGTATCTCTTTTCCGATGCATTATTACTCCTTTACTGCACCCCTCGCTCCCTCACATTGACGAATTAACACACAAATTACGTCCATATGAATTACTCTGGGTTCCCGGCATTGTCCTTCTAAATCGAGATACGTTTCTACAGAAACGACAGGATTTTTTTTGGGAGTCGTGCATCTCTTTTCCGATGCATTATTCATCCATTAATGCATCCCTCGCTCCCTCACATTGACGAAATAACACACAATTTGCGTCCATATGAAATACTCTTGGTTCCCAGCACTGTCATTCTAAATCGAGATACGTTTCTACGGAAACGATAGGATTTTCTTTTGGGAGTAGAGAATCTCTTTTCCGATGCATTATTCCTCCTTTACTGCATACCTCGCTCCCTCACATTGACGAATTAACACACAATTTTCATCCATATGAAATACTCTGGGTTCCCAGCACTCTCATTCTAAATCGAGATACGTTTCTACGGAAACGACAGGATTTTCTTTTGGGTGTAGAGTATCTCCTTTCCGATGAATTATTCCTCCTTTACTGCATCCCTCGGTCCCTCACATTGACGAATTAACACACAATTTGCGTCCATATGAAATACTCTGGGTTCCCGGCATTGTCCTTCTAAATCGAGATACGTTTCTACGGAAACGATAGGATTTTCTTTTCGGAGTTGAGTATCTCTTTTCCGATGCATTATTACTCCTTTACTGCACCCCTCGCTCCCTCACATTGACGAATTAACACACAATTAACGTCCATATGAATTACTCTGGGTTCCCGGCATTATCCTTCTAAATAGAGATACGTTTCTACAGAAACGACAGGATTTTTTTTGGGAGTCGTGTATCTCTTTTCCGATGCATTATTCCTCCTTTATTGCATCCCTCGCTCCCTCACTTTGACGAAATAACACACAATTTGTGTCCATATGAGATACTCTGGGTTCCCAGCACTGTCATTCTAAATCGAGATACGTTTCTACGGAAACGACAGGATTTTCTTTTGGGTGTAGAGTATCTCTTTTCCGATGAATTATTCCTCCTTTACTGCATCCCTCGGTCCCTCACATTGACGAATTAACACACAATTTGCGTCCATATGAAATACTCTGGGTTCCTGGCATTGTCCTTCTAAATCGAGATACGTATCTACGGAAACGATGGGATTTACATTTGGGAGGCGAGTATCTCTTTTCCGATGCATTATTCGTCCTTTACTGCACCTCTCGCTCCCTCACATTCACGAATTAACACTCAATTTGCGTCCATATGAAATACTCTGGGTTCCCTGCACTGTCCTTCTAAATCGAGACACGTTTCTACGGAAACGACAGGATTTCCTTTTTGGAGATCTGTATCTCTTTTCCGAGCATTATTCCTCCTTTACTGCATCCCTCGCTCCCTCACATTTACGAATAAACACACAATTTGCGTCCATATGAAATACTCTGGGTTCCCTGCATTGTCCTTCTAAATCGAGATACGTTTCTACGGAAACGATAGTATTTTCTTTTGGGAGTCGTGTATCTCTTTTCCGATGCACTATTCCTCCTTTACTGCATCCCTCGCTCCCTCACATTGACGAATTAACACACAACTTGCGTCCATATGAAATACTCTGTGTTCCCTGCATTGTCCTTCTAAATCGAGATACGTTTGTACGGAAACGACAGGATTTTCTTTTGGGAGCAGAGTATCTCTTTTCCGATGCATTATTCCTCCTTTATGCATCCCTCGGTCCCTCACATTGACGAATGAGCACACAATTTGCGTCCAAATGAAATACTCTGGGTTCCCAGCAATGTCCTTCTAAATCGAGATACGTCTCTACGGAAACGATAGGATTTTCTTTTGGGAGTAGAGTATCTTTTCCGATGCATTATTCCTCCTTTACTGAATCCCTCGCTCCCTCACATTGACGAATTAACACACAATTTGCGTCCATATGAAATACTGTGAGTTCCCTGCCATCTCCTTCTAAATCGAGGTACGTTTCTACGGAAATGGTAGGATTATCTATTGGGAGTCGAGTATCTCTTTTCCGATGCATTATTACTCCTTTACTGCACCCCTCGCTCCCTCACATTGACGAATTAACACACAATTTACGTCCATATGAATTACTCTTGGTTCCCTGCAATCTCCTCGTAAATCGAGATACGTTTCTACGGAAACGACAGGATTTTCTTTTGGGTGTAGAGTATCTCTTTTCCGATGAATTATTCCTCCTTTACTGCATCCCTCGGTCCCTCACATTGACCAATTAACACACAATTTGCGTCCATATGAAATACTCTGGGTTCCCGGCATTGTCCTTCTAAATCGAGATACGTTTCTACGGAAACGATGGGATTTACTTTTGGGAGTCGAGTATCTCTTTTCCGATGCATTATTCGTCCTTTACTGCATCTCTCGCTCCCTCACATTCACGAATTAAAACTCAATTTGCGTCCATATGAAATATTCTGGGTTCCCTGCACTGTCTTTCTAAATCGAGATACGTTTGTACGGAAACGATAGGATTTTCTTTTTGGAGATGTGTATCCCTTTTCCGAGCATTATCCCTCCTTTACTGCATCCCTCGCTCCCTCACATTTACGAATAAACACACAATTTGGGTCCATATGAAATACTCTAGGTTCCCTGCATTGTCCTTAATAATCGAGATACGTTTCTACGGAAACGGCAGCATTTTCTTTTGTGAGTCGTGTATCTCCATTCCGATGCATTATTCCTCCTTTACTGCATCCCCCACTCCCTCACATTGACGAATTAACACACAACTTGCGTCCATATGAAATACTCTGTGTTCCCTGCATTGTCCTTCTAAATCGAGATACGTTTCTACGGAAACGACAGGATTTTCTTTTGGGAGTAGAGTATCTCTTTTCCGATGCATTATTCCTCCTTTACTGCATCCCTCGGTCCCTCACATTGACGAATGAACACACAATTTGCGTCCATATGAAATACTATGGGTTCCCTGCATTGTCGTTCTAAATCGAGATACGTTTCTACGGAAACGATAGGATTTTCTTTTGGGAGTAGAGTATCTCTTTTCCGATGCATTATTCCTCCTTTACTGCATCCCTCGCTCCCTCACATTGACGAATTAACACACAATTTTCGTCCATATGAAATACTCTGGGTTCCCTGCATTGTCCTTCTAAATCGAGATACGTTTCTACAGAAACGACAGGATTTTTTTTGGGAGTCGTGTATCTCTTTTCCGATGCATTATTCCTCCTTTAATGCATCCCTCGCTCACTCACATCGACGAAATAACACACAATTTGCGTGCATATGAAATACTCTGGGTTCCCTGCACTGTCATTCTAAATCGAGATACGTTTCTACGGAAACGAGAGGATTTTCTTTTTGGAGACGTGTATCTCTTTTCCAATGCATTATTCCTCCTCTACTGCATCCCTCGCTCCCTCACATTTACGAATTAACACACAATTTGCGTCCATATGACATACTGTGGGTTTTCTGCATTGTCCTTCTAAATCGAGATACGTTTCTACGGAAACGATAGGATTTCCTTTTCGGAGTTGAGTATCTCTTTTCCCATGCATTATTACTCCTTTACTGCACCCCTCGCTCCCTCACATTGAAGAATTAACACACAATTTACGTCCATATGAATTACTCTGGGTTCCCGGCATTGTCCCTCTAAATCGAGATACGTTTCTACAGAAACGACAGGATTTTTTTTGGGAGTCGTGTATCTCTTTTCCGATGCATTATTCCTCCTTTAATGCATCCCTCGCTCCCTCACATTGACGAAATAACACTTAATTTGCGTCCATATGAAATACTCTGGGTTCCCAGCACTGTCCTTCTAAATCGAGATACGTTTCTACGGAAACGACAGGATTTTCTTTTTGGAGATGTGTATCTCTTTTCCGAGCATTATTCCTCCTTTACTGCATCCCTCGCTCCCTCACATTTACGAATAAACACACAATTTGCGTCCATATGAAATACTCTGGGTTCCCTGCATTGTCCTTCTAAATCGAGATACGTTTCTACGGAAACGATAGTATTTTCTTTTGGGAGTCGTGTATCTCTTTTCCGATGCATTATTCCTCCTTTACTGCATCCCTCGCTCCCTCACATTGACGAATTAACACACAACTTGCGGCCATATGAAATACTCTGTGTTCCCTGCATTGTCCTTCTAAATCGAGATACGTTTGTACGGAAACGACAGGATTTTCTTTTGGGAGTAGAGTATCTCTTTTCCGATGCATTATTCCTCCTTTATGCATCCCTCGGTCCCTCACATTGACGAATGAGCACACAATTTGCGTCCATATGAAATACTCTGGGTTCCCTGCATTGTTTGTCTAAATCGAGATACGTTTCTACGGAAACGATTGGAATTTCGCTTGGGAGTCGAGTATCTCTTTTCCGACGCATTGTTCCTCCTTTACTGCATCCCTCGCTCCCTCAAAATGACGAATTAACACACAATTTGCGTCCATATGAAATACTCTGGGTTCCCTGCCGTCTCCTTCTAAATCGAGATACGTTTCTACGGAAACGACAGGATTTTCTTTTGGGAGTAGAGTATCTCTTTTCCGATGAATTATTCCTCCTTTACTGCATCCCTCGCTCCCTCTAAATGACGAATTAACTCACAATTTGCGTCCATATGAAATACTCTGGGTTCCCTGCCATCTCCTACTAAATCGAGATACGTTTCTATCGAAACGACAGGATTTTCTTTTCGGAGTTGAGTATCTCTTTTCCGATGCATTATTCCTCCTTTACTGCATCCCTCGGTCCCTCACATTGACGAATTAACACACAATTTGCGTCCATATGAAATACTCTGGGTTCCCTGCATTGTCCTTCTAAATCGAGATACGTTTCCACGGAAACGATCGGAATTTCTTTTGGGAGTCGAGTATCTCTTTTCCGACGCTTTATTCCTCCTTTACTGAATCCCTCGCTCGCTCACATTGACGAATTAACACACAATTTGCGTCCATATGAAATACTCTGAGTTCCCTGCCATCTCCTTCTAAATCGAGGTACGTTTCTACGGAAACGGTAGGATTTTCTATTGGGAGTCGAGTATCTCTTTTCCGATGCATTATTACTCCTTTACTGCACCCCTCGCTCCATCACATTGACGAATCAACACACAATTTACGTCCAAAAGAATTACTCTTGGTTCCCTGCAATCTCCTCGTAAATCGAGATACGTTTCTACGGAAACGACAGGATTTTCTTTTGGGTGTAGAGTATCTCTTTTCCGATGAATTATTCCTCCTTTACTGCATCCCTCGGTCCCTCACATTGACCAATTAACACACAATTTGCGTCCATATGAAATACTCTGGGTTCCCGGCATTGTCCTTCTAAATCGAGATACGTTTCTACGGAAACGATGGGATTTACTTTTGGGAGTCGAGTATCTCTTTTCCGATGCATTATTCGTCCTTTACTGCATCTCTCGCTCCCTCACATTCACGAATTAACACTCAATTTGCGTCCATATGAAATACTCTGGGTTCCCTGCACTGTCCTTCTAAATCGAGATACGTTTCTACGGAAACGATAGGATTTTCTTTTTGGAGATGTGTATCTCTTTTCCGAGCATTATTCCTCCTTTACTGCATCCCTCGCTCCCTCACATTAACGAATAAACACACAATTTGCGTCCATATGAAATACTCTAGGTTCCCTGCATTGTCCTTTATAATCGAGATACGTTTCTACGGAAACGGTAGGATTTTCTTTTGTGAGTCGTGTATCTCCATTCCGATGCATTATTCCTCCTTTACTGCATCCCTCGCTCCCTCACATTGACGAATTAACACACAACTTGCGTCCATATGAAATACTCTGTGTTCCCTGCATTGTCCTTCTAAATCGAGATACGTTTGTACGGAAACGACAGGATTTTCTTTTGCGAGTAGAGTATCTCTTTTCCGATGCATTATTCCTCCTATACTGCATCCCTCGGTCCCTCACATTGACGAATGAACACACAATTTGCGTCCATATGAAATACTCTGGGTTCCCTGCATTGTCCTTCTAAATCGAGATACGTTTCTACGGAAACGATAGGCTTTTGGGAGTAGAGTATCTCTTTTCCGATGCATTATTCCTCCTTTACTGCATCCCTCGCTCCCTCACATTGACGAATTAACACACAATTTTCGTCCATATGAAATACTCTGGGTTCCCTGCATTGTCCTTCTAAATCGAGATGCGTTTCTACAGAAACGACAGGATTTTTTTTGGGAGTCGTGTATCTCTTTTCCGATGCATTATTCCTCCTTTAATGCATCCCTCGCTCCCTCACATCGACGAAATAACACACAACTTGCGTGCATATGAAATACTCTGGGTTCCCGGCACTGTCATTCTAAATCGAGATACGTTTCTACGGAAACGAGAGGATTTTCTTTTTGGAGACGTGTATCTCTTTTCCGATGCATTATTCCTCCTCTACTGCATCCCTCGCTCCCTCACATTTACGAATTAACACACAAATTACGTCCATATGAATTACTCTGGGTTCCCGGCATTGTCCTTCTAAATCGAGATACGTTTCTACAGAAACGACAGGATTTTTTTTGGGAGTCGTGCATCTCTTTTCCGATGCATTATTCATCCATTAATGCATCCCTCGCTCCCTCACATTGACGAAATAACACACAATTTGCGTCCATATGAAATACTCTTGGTTCCCAGCACTGTCATTCTAAATCGAGATACGTTTCTACGGAAACGACAGGATTTTCTTTTGGGTGTAGAGTATCTCTTTTCCGATGAATTATTCCTCCTTTACTCCATCCCGCGGTCCCTCACATTGACGAATTAACACACAATTTGCGTCCATATGAAATACTCTGGGTTCCCAACATTGTCCTTCTAAATCGAGATACGTATCTACGGAAACGATGGGATTTACTTTTGGGAGGCGAGTATCTCTTTTCCGATGCATTATTGGTCCTTTACTGCATCTCTCGCTCCCTCACATTCACGAATTAACACTCAATTTGCGTCCATATGAAATACTCTGGGTTCCCTGCACTGTCCTTCTAAATCGAGATACGTTTCTACGGAAACGATAGTATTTTCTTTTGGGAGTCGTGTATCTCTTTTCCGATGCATTATTCCTCCTTTACTGCATCCCTCGCTTCCGCACATTGACGAATTAACACACAACTTGCGTCCATATGAAATACTCTGTGTTCCCTGCATTGACCTTCTAAATCAAGATACGTTTGTACGGAAACGACAGGATTTTCTTTTGGGAGTAGAGTATCTCTTTTCCGATGCATTATTCCTCCTTTATGCATCCCTCGCTCCCTCACATTGACGAATGAACACACAATTTGCGTCCATATGAAATACTCTGGGTTCCCTGCATTGTCCTTCTAAATCGAGATACGTTTCTACGGAAACGATAGGATTTTCTTTTGGGAGTAGAGAATCTCTTTTCCGATGCATTATTCCTCCTTTACTGCATACCTCGCTCCCTCACATTGACGAATTAACACACAATTTTCGTCCATATGAAATACTCTGGGTTCCCAGCACTGTCATTCTAAATCGAGATACGTTTCTACGGAAACGACAGGATTTTCTTTTGGGTGTAGAGTATCTCCTTTCCGATGAATTATTCCTCCTTTACTGCATCCCTCGGTCCCTCACATTGACGAATTAACACACAATTTGCGGCCATATGAAATACTCTGGGTTCCCGGCATTGTCCTTCTAAATCGAGATACGTTTCTACGGAAACGATAGGATTTTCTTTTCGGAGTTGAGTATCTCTTTTCCGATGCATTATTACTCCTTTACTGCACCCCTCGCTCCCTCACATTGACGAATTAACACACAATTAACGTCCATATGAATTACTCTGGGTTCCCGGCATTATCCTTCTAAATAGAGATACGTTTCTACAGAAACGACAGGATTTTTTTTGGGAGTCGTGTATCTCTTTTCCGATGCATTATTCCTCCTTTATTGCATCCCTCGCTCCCTCACATTGACGAAATAACACACAATTTGCGTCCATATGAGATACTCTGGGTTCCCAGCACTGTCATTCTAAATCGAGATACGTTTCTACGGAAACGAAAGGATTTTCTTTTGGGTGTAGAGTATCTCTATTCCGATGAATTATTCCTCCTTTACTGCATCCCTCGGTCCCTCACATTGACGAATTAACACACAATTTGCGTCCATATGAAATACTCTGGGTTCCCGGCATTGTCCTTCTAAATCGAGATACGTATCTACGGAAACGATGGGTTTTACATTTGGGAGGCGAGTATCTCTTTTCCGATGCATTATTCGTCCTTTACTGCATCTCTCGCTCCCTCACATTCACGAATTAACACTCAATTTGCGTCCATATGAAATACTCTGGGTTCCCTGCACTGTCCTTCTAAATCGAGATACGTTTCTACGGAAACGACAGGATTTCCTTTTTGGAGATCTGTATCTCAATTCCGAGCATTATTCCTCCTTTACTGCATCCCTCGCTCCCTCACATTTACGAATAAACACACAATTTGCGTCCATATGAAATACTCTGGGTTCCCTGCATTGTCCTTCTAAATCGAGATACGTTTCTACGGAAACGATAGTATTTTCTTTTGGGAGTCGTGTATCTCTTTTCCGATGCACTATTCCTCCTTTACTGCATCCCTCGCTCCCTCACATTGACGAATTAACACACAACTTGCGTCCATATGAAATACTCTGTGTTCCCTGCATTGTCCTTCTAAATCGAGATACGTTTGTACGGAAACGACAGGATTTTCTTTTGGGAGCAGAGTATCTCTTTTCCGATGCATTATTCCTCCTTTATGCATCCCTCGGTCCCTCACATTGACGAATGAGCACACAATTTGCGTCCATATGAAATACTCTGGGTTCCCAGCAATGTCCTTCTAAATCGAGATACGTCTCTACGGAAACGATAGGATTTTCTTTTGGGAGTAGAGTATCTTTTCCGATGCATTATTCCTCCTTTACTGAATCCCTCGCTCCCTCACATTGACGAATTAACACACAATTTGCGTCCATATGAAATACTGTGAGTTCCCTGCCATCTCCTTCTAAATCGAGGTACGTTTCTACGGAAATGGTAGGATTATCTATTGGGAGTCGAGTATCTCTTTTCCGATGCATTATTACTCCTTTACTGCACCCCTCGCTCCCTCACATTGACGAATTAACACACAATTTACGTCCATATGAATTACTCTTGGTTCCCTGCAATCTCCTCGTAAATCGAGATACGTTTCTACGGAAACGACAGGATTTTCTTTTGGGTGTAGAGTATCTCTTTTCCGATGAATTATTCCTCCTTTACTGCATCCCTCGGTCCCTCACATTGACCAATTAACACACAATTTGCGTCCATATGAAATACTCTGGGTTCCCGGCATTGTCCTTCTAAATCGAGATACGTTTCTACGGAAACGATGGGATTTACTTTTGGGAGTCGAGTATCTCTTTTCCGATGCATTATTCGTCCTTTACTGCATCTCTCGCTCCCTCACATTCACGAATTAAAACTCAATTTGCGTCCATATGAAATACTCTGGGTTCCCTGCACTGTCTTTCTAAATCGAGATACGTTTGTACGGATACGATAGGATTTTCTTTTTGGAGATGTGTATCTCTTTTCCGAGCATTATCCCTCCTTTACTGCATCCCTCGCTCCCTCACATTTACGAATAAACACACAATTTGGGTCCATATGAAATACTCTAGGTTCCCTGCATTGTCCTTTATAATCGAGATACGTTTCTACGGAAACGGCAGCATTTTCTTTTGTGAGTCGTGTATCTCCATTCCGATGCATTATTCCTCCTTTACTGCATCCCCCACTCCCTCACATTGACGAATTAACACACAACTTGCGTCCATATGAAATACTCTGTGTTCCCTGCATTGTCCTTCTAAATCGAGATACGTTTCTACGGAAACGACAGGATTTTCTTTTGGGAGTAGAGTATCTCTTTTCCGATGCATTATTCCTGCTTTACTGCATCCCTCGGTCCCTCACATTGACGAATGAACACACAATTTGCGTCCATATGAAATACTATGGGTTCCCTGCATTGTCCTTCTAAATCGAGATACGTTTCTACGGAAACGATAGGATTTTCTTTTGGGAGTAGAGTATCTCTTTTCCGATGCATTATTCCTCCTTTACTGCATCCCTCGCTCCCTCACATTGACGAATTAACACACAATTTTCGTCCATATGAAATACTCTGGGTTCCCTGCATTGTCCTTCTAAATCGAGATACGTTTCTACAGAAACGACAGGATTTTTTTTGGGAGTCGTGTATCTCTTTTCCGATGCATTATTCCTCCTTTAATGCATCCCTCGCTCCCTCACATCGACGAAATAACACACAATTTGCGTGCATATGAAATACTCTGGGTTCCCTGCACTGTCATTCTAAATCGAGATACGTTTCTACGGAAACGAGAGGATTTTCTTTTTGGAGACGTGTATCTCTTTTCCAATGCATTATTCCTCCTCTACTGCATCCCTCGCTCCCTCACATTTACGAATTAACACACAATTTGCGTCCATATGACATACTGTGGGTTTTCTGCATTGTCCTTCTAAATCGAGATACGTTTCTACGGAAACGATAGGATTTCCTTTTCGGAGTTGAGTATCTCTTTTCCGATGCATTATTACTCCTTTACTGCACCCCTCGCTCCCTCACATTGAAGAATTAACACACAATTTACGTCCATATGAATTACTCTGGGTTCCCGGCATTGTCCTTCTAAATCGAGATACGTTTCTACAGAAACGACAGGATTTTTTTTGGGAGTCGTGTATCTCTTTTCCGATGCATTATTCCTCCTTTAATGCATCCCTCGCTCCCTCACATTGACGAAATAACACTTAATTTGCGTCCATATGAAATACTCTGGGTTCCCAGCACTGTCCTTCTAAATCGAGATACGTTTCTACGGAAACGACAGGATTTTGTTTTTGGAGATGTGTATCTCTTTTCCGAGCATTATTCCTCCTTTACTGCATCCCTCGCTCCCTCACTTTTACGAATAAACACACAATTTGCGTCCATATGAAATACTCTGGGTTCCCTGCATTGTCCTTCTAAATCGAGATACGTTTCTACGGAAACGATAGTATTTTCTTTTGGGAGTCGTGTATCTCTTTTCCGATGCATTATTCCTCCTTTACTGCATCCCTCGCTCCCTCACATTGACGAATTAACACACAACTTGCGTCCATATGAAATACTCTGTGTTCCCTGCATTGTCCTTCTACATCGAGATACGTTTGTACGGAAACGACAGGATTTTCTTTTGGGAGTAGAGTATCTCTTTTCCGATGCATTATTCCTCCTTTATGCATCCCTCGGTCCCTCACATTGACGAATGAGCACACAATTTGCGTCCATATGAAATACTCTGGGTTCCCTGCATTGTCCTTCTAAATCGAGATACGTTTCTACGGAAACGATAGGATTTTCTTTTGGGAGTAGAGTATCTCTTTTCCGATGCATTATTCCTCCTTTACTGCATACCTCGCTCCCTCACATTGACGAATTAACACACAATTTTCGTCCATATGAAATACTCTGGGTTCCCTGCATTGTCCTTCTAAATCGAGATACGTTTCTACAGAAACGACAGGATTTTTTTTATTAGTCGTGTATCTCTTTTCCGATGCAATATTCCTCCTTTAATGCATCCCTCGCTCCCTCACATTGACGAAATAACACACAATTTGCGTCCATATGAAATACTCTGGGTTCCCAGCACTGTCATTCTAAATCGAGATACGTTTCTAGGGAAACGAGAGGATTTTCTTTTTGGAGACGTGTATCTCTTTTCCGATGCATTATTCGTCCTCTACTGCATCCCTCGCTCAATCACATTTACGAATTAGCACACAATTTGCGTCCATATGAAATACTGTGGGTTCCCTGCATTGTCCTTCTAAATCGAGATACGTTTCTACGGAAACGATAGGATTTTCTTTTTGGAGTCAAGTATCTCTTTTCCGATGCATTATTCCTCCTTTACCGCATCCCTCGCTTCCTCACATTCACGAATTAACACACAATTTGCGTCCATATGAAATACTCTGGGTTCCCTGCATTGTCCTTCTAAATCGAGATACGTTTCTACGGAAACGATAGGATTTTCTTTTGGGAGTCAAGTATCTCTTTTCAGATGCATTATTCCTCCTTCACTGCATCCCTCTCGCCCTCAAATTCACGAATTAACACACAATTTGCATCCATATGAAATACTCTGGGTTCCCTGCCGTCTCCTTCTAAATCGAGATACGTTTCTATGTAAACGAAAGGATTTTCTTTTGGGAGTAGGGTATCTCTTTTCCGATGCATTATTCCTCGTTTACTACTTCCCTCGGTCCCTCACAATGACGAAGTAACTCACAATTTGCGTCCATATGAAATACCCTGGGTTCCTTGCATTGTCCTTCTAAATCGAGATGTTTTTTTACGGAAACGATAGGATTTCCTTATGGGAGTCGAGTATCTATTTTTCGATGCATTATTCCTCCTTTTTTGCATCCCTCGCTCCCTCACATTAACGAATTAACACACAATTTGCATCCATATGAAATACTCTGGGTTCCCTGCCGTCTCATTCTAAATCGAGATACGTTTCTATGGAAACGAAAGGATTTTCTTTTGGGAGTAGGGTATCTCTTTTCCGATGCATTAGTCCTCGTTTACTGCTTCCCTCGGTCCCTCACAATGACGAATTAACTCACAATTTGCGTCCATATAAAATACCCTGGGTTCCTTGCATTGTCCTTCTAAATCGAGATGTTTTTTTACGGAAACGATAGGATTTCCTTATGGGAGTCGAGTACCTATTTTTCGATGCATTATTCCTCCTTTACTGCATCCCTCGCTCCTTCACATTGACGAATTAACACACAATTTTCGTCCATAAGAAATACTCTGGGTTCCCTGCATTGTCCTTCTAAATCGAGATACGTTTCTACGGAAACAATGGGATTTTCTTTTGGCAGTCGAGTATCTCTTTTCCGATGCATTATTCCTCCTTTACTGCATCCCTCGCTCCCTCACATTTTCGAATTAACACACAATTTGCGTCCATATGAAATACTCTGGGTTCGATGCATTGTCATTCTAAATCGAGATACGTTTCTACGGAAAAGATAGCATTTTCTTTTGGGAGTCGCGTATCTCTTTTCTGATGCATTATTCCTCCTTTATTGCATCCCTCGCTACCTCACATCGACGAAATAACACACAATTTGCGTCCATATGAAATACTCTGGGTTCCCTGTACTGTCCTTCTAAATCGAGATACGTTTCTACGGAAACGAGAGGATTTTCTTTTTGGAGACGTGTATCTCTTTTCCGATGCATTATTCCTCCTCTACTGCATCCCTCGCTCCCTCACATTTACGAATTAACACACAATTTGCGTCCATATGAAATACTGTGGGTTCCCTGCATTGTCCTTCTAAATCGAGATACGTTTCTACGGAAACGATAGGATTTTCTTTTGGGAGTCGAGTATCTCTTTTTGGATGCATTATTCCTCCTTTCCTTCATCCCTCCCTCCCTCACATTGACAAATTAACACACAATTTCGTCCATACTTTCAACTCTGGGTTATCGGCATTGTCCTTCTAAATCGAGATACGTTTCTATGGAAACAATAGGATTTTCGTTTGGGAGTCGAGTATCTCTTTTCTGATGTATTATTACTCCTTTACAGCATCCCTCGCTCCTACACACTGACGAATTAACTCACAATTTGCGTCCATATGAAATACTCTGCGTTCCCTGCCATCTCCTTCTAGATCGAGGTACGTTTCTACGGAAACGACAGGATTTTCTTTTGGGAGTAGAGTATCTCTTTTCCGATGCATTATACCTCCTATACTGCATCCTTCGGTCCCTCACATTGACGAATTAACACACAATTTCGTCCATACGAAACACTTTGGGTTATCTACATTGTCCTTCTAAATCGAGATATGTTTCTATGGAAACGATAGGATTTTCTTTTGGGAGTCGAGTATCTCTTTTCCGATGTATTATTACTCCTTTACTGCATCCCTCGCTCCTACACACTGACGAATTAACTCACAATTTGCGTCCATATGAAATACTCTGGGTTCCCTGCCATCTCCTTCTAGATCGAGATACGTTTCGACGGAAACGACAGGATTTTCTTTTGGGAGTCGAGTATCTCTTTTCCGATGCATTATTCCTCCTTTACTGCTTCATTCGCTCCCTCACATTGACGAATTAACACACAATTTGCGTCCATATGAAATACTCTGGGTTCCCGGCATTGTCCTTCTAAATCGAGATACGTTTCTACGGAAGCGATAGGATTTTCTTTTGGGAGTCGAGTATCTCTTTTCCGATGCATTATTCCTCCTTTACAGCATCCCTCGCTTCCTGACATTGACGAATTAACACACAATTTGCGTCCATATGAAATACTTTGGGTTCCCTGCCATCTTTTTCTAAATCTAAATACGTTTCTACGGAAACGATAGGATTATTTTTGGGAGTCGAGTATCTCTTTTCCGATGCATTATTCCTCCTTTACTGCTCCCTCCCTCCCTCACATTGAGAACTTAACACACAATTTCGTCCATACGAAAAACTCTGGGTTATCTGTCCCTCCATATCGAGATACGTATCTACGGAAACGACAGGATTTTCTTTTGGGAGTAGAGTATCTCTTTTCCGATGCATTATTCCTCCTTAAGTGCATCACTCGGTCCCTCACCCTGACGAATTAACACACAATTTGCGTCCATTTGAAGTACTCTGGGTTCCCTGCGTTGTCCTTCTAAATCGAGATACGTTCCTATGGAAACGACATGATTTTTTTTGGGAGTCGTGTATCTCTTTTGCGATGCATTATTCCTCCTTTACTGCATCCCTCGCTCCCTCACATTTACGAATTAACACACAATTTGCGTCTATATGAAATACTCTGGGATCCCTGCATTGTCCTTCTAAATCGAGATACGTTTCTACGGAAACGATGGGATTTACTTTTGGGAGTCGAGTATCTCTTTTCCGATGCATTATTCGTCCTTTAATGCATCTCTCGCTCCCTCACATTCACGAATTAACACACAATTTGCGTCCATATGAAATACTTTGGGGTCCCTGCACTGTCCTTCTAAATCGAGATACGTTTCTACGGAAACGATAGGATTTTCTTTTTGAAGATCTGTATCTCTTTTCCGATGCATTATTCCTCCTTTACTGCATCCCTCGCTCCCTTACATTTACGAATTAACACACGATTTGCGTCCATATGAAATACTCTTGGTTCCCAGCATTGTCCTTTATAATCGAGATACTTTTCTACGGAAACGAAAGGATTTTCTTTTGGGAGTCGTGTATCTCTTTTCCGATGCATTATTCCTCGTTTACTGCATCCCTCGCTCATTCACATTGACGAATTAACACACAATTCGCGTCCATTAAAAATACTCTGGGTTCCCTGCATTGTCCTTCTAAATCGAAATACGTTTCTACGGAAACGATAGAATTTTCTTTTGGGAGTCGAGTATCTCTTTTCCGATGAATTATTTCCCCTTCACTGCATCCCTCGCTCCCTCACAATGACGAATTAACACACAATTTGCATCCATATGAAATACTCTGGGTTCCCTGCCGTCTCCTTCTAAATCTAGATACGTTTCTACGGAAACGACAGGATTTTCTTTTGGGAGTAGAGTATCTCGTTTCCGATGAATTATTCCACCTTTTCTGCATCCCTCGCTCCCTCACATTGACGAATTAACTCACAATTTGCGTCCATATGAAATACTCTGGGTTCCCTGCATTGTCCTTCTAAATCGATATACGTTTCTACGGAAACGATAGGATTTTCTTTTGGGAGTCGAGTATCTCTTTTCCGACGCATTATTTCTCCTTTACTGAATCCCTCGCCCCCCCACATTGACGAATTAACACACAATTTGCGTCCATATGAAATACTCTGGGTTCCCTGGCATCTCCTTCTAAATCGAGGTACGTTTCTACGGAAACGATAGGATTTCCTTTTGGGAGTCGAAAATCTCTTTTCCGATGCATTATTCCTCCTTTACTGCATCCCTCGGTCCCTCACATTGATGAATTAACACACAATTTGCATCCATATGAAATACTCTGGGTTCCCTGCATTGTTCTTCTAAATCGAGATACGTTTCTACGGAAACGATCGGAATTTCGCTTGGGAGTCAAGTATCTCTTTTCCGACGCATTATTACTCCTTTACTGAGTCCCACGCTCCCTCACATTGACGAATTAACACACAATTTGCGTCCATATGAAATACTCTGGGTTCCCTGCACTGTCCTTCTAAATAGAGATACGTTATTACGGAAACGAGAGGATTTTTTTCGGGAGTCGTGTAACTCTTTTCCGATGCATTATACCTCCTTTACTGCATCCCTCGCTCCCTCACAGTGACGAACTAACACACAATTTGCGTCCATATGAAATACTCTGTGTTCCCTGCATTGTCCTTCTAAATCGAGATACGTTTCTACGGAAACGACAGTATTTTCTTTTGGGTGTAGAGTATCTCTTTTCCGATGCATTATTCCTCCTTTACTGCATCCCTCGGTCCATCACATTGACGAATTAACACACAATTGGCGTCCATATGAAATACTCTGCGTTCCCTGCATTGTCCTTCTAAATCGTGGTACGTTTCTACGGTAACGATAGGATTTTCTTTTGGGAGTCAAGTATCTCTTTTCCGATGCATTATTCCTCCTTTACTGCATCCCTCGCTCCCTCACATTCACGAATTAACACACAATTCGCGTCCATATGAAATATTCTGGGTTCCCTGCCGTTTCCTTCTAAATCGAGATACGTTTCTATGGAAACGAATGGATTTTCTTTTGGGAGTAGGATATCTCTTTTCCGATGCATTATTCCTCGTTTACTGCATCCCTCGGTCCCTCACATTGACGAATTAACTCACAATTTGCGTCCATATGAAATACTCTGGGTTCCCTGCATTGTCCTTCTAAATCGAGATACGTTTCTACGGAAACGACATGATTTTTTTTTTGGGAGTCTTGCATCTCTTTTCCGATGCATTATTCCTCCTTTAATGCATCCCTGGCTCCCTCACATTGACGAATTAACACACAATATGCGTCCATATGAAATACTCTGGGTTGCCTGCATTGTCCTTCTAAATCGAGATACGTTTCTACGGAAACGATAGGATTTTCTTTTGGGAGTCGGGTATCTCTTATCCGATTCATTATTCCTCCTTTACTGCATCCCTCGATCCCTCACATTGACGAATTAACACACAATTTGTGTCCATATGAAATACTCTGATTTCCCTGCATTGTCTTTCTAAATCGAGATACGTTTCTACGGAAACGACAGGATTTTTTTTGGGAGTCGTGCATCTCTTTTCCGATGCATTATTCCTCCTTTACTGCATCCCTCGCTCCCTCACATTGACGAATTAACACACTATATGCGTCCATATGAAATACTCTGGGTTGCCTGCATTGTCCTTCTAAATCGAGATACGTTTCTACGGAAACGATAGGATTTTCTTTTGGGAGTCGGGTATCTCTTTTCCGATGCATTATTCCTCCTTTACTGCATCCCTCGCTCCCTCACATTGACGAATTAACACACAATTTGCGTGCATATGAAATACTCTGGGTTCGATGCATTGTCCTTCTAAATCGAGATACGTTTCTACGGAAAAGATAGCATTTTCTTTTGGGAGTCGCGTATCTCTTTTCTGATGCATTATTCCTCCTTTATTGCATCCCTCGCTACCTCACATTGACGAATAAACACACAATTTGCGTCCATATGAAATACTCTGGGTTCCCTGCCATCTCTTTCTAAATCGAAATGCGTTTCTACGGAAACGATAGGATTTTATTTTGGGAGTCGAGTATCTCTTTTCCGATGCATTATTCCTCCTTTCCTGCATCCCTCCCTCCCTCACATTGACAAATTAACACACAATTTCGTCCATACGAAAAACTCTGGGTTATCTGCATTGTCCTTCTAAATCGAGATACGTTTCTATGGAAAAGATAGGATTTTCTTTTGGGAGTCGAGTATCTCTTTTCTGATGTATTATTATTCCTTTACTGCATCCCTCGCTCCTACACACTGACGAATTAACTCACAATTTGCGTAAATATGAAGTACTCTGCGTTCCCTGCCATCTCCTTCTAGATCGAGAGACGTTTCTACGGAAACGACAGGATTTCCTTTTTGGAATCGAGTAACTCCTTTCCGATGCATTATTTCTCCTTTACTGCATCCCTCGCTCCCTCACATTGACGAATTAACACACTATTTGCGTCCATATGAAATTCTCTGTGTTCCATGCATTGTTCTTCTAAATCGAGATACTTTTCTACGGAAAAGATAGCATTTTCTTTTGGGAGTCGCGTATCTCTTTTCTGATGCATTATTCCACCTTTATTGCATCCCTCGCTACCTCACATTGACGAATTAACACACAATTTGTGTCCATATGAAATACTTTGGGTTCCCTGCATTGCCCTTCTCAATGGAGATACGTTTCTACGGTAACGATAGGATTTTCTTTTGGGAGACGGGTACCTCTTTTCCGATGCATTATTCCTCCTTTACTGCATCCCTCGCTCCCTCACATTGACGAATTAACACACAATTTGCGTCCATATGAAATACTCTGGGTTCCCTGCATTGTCCTTCTAAATCGAGATACGTTTCTACGGAAACGATAGGATTTTCTTTTGGGAGCCGAGTATCTCTTTTCCGATGCATTATTCCTCCTTTACTGCATCCCTCGCTCCCTCACATTGACGAATTAACACACAATTTGCGTCCATATGAAATACTCTGAGTTCCCTGCATTGTCCTTCTCAATCGAGATACGTTTCTACGGTAACGATAGGATTTTCTTTTGGGAGTCGAGTATCTCTTTTCCGATGCATTATTCCTCCTTTACTGCATCCCTCGCTCCCTCACATTGACGAATCAACACACAATTTGCGTCCATATGAAATACTCTGGGTTCCCTGCATTGACTTTCTAAATCGAGATACGTTTCTACGGAAACGATGGTATTTTCTTTTGGCAGTCGAGTATCTCTTGTCCGATGCATTATTCCTCCTTTACTGCATCCCTCGCTCCCTCACATTGGCGAATTAACACACAGTTTGCGTCCATATGAAATACTCTGGATTCGATGCATTTTCCTACTAAATCGAGATATGTTTCTACGGAAAAGATAGCATTTTCTTTTGGGAGTGGCGTCTCTCTTTTCTGATGCATTATTCCTCCTTTATTGCATCCCTCGCTACCTCACATTGACGAATTAACACACAATTTGCGTCCATATGAAATACTCTGGGTTCCCTGCCATCTCCTTCTAGATCGAGATACGTTTCTACGGAAACGACAGGATTTTCTTTTTGGATTCGAGTATCTCTTTTCCGATGCATTATTACTCGTTTACTGCATCCCTCGCTCCCTCACATTGACGAATTAACACACAATTTGCGTCCATATGAAATACTCTGGGTTCCCTGCATTGTCCTTCTAAATCGAGATACGTTTTTACGGAAACGATAGGATTTTCTTTTGGGGGTCGAGTACCTCTTTTGCGATGCATTATTCCTCCTTTACTGCATCCCTCGCTCCCTCACATTGACGAATTAACACACAATTTGCGTCCATATGAAATACTCTGGGTTCCCTGCATTGTCCTTCTCAATCGAGATACGTTTCTACGGTAACGATAGGATTTTCTTTTGGGAGTCGAGTATCTCTTTTCCGATGCTTTATTCCTCCTTTACTGCATCCCTCGCTCCCTCACATTGACGAATTAACACTCAAATTGCATCCATATGAAATACTCTGGGTTCCCTGCCATATTTTTCTAAATCGAAATACGTTTCTACGGAAACGATAGCATTATTTTTGGGAGCCGAGTATCTCTTATCCGATGCATTATTCCTCCTTTACTGCATCCCTCCCTCCCTCACATTGACAAATTAACACACAATTTCGTCCATAAGAAAAACTCTGGGTTATCCGCACTGTCCTTCTAAATCGAGATACGTTTCTATGGAAAAGATAGTATTTTCTTTTGGGAGTCGAGTATTTCTTTTCCGATGTATTATTACTCCTTTACTGCATCCCTCGCTCCTACACACTACGAATTAACTCACAATTTGCGGTTATATGAAATACTCTGGCTTCCCTGCCATCTCCTTCTAGATCGAGATACGTTTCTACGGAAACGACAGGATTTTCTTTTGGGAGTCGAGTATCTCTTTTCCGATGCATTATTCCTCCTTTACTGCATCCCTCGCTCAATCAAATTGACGAATTAACACACAATTTGCGTCCATATGAAAAACTCTGGGTTCCCTCGATTGTCCTTCTAAATCGAAATACGTTTCTACGGAAACGATGGGATTTTCTTTTGGCAGTCTAGTATCTCTTATCCGATGTATTATTCCTCCTTTACTGGATCCCTCGCTCCTTCACATTGGCGAATTATCAAACAATTTGCGTCCAAATGAAATACTCTGGGTTCGATGCATTGTCCTTCTAAATCGAGATACGTTTCTACGGAAAAGATAGCATTTTCTTTTGGGAGTCGCGTATCTCTTTTCTGATGCATTATTCCTCATTTATTGCATCCCTCGCTACCTCACATTGTCGAATTAACACACAATTTGCGTCCATATGAAATACTCTGGGTTCCCTGCCATCTCTTTCTAAATCGAAATACGTTTGTACGGAAACGATAGGATTTTCTTTTGGGAGTCGAGTATCTCTTTTCCGATGCATTATTCCTCCTTTCCTGCATCCCTCCCGCCCTCACATTGACAAATTAACACACAATTTCGTCCATACGAAAAACTCTGGGTTATCTGCATTGTCCTTCTAAATGGAGATACGTTTCTATGGAAACGATAGGATTTTCTTTTGGGAGTCGAGTATCTCTTTTCTGATGTATTGTTACTCCTTTACTGCATCCCTCGTTCCTACACACTGACGAAGTAACTCACAATTTGCCTCCATATGAAATACTCTGGGTTCCCTACATTGTCCTTCTCAATCGAGATACGTTTCTACGGTAACGATAGGATTTTCTTTTGTGAGTCGAGTATCTCTTTTCCGATGCATTATTACTCCTTTACTGCATCCCTCGCTCCCTCACATTGACGAATTAACACACAATTTACGTCCATATGAATTCCTCTTGGTTCCCTGCCATCTCCTTCTAAATCGATATACGTTCCTACGGAAACGATAGGATTTTCTTTTGGGAGTCGAGTATCTCCTTTCCGATGCATTATTCCTCCTTTCCTGCATCCCTCCCTCCCTCACATTGACAAGTTACCACACAATTTCGTCCATACGAAAAACTCTGGTTTATCTGCATTGTCCTTCTAAATCGAGATACGTTTCTATGGAAACGATAGGATTTTCTTTTGGGAGTCGAGTATCTCTTTTCCGATGTATTATTACTCCTTTACTGCATCACTCGCTCCTACACACTGACGAATTAACTCACAATTTGCGTCCATATGGAATACTCTGGTTTCCCTGCCATCTCCTTCTAGATCGAGATACGTTTCTACGGAAACGACATGATTTTCTTTTTGGAGTCGAGTATCTCTTTTCCGATGCATTATTACTCGTTTACTGCATCCCTCGCTCCCTCACATTGACGAATTAACACTCAATTTGCGTCCATATGAAATACTCTGGGTGCCCTGCATTGTCCTTCTAAATCCAGATACGTTTTTACGGAAACGATAGGATTTTCTTTTGGGAGTCGAGTACCTTTTTTCCGATGCATTATTCCTCCTTTACTGCATCCCTCGCTCCCTCACATTGACGAATTAACACACAATTTGCGTCCATATGAAATACTCTGGGTTCCCTGCATTGTTTGTCTAAATCGAGATACGTTTCTACGGAAACGATTGGAATTTCGCTTGGGAGTCGAGTATCTCTTTTCTGACGCATTGTTCCTCCTTTACTGAATCCCTCGCTCCCTCACATTGACGAATTAACACACAATTTGCGTCCATATGAAATAATCTGGGTTCCCTGCACTGTCCTTCTAAATCGAGATACGTTATTACGGAAACGAGAGGATTTTTTTCGGGAGTCGTGTATCTCTATTCCGATGCATTATTCTTCCTTTACTGCATCCCTCGCTCCCTCACATTGACGAATTAACACACAACTTGCGTCCATATGAAATACTCTGTGTTCGATGCATTGTCCTTCTAAATCGAGATACGTTTCTATGGAAACGACAGGATTTTCTTTTGGGAGTAGAGTATCTCTTTTCCGATGCATTATTCCTCCTTCACTGCATCCCTCGCTCCCTCTAATTGACGAATTAACTCACAATTTGCGTCCATATGAAATACCCTGGGTTCCCTGCCATCTCCTTCTAGATCTAGATACGTTTCTACGGAAACGACTGGATTTTCTTTTTGGAGTCGAGTATCTCTTTTCCGATGCATTAGTCCTCCTTTACTGCATCCCTCGCTCCCCTACATTGACGAATTAACACACAATTAACGTCCATATGAAATACTCTGGGTTCCCTGCATTGTCCTCCTAAATCGAGATACGTTTCTACGGAAACGATAGGATTTTCTTTTGGGAGCCGAGTATCTCTTTTCCGATGCATTATTCCTCCTTTACTGCATCCCTCGCTCCCTCACATTGACGAATTAACACACAATTTGCGTCCATATGAAATACTCTGGGTTCCCTGCATTGTCCTTCTCAATCGAGATACGTTTCTACGGTAACGATAGGATTTTCTTTTGGGAGCCGAGTATCTCTTTTCCGATGCATTATTCCTCCTTTACTGCATCCCTCGCTCCCTCACATTGACGAATTAACACACAATTTGCGTCCATATGAAATACTCTGGGTTCCCTGCATTGTCCTTCTAAATCGAGATACGTTTCTATGGAAACGATAGGATTTTCTTTTGGGAGTCGAGTATCTCTTTTCCGATGTATTATTACTCCTTTACTGCATCACTCGCTCCTACACACTGACGAATTAACTCACAATTTGCGTCCATATGGAATACTCTGGTTTCCCTGCCATCTCCTTCTAGATCGAGATACCTTTCTACGGAAACGACATGATTTTCTTTTTGGAGTCGAGTATCTCTTTTCCGATGCATTATTACTCGTTTACTGCATCCCTCGCTCCCTCACATTGACGAATTAACACTCAATTTGCGTCCATATGAAATACTCTGGGTTCCCTGCATTGTCCTTCTAAATCCAGATACGTTTTTACGGAAACGATAGGATTTTCTTTTGGGAGTCGAGTACCTTTTTTCCGATGCATTATTCCTCCTTTACTGCATCCCTCGCTCCCTCACATTGACGAATTAACACACAATTTGCGTCCATATGAAATACTCTGGGTTCCCTGCATTGTTTGTCTAAATCGAGATACGTTTCTACGGAAACGATTGGAATTTCGCTTGGGAGTCGAGTATCTCTTTTCTGACGCATTGTTCCTCCTTTACTGAATCCCTCGCTCCCTCACATTGACGAATTAACACACAATTTGCGTCCATATGAAATAATCTGGGTTCCCTGCACTGTCCTTCTAAATCGAGGTACGTTATTACGGAAACGAGAGGATTTTTTTCGGGAGTCGTGTATCTCTATTCCGATGCATTATTCTTCCTTTACTGCATCCCTCGCTCCCTCACATTGACGAATTAACACACAACTTGCGTCCATATGAAATACTCTGTGTTCGATGCATTGTCCTTCTAAATCGAGATACGTTTCTATGGAAACGACAGGATTTTCTTTTGGGAGTAGAGTATCTCTTTTCCGATGCATTATTCCTCATTCACTGCAACCCTCGCTCCCTCTAATTGACGAATTAACTCACAATTTGCGTCCATATGAAATACTCTGGGTTCCCTGCCATCTCCTTCTAGATCTAGATACGTTTCTACGGAAACGACTGGATTTTCTTTTTGGAGTCGAGTATCTCTTTTCCGATGCATTAGTCCTCCTTTACTGCATCCCTCGCTCCCCTACATTGACGAATTAACACACAATTAGCGTCCATATGAAATACTCTGGGTTCCCTGCATTGTCCTCCTAAATCGAGATACGTTTCTACGGAAACGATAGGATTTTCTTTTGGGAGCCGAGTATCTCTATTCCGATGCATTATTCCTCCTTTACTGCATCCCTCGCTCCCTCACATTGACGAATTAACACACAATTAGCGTCCATATGAAATACTCTGGGTTCCCTGCATTGTCCTCCTAAATCGAGATACGTTTCTACGGAAACGATAGGATTTTCTTTTGGGAGCCGAGTATCTCTTTTCCGATGCATTATTCCTCCTTTACTGCATCCCTCGCTCCCTCACATTGACGAATTAACACACAATTTGCGTCCATATGGAATACTCTGGGTTCCCTGCATTGTCCTTCTAAATCGAAATACGTTTCTACGGAAACGACAGGATTTTCTTTTTGGAGTCGAGTATCTCTTTTCCGATGCATTATTCCTCCTTTACTGCATCCCTCGCTCCCTCACATTGACGAATTAACAAACAATTTGTGTCCATATTAAGTACTCTGGTTTCCCTGCCATCTCCGTTTAAATCGAGATACGTTTCTACGGAAACGATAGGATTTTCTTTTGGGAGTCGAGTATCTCTTTTCCGATGCATTATTCCTCCTTTACTGCAGCCCACGCTCACTCACATTGACGAATTAACACACAACTTGCGTCCATATGAAATACTCTGGGTTCCCTGCAATGTCCTTCTAAATCAAGATTCGTTTCTACGGTAACGATTGGAATTTCTTTTGGGAGTCGAGTATCTCTTTTCCGACGCATTATTTCTCCTTTACTGAATCCCTCGCCCCCTCACATTGACGAATTAACACACAATTTGCGTCCATATGAAATACTCTGGGTTCCCTGCCATCTCGTTCTAAATCGAGGTACGTTTCTACGGAAACGATAGGATTTTCTATTGGGAGTGGAGTATCTCTTTTCCGATGCATTATTACTCCTTTACTGCATCCCTCGCTCCCTCACATTGACGAATTAACACACAATTTACGTCCATATGAATTCCTCTTGGTTCCCTGCCATCTCCTTCTAAATCGAGATACGTTCCTACGGAAACGATAGGATTTTCTTTTGGGAGTCGAGTACCTTTTTTCCGATGCATTATTCCTCCTTTACTGCATCCCTCGCTCCCTCACATTGACGAATTAACACACAATTTGCGTCCATATGAAATACTCTGGGTTCCCTGCATTGTTTGTCTAAATCGAGATACGTTTCTACGGAAACGATTGGAATTTCGCTTGGGAGTCGAGTATCTCTTTTCTGACGCATTGTTCCTCCTTTACTGAATCCCTCGCTCCCTCACATTGACGAATTAACACACAATTTGCGTCCATATGAAATAATCTGGGTTCCCTGCACTGTCCTTCTAAATCGAGATACGTTATTACGGAAACGAGAGGATTTTTTTCGGGAGTCGTGTATCTCTATTCCGATGCATTATTCTTCCTTTACTGCATCCCTCGCTCCCTCACATTGACGAATTAACACACAACTTGCGTCCATATGAAATACTCTGTGTTCGATGCATTGTCCTTCTAAATCGAGATACGTTTCTATGGAAACGACAGGATTTTCTTTTGGGAGTAGAGTATCTCTTTTCCGATGCATTATTCCTCCTTCACTGCATCCCTCGCTCCCTCTAATTGACGAATTAACTCACAATTTGCGTCCATATGAAATACTCTGGGTTCCCTGCCATCTCCTTCTAGATCTAGATACGTTTCTACGGAAACGACTGGATTTTCTTTTTGGAGTCGAGTATCTCTTTTCCGATGCATTAGTCCTCCTTTACTGCATCCCTCGCTCCCCTACATTGACGAATTAACACACAATTTGCGTCCATATGAAATACTCTGGGTTCCCTGCATTGTCCTCCTAAATCGAGATACGTTTCTACGGAAACGATAGGATTTTCTTTTGGGAGCCGAGTATCTCTTTTCCGATGCATTATTCCTCCTTTACTGCATCCCTCGCTCCCTCATATTGACGAATTAACACACAATTTGCGTCCATATGAAATACTCTGGGTTCCCTGCATTGTCCTTCTAAATCGAGATACGTTTCTACGGAAACGATAGGATATTCTTTTGGGAGCCGAGTATCTCTTTTCCGATGCATTATTCCCCCTTTACTGCATCCCTCGCTCCCTCACACTGACGAATTAACACAGAATTTGCGTCCATATGAAATACTCTGGGTTCCCTGCATTGTCCTTCTCAATAGAGATACGTTTCTACGGTAACGATAGGATTTTCTTTTGGGAGTCGTGTATCTCTTTTCCGATGCATTATTCCTCCTTTACTGCATCCCTCGCTCCCTCACATTGACGAATTAACACGCAATTTGCGTCCATATGAAATACTCTGGGTTCCCTGCATTGTTTTCTAAATCAAGATACGTTTCTACGGAAACGATAGGATTTTCTTTTGGGGGCCGATTATCCCTTTTCCGATGCATTATTCCTCCTTTACTGCATCCCTCGCTCCCTCACATTGACGAATTAACACTCAATTTGCGTCTATATGAAATACTCTGAGTTCCCTGCCATCTCCTTCTAAATTGAGATACGTTTCTACGGATACGATAGGATTTTCTTTTGGGAATCGAATATCTCTTATCCGATTCATTATTCCTCCTTTACTGCATCCCTCGCTCCCTCACATTGACGAAGTAACACACAATTTGCGTCCATATGAAATATTCTGAGTTCCCTGCATTGTCCTTCTCAATCGAGATACGTTTCTACGGTAACGATAGGATTTTCTTTTGGGAGTCGAGTATCTCTTTTCCGATGCATTATTCCTCCTTTACTGCATCCCTCGCTCCCTCACATTGACGAATTAACACACAATTTGCGGCCATATGAAATACTCCGGGATCCCTGCATTGTTTTCTAAATCGAGATACGTTTCTACGGAAACGATAGGATTTTCTTTTCCGAGCCGAGTATCCCTTTTCCGATGCATTATTCCTCCTTTACTGCATCCCTCGCTCCCTCACATTGACGAATTAACACACAATTTGCGTCCATATGAAATACTCTGGGTTCCCTGCATTGTCGTTCTAAATCGAGATGTTTTTTCGGAAACGAAAGTATTTTGTTTGGGAGTAGGGTATCTCTTTCCCGATGCATTATTCCTCGTTTACTGCATTCCTCGGTCCCTCACATTGACGAATTAACTCACAATTTAAGTCCATATGAAATACCCTGGGTTCCCTGCATTGTCCTTCTAAATGGAGATGTTATTTTACGGAAACGATAGGATTTCGTTTTGGGAGTCGAGTATCTATTTTCCGATGCATCATTCCTCCTTTACTGCATCCCTCTCTCCCTCACATTGACGAATTAACACACAATTTGCGTCCATATGAAATACTCTGGGTTCGATGCATTGTCCTTCTAAATCGAGATACGTTTCTACGGAAAAGATAGCATTTTCTTTTGGGAGTCGCGTATCTCTTTTCTGATGCATTATTCTTTCTTTATTGCATCCCTCGCTACCTCGCATTGACGAATTAACTCACAATTTGCGTCCATATGAATTACTCTGCGTTCCCTGCCATCTCCTTCTAGATCTAGATACGTTTCTACGGAAACGACAGAATTTTCTTTTTGGAGTCGAGTATCTCTTTGCTGATGCATTATTCCTCCTTTACTGCATCCCTCGCTCCCTCATTTTGACGAATTAACACACAATTTGCGTCCATATGAAATACTCTGGGTTCCCTGCATTGTCCTTCAAAATCGAGATACGTTTCTACGGAAACGATAGGATTTTCTTTTGGGAGCCGAGTATCTCTTTTCCGATGCATTATTCCTCCTTTACTGCATCCCTCGCTCCCTCACACTGACGAATTAACACACAATTTGCGTCCATATGAAATACTCTGTGTTCCCTGCATTGTCCTTCTCAATCGAGATACGTTTCTACGGTAACGATAGGATTTTCTTTTGGGAGTCGAGTATCTCTTTTCCGATGCATTATTCCTCCTTTACTGCATCCCTCGCTCCCTCACATTGACGAATTAACACACAATTTGCGTCCATATGAAATACCCTGGGTTCCCTGCATTGTTTTCTAAATCGAGATACGTTTCTACGGAAACGATAGGATTTTCTTTTGGGAGCCGAGTATCGCTTTTCCGATGCATTATTCCTCCTTTATTGCATCCCTCGCTCCCTCACATTGACGAATTAACACACAATTTGCGTCCATATGAGATACTCTGGGTTCCCTGCATTGTCCTTCTAAATCGAGATACGTTTCTACGGATACGATAGGATATTCTTTTGGGAGCCGAGTATCTCTTTTCCGATGCATTATTCCCCCTTTACTGCATCCCTCGCTCCCTCACACTGACGAATTAACACAGAATTTGCGTCCATATGAAATACTCTGGGTTCCCTGCATTGTCCTTCTCAATCGAGATACGTTTCTACGGTAACGATAGGATTTTCTTTTGGGAGTCGTGTATCTCTTTTCCGATGCATTATTCCTCCTTTACTGCATCCCTCGCTCCCTCACATTGACGAATTAACACACAATTTGCGTCCATATGAAATACTCTGGGTTCCCTGCATTGTTTTCTAAATCAAGATACGTTTCTACGGAAACGATAGGATTTTCTTTTGGGAGCCGAGTATCCCTTTTCCGATGCATTATTCCTCCTTTACTGCATCCCTCGCTCCCTCACATTGACGAATTAACACTCAATTTGCGTCTATATGAAATACTCTGAGTTCCCTGCCATCTCCTTCTAAATCGAGATACGTTTCTACGGATACGATAGGATTTTCTTTTGGGAATCGAGTATCTCTTATCCGATTCAATATTCCTCCTTTACTGCATCCCTCGCTCCCTCACATTGACGAATTAACACACAATTTGCGTCCATATGAAATATTCTGAGTTCCCTGCATTGTCCTTCTCAATCGAGATACGTTTCTACGGTAACGATAGGATTTTCTTTTGGGAGTTGAGTATCTCTTTTCCGATGCATTATTCCTCCTTTACTGCATCCCTCGCTCCCTCACATTGACGAATTAACACACAATTTGCGTCCATATGAAATACTCTGGGTTCGATGCATTGTCCTTCTAAATCGAGATACGTTTCTACGGAAAAGATAGCATCTTCTTTTGGGAGTCGCGTATCTCTTTTCTGATGCATTATTCTTTCTTTATTGCATCCCTCGCTACCTCGCATTGACGAATTAACTCACAATTTGCGTACATATGAATTACTCTGCGTTCCCTGCCATCTCCTTCTAGATCTAGATACGTTTCTACGGAAACGACAGAATTTTCTTTTTGGAGTCGAGTATCTCTTTGCCGATGCATTATTCCTCCTTTACTGCATCCCTCGCTCCCTCACACTGACGAATTAACACACAATTTGCGTCCATATGAAATACTCTGTGTTCCCTGCATTGTCCTTCTCAATCGAGATACGTTTCTACGGTAACGATAGGATTTTCTTTTGGGAATCGAGTATCTCTTTTCCGATGCATTATTCCTCCTTTACTGCATCCCTCGCTCCCTCACATTGACGAATTAATACACAATTTGCGTCCATATGAAATACCCTGGGTTCCCTGCATTGTTTTCTAAATCGAGATACGTTTCTACGGAAACGATAGGATTTTCTTTTGGGAGCCGAGTATCGCTTTTCCGATGCATTATTCCTCCTTTACTGCATCCCTCGCTCCCTCACATTGACGAATTAACACACAATTTGCGTCCATATGAAATACTCTGAGTTTCTTTGCATTGTCCTTCTAAATCGAGATACGTTTTTACGGAAAAGATAGCATTTTCTTTTGGGAGTCGCGTACCTCTTTTCTGATGCATTATTCCTCCTTTATTGCATCCCTCGCTACCTCACATTGTCGAATTAACACACAATTTGGGTCCATATGAAATACTCTGGATTCCCTGCCATCTCTTTCTAAATCGAAATACGTTTCTACGGAAACGATAGGATTTTCTTTTGGGAGTCGAGTATCTCCTTTCCGATGCATTATTCCTCCTTACCAACATCCCTCCCTCCCTCACATTGAAAAATTAACACACAATTTCGTCCATACGAAAAACTCTGGGTTATCTGCATTGTCCTTCTAAATCGAGATACGTTTCTATGGAAACGATAGGATTTTCTTTTGGGAGTCGAGTATTTCTTTACCGATGTATTATTACTCCTTTACTGCATCCCTCGCTCCTACACACTGACGAATTAACTCACTATTTGCGTCCATATGAAATACTCTGGGTTCCCTGCCATCTCCTTCTAGATCGAGATTCGTTTCTATGGAAACGACAGGATTTTCTTTTTCGAGTCGTCTATCTCTTTTCCGATGCATTATTCCTCCTTTACTGCATCCCTCGCTCCCTCACATTGACGAATTAACACTCAATTTGCGTCTATATGAAATACTCTGAGTTCCCTGCCATCTCTTTCTAAATCGAGATACGTTTCTACGGATACGATAAGATTTTCTTTTGGGAATCGAGTATCTCTTATCCGATTCATTATTCCTCCTTTACTGCATCCCTCGCTCCCTCACATTGACGAATTAACACACAATTTGCGTCCATATGAAATACTCTGGGTTCGATGCATTGTCCTTCTAAATCGAGATACGTTTCTACGGAAAGGATAGCATTTTCTTTTGGGAGTCGCGTATCTCTTTTCTGATGCATTATTCCTCCTTTATTGCATACCTCGCCACCTGGCATTGACGAATTAACTCACAATTTGCGTCCATATGAATTACACTGCGTTCCCTGCCATCTCCTTCTAGATCTAGATACGTTTCTACGGAAACGACAGGATTTTCTTTTTGGAGTCGAGCATCTCTTTGCCGATGCATTATTCCTCCTTTACTGCATCCCTCGCTCCCTCATTTTGACGAATTAACACACAATTTGCGTCCATATGAAATACTCTGGGTTCCCTGCATTGTCCTTCTAAATCGAGATACGTTTCTACGGAAACGATAGGATTTTCTTTTGGGAGACGAGTATCTCTTTTCCGATGCATTATTCCTCCTTTACTGCATCCCTCGCTCCCTCACACTGACGAATTAACACACAATTTGCGTCCATATGAAATACTCTGTGTTCCCTGCATTGTCCTTCTCAATCGAGATACGTTTCTACGGTAACGATAGGATTTTCTTTTGGGAGTCGAGTATCTCTTTTCCGATGCATTATTCCTCCTTTACTGCATCCCTCGCTCCCTCACATTGACGAATTAACACACAATTTGCGTCCATATGAAATACCCTGGGTTTCCTGCATTGTCTTCTAAATCGAGATACGTTTCTACGGAAACGATAGGATTTTTTTTTGGGAGCCGAGTATCTCTTTTCGAATGCATTATTCCTCCTTTACTGCATCCCTCGCTCCCTCACACTGACGAATTAACACACAATTTGCGTCCATATGAAATACTCTGTGTTCCCTGCATTGTCCTTCTCAATCGAGATACGTTTCTACGGTAACGATAGGATTTTCTTTTGGGAGTCGAGTATCTCTTTTCCGATGCATTATTCCTCCTTTACTGCATCCCTCGCTCCCTCACATTGACGAATTAACACACAATTTGCGTCCATATGAAGTACCCTGGGTTCCCTGCATTGTTTTCTAAATCGAGATACGTTTCTACGGAAACGATAGGATTTTCTTTTGGGAGCCGAGTATCGCTTTTCCGATGCATTATTCCTCCTTTACTGCATCCCTCGCTCCCTCACATTGACGAATTAACACACAATTTGCGTCCATATGAAATACTCTGTGTTCCCTGCATTGTCCTTCTCAATCGAGATACGTTTCTACGGTAACGATAGGATTTTCTTTTGGGAGTCGAGTATCGCCTTTCCGATGCATTATTCCTCCTTTACTGCATCCCTCGTTCCCTCACATTGACGAATTAACACACAATTTGCGTCCATATGAAATACCCTGGGTTTCCTGCATTGTCTTCTAAATCGAGATACGTTTCTACGGAAACGATAGGATTTTCTTTTGGGAGCCGAGAATCGCTTTTCCGATGCATTATTCCTCCTTTACTGCATCCCTCGCTCCCTCACATTGACGAATTAACACTCAATTTGCGTCTATATGAAATACTCTGAGTTCCCTGCCATCTCCCTCTAAATCGAGATACGTTTCTACGGATACGATAGGATTTTCTTTTGGGAATCGAGTATCTCTTATCCGATTCAATATTCCTCCTTTACTGCATCCCTCGCTCCCTCACATTGACGAATTAACACACAATTTGCGTCCATATGAAATATTCTGAGTTCCCTGCATTGTCCTTCTCAATCGAGATACGTTTCTACGGTAACGATAGGATTTTCTTTTGGGAGTTGAGTATCTCTTTTCCGATGCATTATTCCTCCTTTACTGCATCCCTCGCTCCCTCACATTGACGAATTAACACACATATTTGCGTCCATATGAAATACTCTGGGTTCGATGCATTGTCCTTCTAAATCGAGATACGTTTCTACGGAAAAGATAGCATCTTCTTTTGGGAGTCGCGTATCTCTTTTCTGATGCATTATTCTTTCTTTATTGCATCCCTCGCTACCTCGCATTGACGAATTAACTCACAATTTGCGTACATATGAATTACTCTGCGTTCCCTGCCATCTCCTTCTAGATCTAGATACGTTTCTACGGAAACGACAGAATTTTCTTTTTGGAGTCGAGTATCTCTTTGCCGATGCATTATTCCTCCTTTACTGCATCCCTCGCTCCCTCACACTGACGAATTAACACACAATTTGCGTCCATATGAAATACTCTATGTTCCCTGCATTGTCCTTCTCAATCGAGATACGTTTCTACGGTAACGATAGGATTTTCTTTTGGGAATCGAGTATCTCTTTTCCGATGCATTATTCCTCCTTTACTGCATCCCTCGCTCCCTCACATTGACGAATTAACACACAATTTGCGTCCATATGAAATACCCTGGGTTCCCTGCATTGTTTTCTAAATCGAGATACGTTTCTACGGAAACGATAGGATTTTCTTTTGGGAGCCGAGTATCTATTTTCCGATGCATTATTCCTCCTTTACTGCATCCCTCGCTCCCTCACATTGACGAATTAACACACAATTTGCGTCCATATGAAATACTCTGGGTTCGATGCATTGTCCTTCTAAATCGAGATACGTTTCTACGGAAAGGATAGCATTTTCTTTTGGGAGTCGCGTATCTCTTTTCCGATGCATTATTCCTCCTTTACTGCATCCCTCGCCACCTCTCATTGACGAATTAACTCACAATTTGCGTCCATATGAATTACACTGCGTTCCCTGCCATCTCCTTCTTGATCTAGATACGTTTCTACGGAAACGACAGGATTTTCTTTTTGGAGTCGAGCATCTCTTTGCCGATGCATTATTCCTCCTTTACTGCATCCCTCGCTCCCTCATTTTGACGAATTAACACACAATTTGCGTCCATATGAAATACTCTGGGTTCCCTGCATTGTCCTTCTAAATCGAGATACGTTTCTACGGAAACGATAGGATTTTCTTTTGGGAGACGAGTATCTCTTTTCCGATGCATTATTCCTCCTTTACTGCATCCCTCGCTCCCTCACACTGACGAATTAACACACAATTTGCGTCCATATGAAATACTCTGTGTTCCCTGCATTGTCCTTCTCAATCGAGATACGTTTCTACGGTAACGATAGGATTTTCTTTTGGGAGTCGAGTATCTCTTTTCCGATGCATTATTCCTCCTTTACTGCATCCCTCGCTCCCTCACATTGACGAATTAACACACAATTTGCGTCCATATGAAATACCCTGGGTTTCCTGCATTGTCTTCTAAATCGAGATACGTTTCTACGGAAACGATAGGATTTTCTTTTGGGAGCCGAGTATCTCTTTTCGAATGCATTATTCCTCCTTTACTGCATCCCTCGCTCCCTCACACTGACGAATTAACACACAATTTGCGTCCATATGAAATACTCTGTGTTCCCTGCATTGTCCTTCTCAATCGAGATACTTTTCTACGGTAACGATAGGATTTTCTTTTGGGAGTCGAGTATCTCTTTTCCGATGCATTATTCCTCCTTTACTGCATCCCTCGCTCCCTCACATTGACGAATTAACACACAATTTGCGTCCATATGAAGTACCCTGGGTTCCCTGCATTGTTTTCTAAATCGAGATACGTTTCTACGGAAACGATAGGATTTTCTTTTGGGAGCCGAGTATCGCTTTTCCGATGCATTATTCCTCCTTTACTGCATCCCTCGCTCCCTCACATTGACGAATTAACACACAATTTGCGTCCATATGAAATACTCTGTGTTCCCTGCATTGTCCTTCTCAATCGAGATACGTTTCTACGGTAACGATAGGATTTTCTTTTGGGAGTCGAGTATCTCTTTTCCGATGCATTATTCCTCCTTTACTGCATCCCTCGCTCCCTCACGCTGACGAATTAACACACAATTTGCGTCCATATGAAATACTCTGTGTTCCCTGCATTGTCCTTCTCAATCGAGATACGTTTCTACGGTAACGATAGGATTTTCTTTTGGGAGTCGAGTATCTCTTTTCCGATGCATTATTCCTCCTTTACTGCATCCCTCGCTCCCTCACATTGACGAATTAACACACAATTTGCGTCCATATGAAGTACCCTGGGTTCCCTGCATTGTTTTCTAAATCGAGATACGTTTCTACGGAAACGATAGGATTTTCTTTTGGGTGCCGAGTATCGCTTTTCCGATGCATTATTCCTCCTTTACTGCATCCCTCACTCCCTCACATTGACGAATTAACACACAATTTGCGTCCATATGAAATACTCTGGGTTTCTTTGCATTGTCCTTCTAAATCGAGATACGTTTCTACGGAAAAGATAGTATTTTCTTTTGGGAGTCGCGTACCTCTTTTCTGATGCATTATTCCTCCTTTACTGCATCCCTCGCTCCCTCACACTGACGAATTAACACACAATTTGCGTCCATATGAAATACTCTGTGTTCCCTGCATTGTCATTCTCAATCGAGATACGTTTCTACGGTAACGATAGGATTTTCTTTTGGGAGTCGAGTATCTCTTTTCCGATGCATTATTCTTCCTTTACTGCATCCCTCGCTCCCTCACATTGACGAATTAACACATAATTTGCGTCCATATGAAGTACCCTGGGTTCCCTGCATTGTTTTCTAAATCGAGATACGTTTCTACGGAAACGATAGGATTTTCTTTTGGGAGCCGAGTATCGCTTTTCCGATGCATTATTCCTCCTTTACTGCATCCCTCGCTCCCTCACATTGACGAATTAAAACAATTTGCGTCCATATGAAATACTCTGGGTTCCCTGCATTGTCATTCTAAATCGAAATTGTTTCTACGGAAACGATGGGATTTTCTTTTGGCAGTCGAGTATCTCTTATCCGATGCATTATTCCTCCTTTACTGCATCACTCGCTCCCTCATTTTGACGAATTAACAAACAATTTGTGTCCATATTAAGTACTCTGGTTTCCCTGCCATCTCCGTTATATCGAGATACGTTTCTACGGAAACGATAGGATTTTCTTTTGGGAGTCGAGTATCTCTTTTCCGATGCATTATTCCTCCTTTACTGCAGCCCACGCTCACTCACATTGACGAATTAACACACAACTTGCGTCCATATGAAATACTCTGGGTTCCCTGCAATGTCCTTCTAAATCAAGATTCGTTTCTACGGTAACGATTGGAATTTCTTTTGGGAGTCGAGTATCTCTTTTCCGACGCATTATTTCTCCTTTACTGAATCCCTCGCCCCCTCACATTGACGAATTAACACACAATTTGCGTCCATATGAAATACTCTGGGTTCCCTGCCATCTCGTTCTAAATCGAGGTACGTTTCTACGGAAACGATAGGATTTTCTATTGGGAGTGGAGTATCTCTTTTCCGATGCATTATTACTCCTTTACTGCATCCCTCGCTCCCTCACATTGACGAATTAACACACAATTTACGTCCATATGAATTCCTCTTGGTTCCCTGCCATCTCCTTCTAAATCGAGATACGTTCCTACGGAAACGATAGGATTTTCTTTTGGGAGTCGAGTACCTTTTTTCCGATGCATTATTCCTCCTTTACTGCATCCCTCGCTCCCTCACATTGACGAATTAACACACAATTTGCGTCCATATGAAATACTCTGGGTTCCCTGCATTGTTTGTCTAAATCGAGATACGTTTCTACGGAAACGATTGGAATTTCGCTTGGGAGTCGAGTATCTCTTTTCTGACGCATTGTTCCTCCTTTACTGAATCCCTCGCTCCCTCACATTGACGAATTAACACACAATTTGCGTCCATATGAAATAATCTGGGTTCCCTGCACTGTCCTTCTAAATCGAGATACGTTATTACGGAAACGAGAGGATTTTTTTCGGGAGTCGTGTATCTCTATTCCGATGCATTATTCTTCCTTTACTGCATCCCTCGCTCCCTCACATTGACGAATTAACACACAACTTGCGTCCATATGAAATACTCTGTGTTCGATGCATTGTCCTTCTAAATCGAGATACGTTTCTATGGAAACGACAGGATTTTCTTTTGGGAGTAGAGTATCTCTTTTCCGATGCATTATTCCTCCTTCACTGCATCCCTCGCTCCCTCTAATTGACGAATTAACTCACAATTTGCGTCCATATGAAATACTCTGGGTTCCCTGCCATCTCCTTCTAGATCTAGATACGTTTCTACGGAAACGACTGGATTTTCTTTTTGGAGTCGAGTATCTCTTTTCCGATGCATTAGTCCTCCTTTACTGCATCCCTCGCTCCCCTACATTGACGAATTAACACACAATTTGCGTCCATATGAAATACTCTGGGTTCGATGCATTGTCCTTCTAAATCGAGATACGTTTCTACGGAAAAGATAGCATCTTCTTTTGGGAGTCGCGTATCTCTTTTCTGATGCATTATTCTTTCTTTATTGCATCCCTCGCTACCTCGCATTGACGAATTAACTCACAATTTGCGTACATATGAATTACTCTGCGTTCCCTGCCATCTCCTTCTAGATCTAGATACGTTTCTACGGAAACGACAGAATTTTCTTTTTGGAGTCGAGTATCTCTTTGCCAATGCATTATTCCTCCTTTACTGCATCCCTCGCTCCCTCACACTGACGAATTAACACACAATTTGCGTCCATATGAAATACTCTATGTTCCCTGCATTGTCCTTCTCAATCGAGATACGTTTCTACGGTAACGATAGGATTTTCTTTTGGGAATCGAGTATCTCTTTTCCGATGCATTATTCCTCCTTTACTGCATCCCTCGCTCCCTCACATTGACGAATTAACACACAATTTGCGTCCATATGAAATACCCTGGGTTCCCTGCATTGTTTTCTAAATCGAGATACGTTTCTACGGAAACGATAGGATTTTCTTTTGGGAGCCGAGTATCTATTTTCCGATGCATTATTCCTCCTTTACTGCATCCCTCGCTCCCTCACATTGACGAATTAACACACAATTTGCGTCCATATGAAATACTCTGGGTTCGATGCATTGTCCTTCTAAATCGAGATACGTTTCTACGGAAAGGATAGCATTTTCTTTTGGGAGTCGCGTATCTCTTTTCCGATGCATTATTCCTCCTTTACTGCATCCCTCGCCACCTCTCATTGACGAATTAACTCACAATTTGCGTCCATATGAATTACACTGCGTTCCCTGCCATCTCCTTCTTGATCTAGATACGTTTCTACGGAAACGACAGGATTTTCTTTTTGGAGTCGAGCATCTCTTTGCCGATGCATTATTCCTCCTTTACTGCATCCCTCGCTCCCTCATTTTGAC
Organism: Schistocerca nitens; assembly: GCF_023898315.1. Taxonomy (NCBI): domain Eukaryota; kingdom Metazoa; phylum Arthropoda; class Insecta; order Orthoptera; family Acrididae; genus Schistocerca; species Schistocerca nitens. Next base: position 2,647,462 of record NW_026046060.1, read on the forward strand.
GAATTAACACACAATTTGCGTCCATATGAAATACTCTGGGTTCCCTGCATTGTCCTTCTAAATCGAGATACGTTTCTACGGAAACGATAGGATTTTCTTTTGGGAGACGAGTATCTCTTTTCCGATGCATTATTCCTCCTTTACTGCATCCCTCGCTCCCTCACACTGACGAATTAACACACAATTTGCGTCCATATGAAATACTCTGTGTTCCCTGCATTGTCCTTCTCAATCGAGATACGTTTCTACGGTAACGATAGGATTTTCTTTTGGGAGTCGAGTATCTCTTTTCCGATGCATTATTCCTCCTTTACTGCATCCCTCGCTCCCTCACATTGACGAATTAACACACAATTTGCGTCCATATGAAATACCCTGGGTTTCCTGCATTGTCTTCTAAATCGAGATACGTTTCTACGGAAACGATAGGATTTTCTTTTGGGAGCCGAGTATCTCTTTTCGAATGCATTATTCCTCCTTTACTGCATCCCTCGCTCCCTCACACTGACGAATTAACACACAATTTGCGTCCATATGAAATACTCTGTGTTCCCTGCATTGTCCTTCTCAATCGAGATACGTTTCTACGGTAACGATAGGATTTTCTTTTGGGAGTCGAGTATCTCTTTTCCGATGCATTATTCCTCCTTTACTGCATCCCTCGCTCCCTCACATTGACGAATTAACACACAATTTGCGTCCATATGAAGTACCCTGGGTTCCCTGCATTGTTTTCTAAATCGAGATACGTTTCTACGGAAACGATAGGATTTTCTTTTGGGAGCCGAGTATCGCTTTTCCGATGCATTATTCCTCCTTTACTGCATCCCTCGCTCCCTCACATTGACGAATTAACACACAATTTGCGTCCATATGAAATACTCTGTGTTCCCTGCATTGTCCTTCTCAATCGAGATACGTTTCTACGGTAACGATAGGATTTTCTTTTGGGAGTCGAGTATCTCTTTTCCGATGCATTATTCCTCCTTTACTGCATCCCTCGCTCCCTCACGCTGACGAATTAACACACAATTTGCGTCCATATGAAATACTCTGTGTTCCCTGCATTGTCCTTCTCAATCGAGATACGTTTCTACGGTAACGATAGGATTTTCTTTTGGGAGTCGAGTATCTCTTTTCCGATGCATTATTCCTCCTTTACTGCATCCCTCGCTCCCTCACATTGACGAATTAACACACAATTTGCGTCCATATGAAGTACCCTGGGTTCCCTGCATTGTTTTCTAAATCGAGATACGTTTCTACGGAAACGATAGGATTTTCTTTTGGGTGCCGAGTATCGCTTTTCCGATGCATTATTCCTCCTTTACTGCATCCCTCACTCCCTCACATTGACGAATTAACACACAATTTGCGTCCATATGAAATACTCTGGGTTTCTTTGCATTGTCCTTCTAAATCGAGATACGTTTCTACGGAAAAGATAGTATTTTCTTTTGGGAGTCGCGTACCTCTTTTCTGATGCATTATTCCTCCTTTACTGCATCCCTCGCTCCCTCACACTGACGAATTAACACACAATTTGCGTCCATATGAAATACTCTGTGTTCCCTGCATTGTCATTCTCAATCGAGATACGTTTCTACGGTAACGATAGGATTTTCTTTTGGGAGTCGAGTATCTCTTTTCCGATGCATTATTCTTCCTTTACTGCATCCCTCGCTCCCTCACATTGACGAATTAACACATAATTTGCGTCCATATGAAGTACCCTGGGTTCCCTGCATTGTTTTCTAAATCGAGATACGTTTCTACGGAAACGATAGGATTTTCTTTTGGGAGCCGAGTATCGCTTTTCCGATGCATTATTCCTCCTTTACTGCATCCCTCGCTCCCTCACATTGACGAATTAAAACAATTTGCGTCCATATGAAATACTCTGGGTTCCCTGCATTGTCATTCTAAATCGAAATTGTTTCTACGGAAACGATTGGATTTTCTTTTGGCAGTCGAGTATCTCTTATCCGATGCATTATTCCTCCTTTACTGCATCACTCGCTCCCTCATTTTGACGAATTAACAAACAATTTGTGTCCATATTAAGTACTCTGGTTTCCCTGCCATCTCCGTTATATCGAGATACGTTTCTACGGAAACGATAGGATTTTCTTTTGGGAGTCGAGTATCTCTTTTCCGATGCATTATTCCTCCTTTACTGCAGCCCACGCTCACTCACATTGACGAATTAACACACAACTTGCGTCCATATGAAATACTCTGGGTTCCCTGCAATGTCCTTCTAAATCAAGATTCGTTTCTACGGTAACGATTGGAATTTCTTTTGGGAGTCGAGTATCTCTTTTCCGACGCATTATTTCTCCTTTACTGAATCCCTCGCCCCCTCACATTGACGAATTAACACACAATTTGCGTCCATATGAAATACTCTGGGTTCCCTGCCATCTCGTTCTAAATCGAGGTACGTTTCTACGGAAACGATAGGATTTTCTATTGGGAGTGGAGTATCTCTTTTCCGATGCATTATTACTCCTTTACTGCATCCCTCGCTCCCTCACATTGACGAATTAACACACAATTTACGTCCATATGAATTCCTCTTGGTTCCCTGCCATCTCCTTCTAAATCGAGATACGTTCCTACGGAAACGATAGGATTTTCTTTTGGGAGTCGAGTACCTTTTTTCCGATGCATTATTCCTCCTTTACTGCATCCCTCGCTCCCTCACATTGACGAATTAACACACAATTTGCGTCCATATGAAATACTCTGGGTTCCCTGCATTGTTTGTCTAAATCGAGATACGTTTCTACGGAAACGATTGGAATTTCGCTTGGGAGTCGAGTATCTCTTTTCTGACGCATTGTTCCTCCTTTACTGAATCCCTCGCTCCCTCACATTGACGAATTAACACACAATTTGCGTCCATATGAAATAATCTGGGTTCCCTGCACTGTCCTTCTAAATCGAGATACGTTTCTACGGAAACGATGGGATTTTCTTTTGGGAGTCGAGTATCTCTTTTCCGATGCATTATTCCTCCTTTACTGCATCCCTCGCTCCCTCACATTGACGAATTAACACACAATTTGCGTCCATATGAAGTACCCTGGGTTCCCTGCATTGTTTTCTAAATCGAGATACGTTTCTACGGAAACGATAGGATTTTCTTTTGGGTGCCGAGTATCGCTTTTCCGATGCATTATTCCTCCTTTACTGCATCCCTCACTCCCTCACATTGACGAATTAACACACAATTTGCGTCCATATGAAATACTCTGGGTTTCTTTGCATTGTCCTTCTAAATCGAGATACGTTTCTACGGAAAAGATAGTATTTTCTTTTGGGAGTCGCGTACCTCTTTTCTGATGCATTATTCCTCCTTTACTGCATCCCTCGCTCCCTCACACTGACGAATTAACACACAATTTGCGTCCATATGAAATACTCTGTGTTCCCTGCATTGTCATTCTCAATCGAGATACGTTTCTACGGTAACGATAGGATTTTCTTTTGGGAGTCGAGTATCTCTTTTCCGATGCATTATTCTTCCTTTACTGCATCCCTCGCTCCCTCACATTGACGAATTAACACATAATTTGCGTCCATATGAAGTACCCTGGGTTCCCTGCATTGTTTTCTAAATCGAGATACGTTTCTACGGAAACGATAGGATTTTCTTTTGGGAGCCGAGTATCGCTTTTCCGATGCATTATTCCTCCTTTACTGCATCCCTCGCTCCCTCACATTGACGAATTAAAACAATTTGCGTCCATATGAAATACTCTGGGTTCCCTGCATTGTCATTCTAAATCGAAATTGTTTCTACGGAAACGATGGGATTTTCTTTTGGCAGTCGAGTATCTCTTATCCGATGCATTATTCCTCCTTTACTGCATCACTCGCTCCCTCATTTTGACGAATTAACAAACAATTTGTGTCCATATTAAGTACTCTGGTTTCCCTGCCATCTCCGTTATATCGAGATACGTTTCTACGGAAACGATAGGATTTTCTTTTGGGAGTCGAGTATCTCTTTTCCGATGCATTATTCCTCCTTTACTGCAGCCCACGCTCACTCACATTGACGAATTAACACACAACTTGCGTCCATATGAAATACTCTGGGTTCCCTGCAATGTCCTTCTAAATCAAGATTCGTTTCTACGGTAACGATTGGAATTTCTTTTGGGAGTCGAGTATCTCTTTTCCGACGCATTATTTCTCCTTTACTGAATCCCTCGCCCCCTCACATTGACGAATTAACACACAATTTGCGTCCATATGAAATACTCTGGGTTCCCTGCCATCTCGTTCTAAATCGAGGTACGTTTCTACGGAAACGATAGGATTTTCTATTGGGAGTGGAGTATCTCTTTTCCGATGCATTATTACTCCTTTACTGCATCCCTCGCTCCCTCACATTGACGAATTAACACACAATTTACGTCCATATGAATTCCTCTTGGTTCCCTGCCATCTCCTTCTAAATCGAGATACGTTCCTACGGAAACGATAGGATTTTCTTTTGGGAGTCGAGTACCTTTTTTCCGATGCATTATTCCTCCTTTACTGCATCGCTCGCTCCCTCACATTGACGAATTAACACACAATTTGCGTCCATATGAAATACTCTGGGTTCCCTGCATTGTTTGTCTAAATCGAGATACGTTTCTACGGAAACGATTGGAATTTCGCTTGGGAGTCGAGTATCTCTTTTCTGACGCATTGTTCCTCCTTTACTGAATCCCTCGCTCCCTCACATTGACGAATTAACACACAATTTGCGTCCATATGAAATAATCTGGGTTCCCTGCACTGTCCTTCTAAATCGAGATACGTTATTACGGAAACGAGAGGATTTTTTTCGGGAGTCGTGTATCTCTATTCCGATGCATTATTCTTCCTTTACTGCATCCCTCGCTCCCTCACATTGACGAATTAACACACAACTTGCGTCCATATGAAATACTCTGTGTTCGATGCATTGTCCTTCTAAATCGAGATACGTTTCTATGGAAACGACAGGATTTTCTTTTGGGAGTAGAGTATCTCTTTTCCGATGCATTATTCCTCCTTCACTGCATCCCTCGCTCCCTCTAATTGACGAATTAACTCACAATTTGCGTCCATATGAAATACTCTGGGTTCCCTGCCATCTCCTTCTAGATCTAGATACGTTTCTACGGAAACGACTGGATTTTCTTTTTGGAGTCGAGTATCTCTTTTCCGATGCATTAGTCCTCCTTTACTGCATCCCTCGCTCCCCTACATTGACGAATTAACACACAATTTGCGTCCATATGAAATACTCTGGGTTCCCTGCATTGTCCTCCTAAATCGAGATACGTTTCTACGGAAACGATAGGATTTTCTTTTGGGAGCCGAGTATCTCTTTTCCGATGCATTATTCCTCCTTTACTGCATCCCTCGCTCCCTCATATTGACGAATTAACACACAATTTGCGTCCATATGAAATACTCTGGGTTCCCTGCATTGTCCTTCTAAATCGAGATACGTTTCTACGGAAACGATAGGATATTCTTTTGGGAGCCGAGTATCTCTTTTCCGATGCATTATTCCCCCTTTACTGCATCCCTCGCTCCCTCACACTGACGAATTAACACAGAATTTGCGTCCATATGAAATACTCTGGGTTCCCTGCATTGTCCTTCTCAATAGAGATACGTTTCTACGGTAACGATAGGATTTTCTTTTGGGAGTCGTGTATCTCTTTTCCGATGCATTATTCCTCCTTTACTGCATCCCTCGCTCCCTCACATTGACGAATTAACACGCAATTTGCGTCCATATGAAATACTCTGGGTTCCCTGCATTGTTTTCTAAATCAAGATACGTTTCTACGGAAACGATAGGATTTTCTTTTGGGGGCCGATTATCCCTTTTCCGATGCATTATTCCTCCTTTACTGCATCCCTCGCTCCCTCACATTGACGAATTAACACTCAATTTGCGTCTATATGAAATACTCTGAGTTCCCTGCCATCTCCTTCTAAATCGAGATACGTTTCTACGGATACGATAGGATTTTCTTTTGGGAATCGAGTATCTCTTATCCGATTCATTATTCCTCCTTTACTGCATCCCTCGCTCCCTCACATTGACGAAGTAACACACAATTTGCGTCCATATGAAATATTCTGAGTTCCCTGCATTGTCCTTCTCAATCGAGATACGTTTCTACGGTAACGATAGGATTTTCTTTTGGGAGTCGTGTTGTGTCGATTCCCTAAGGTCTCGACACAATGAGTGGCTAGGTGCACGCGAAACTAACGCAGACGGGCGTAAATTCTGAAACAGGAGACTGGATGAAAACTATAAAGAAAAGAACGTATTGGGTAGATTACTTAACTTTTAATGATGTTCTTCTTGTTGAAATACATCTCTTGCATAGTAGTAAGCAATTAGCAATGATACACATGGCGCCTTGCTAGGTAGTAGCGATGGACTAGCTGAAGGCTATTTAATCTGTCTCTCGGCAAATGAGAGGAATACTTGGTAGGTCTAGTCGCTAGCTATGTCGTCCGTACAACTGGGGCGAGGTGAAGTCCGTGTCTTGTGACCTGCCATGTGGTGGCGCTAGGATTGCGAGTACACAGTGGCGACACGCGGGTCCGACATGTACTACAGGACCGCGGCCGATTTAAGTTACCACCTAGCAAGTGTGGTGTCTAGCGGTGACACCACATTCCTCCCCCGCAAATCGGCGAACGGTCGTGAGATAAGGCTTCCGCCCGCCGTGGGGAGGACCCCATGTTGACGTATGCGATGAGGTGGGGAGCCTAACAACAGGCGAGGCTGTGCCACCCGCACCCGGCCATTCGGTCCGAGGGGAGCTAGGAAACGCCTGCAAACCTAGTCCAGGGTGCACGTCAACATGAGGTGTATGCGCACGTAATGAGACAGAAGGGTCGACCTCCATGTGGTCGGAGCACCCGACGGGCGAAGACGACATCTGGTCCGGAGCGGGCAAGAAGTCCATGGCGGAGGACGGCTGGTCACGGGAAGCGAGCGGCGGCGCGTGACCCAGGGAGGCGCCATACGGTTGCAGCGAAGCGTCCGCTGCGGGCGGCGCCGGCGGCGGCTGCGGCGGCGCGACGCCATGAGGCAAAATGGAAGGCATCGTCGGTAACACCTGGGGATGAGGCGAGCCAGTAGATGGGTCCCCAGGGCGCTGACCCGACGGCTCCGTCGCTGAAAGCAGACGGGGAGCGGCAGAACCCAGGCGACGACAGAGGCGCAGCTGATTGAGATGCCGACGCACCTCACCAGAGGCCCCCAAAACCAAATACATCGCGCGGCCGAGGCAGCGAAGAATGCGCCCTGCGAGCCAACGCCGTGAACCGCGATAGTTGCGATAATAGACAACGTCGCCAGGAGCAAAAGCAGGAGTCTGCCGCTGCACAGGAACCTGATGTGGCGGATGCAGCAAAGACATCAGAGTTCGATGAGGACGACCATGGAGCAACTCAGCCGGCGAGCGACCATCGCGGGGCTGAGAGCGATAGGAGGACAAAAAGAGCAACAAAGCGTCCTCCCGAGAATGCGATTCTTTCAATTTCAACATCTGTGACTTGAACGTCCGGACCAAACGTTCAGCGGCACCGTTGGACTGAGGCGAAAACGGCGCGGATGTCAGATGTTGAATACCATTGGCCTTGCAGAATGACTGAAATTCTGCGGACATGAATTGTGGGCCATTGTCGGAAACAATAGTCTGCGGAAGACCTTCAATGCAAAAGATAGCAGACAAGGCTTGGATTGTGGCAGAAGACGTCGTGGAAGACATCCGGACAACAAAAGGAAAATTACTGAAAGCATCGACCACAACCAACCATCGAGCATTCCAGAATGGACCAGCAAAATCGATGTGCAAGCGTTGCCAAGGGGAAGGGGCTTTCGGCCATGCAAAGAATTTCCGCGGCGGTGCGGATTGTTGTTCGGCACACGCCACGCAAGAGGAGCACATAGTCGTAATCGCAGCATCGATTCCGAACCAAGTACAGTGCTGCCGAGCAAGTTGTTTCGTTCGCACTATACCCCAATGGCCTTGGTGAAGAAGCTTTAAGACAGAGGACTGTAACGAACGTGGGACCACGACTCGGGATTGATCATTATCGGAACGCAACAACAAAACACCACGTCGTACAAAAAGTCTCTCCTTGTGAGCAAAAAAACGGCGAACCAAAGGATCCTCGATCCGTGACTTTGACAAGGGCCATTGCGTAGCAACAAAACGCAAAACAGTAGCAAGGACAGGGTCAGCAGCTGTGGCAGTAGCTACACGACGAAAATCAATCGGAAACGATGCGACCACGTCATCGGCTTCCGAATCAATGAACATGCAAGCAAGTTCGGAAGAATCGAATGCTTTATCCTCAGCAACAGGCAAACGGGACAACGCATCAGCGTTGCCGTGCTTAGCAGTGGACCGATACAAGATATCGTAGCGGTACTGCGAGAGAAAAAGTGACCAGCGAATGAATTTCTGCGCTGTACGTGGAGGTACAGGCGTGTTCGGATGAAAAAGCGATGTCAAAGGCTTGTGGTCCGTGATGATGGTAAAGTGACGACCATACAAGAAATCGTGAAACTTTGTTACACCAAACACAAGAGCCAAAGCTTCCTTCTCTATTTGTGAATAATTTCTTTGCGCAGATGAGAGCAATTTGGACGCAAAGGCAATAGGGCGATCATGCGAGCCATCCTTGTGCGCAAGCACAGCACCGATCCCGAAATCCGATGCATCGACCATCAACAAAAGGGGTTTTCGGGGATCGAATGGCGTAAGGCAAGTATTGGAAAGTAACGCCGATTTCAACTGGCGAAAGGCGCGTTCGCATTCCGTCGTCCAGACGAACGGAACACCTTTACGGCGTAAGCGATGAAGCGGAGCTGAAATGGAAGAAGCATTGCGCACAAATCGATGATAATAATTTACCTTACCCAGCACACTCTGCAGCTGTTTTAAGTTCTGCGGTGACGGCAAGTCCTGAATGGCACGAAGGTGCTCTGGACTCGGATGTATTCCTTGGGCATTTATGACATGCCCCAGGTACAGTAAGTCACGAGCAAAAAACACACATTTGTCCTTCCTCAAGCGAAGACCATTCTGACGCAAGACCTGAAATAATGTTCGGAGATTCTGCAAATGTTCGGCTTCTGTCTTTCCTGAGATCACAATATCGTCCAGATAGTTCGCAGCAGTAGGGACCGACGCACAAATAGTTTGTAAATATTGCTGAAACAATGCAGGGGCGGATGCACACCCGAATGGCAGTCTTTTGAAGCGATACAAGCCAAGATGCGTGTTAACCACTAAGACGCGCTGGGATTCTTCGTCCACAGGTATCTGCAAGTACGCATCTGCTAGGTCCAATTTGGAAAAATACGTTCCCGGGCACAGTTTGTCAAAAAGGTCTTCCGGGCGGGGCAAAGGAAAAGTAGCAGTCACTAGTTGGGGATTCACAGTTGCCTTGAAGTCCACGCAAAGTCTCAGTTTTCCGGAAGGTTTTGGCAAAATGACTAAGGGTGAGGCCCAGAGAGAAGCCTGCACACGTTCAATGACACCTTGAGATTCTAATTCGGCTAATGTTCTTGCGACCTCATCACGCAATGCGTGGGGAACATTGCGTGCTCTGAAAAATTTTGGTTGCGCGTTATCTTTCAGTTCCAAATGCGCTTCATAGTTCTTAGCGCAACCAAGGCCCGGTGCAAAAATGTCTGCAAATTCTTCACAAAGACTAGAAACACTGGCGGAAGGCACAGTCTGATTCACGGATAGGACCTGATTTACAATAGACAAATTAAACAATTGAAACAAATCTAAACCAAACAAGTTCACTGCACTAGAGGAACGAAGAACATAAAATGATACAAGTTTTGTCTGTCCCTTGTATGTTGCAATAAGGCTGCACTGTCCCAACACAGGTATATGCTGTCCTGAGTAACTAGTTAACGTAACATTTGCGGCACGCAATGGCGGGGCGCCCAGTTGTTTGTACGTGTCGTGATTGAGCAATGAAACTGCAGCTCCGGTATCGAGCTGGAATGGTATCACTTTTCCTGCAAAGTCTAAGTCCACAAAAAGTTTATTGTCTTGTTGACGACAAGAGGGACTGTCTCGTGCAATGTGAACTGAGACAGGTACAGAAGCACTTGCGACTTTACGGGATTTCCGGCGACGTCGACGCACACTTTGGGTGGGACGAACACAGTCACTGTTAGCTAAAGTGTCACTGGACGGGTGGGAATGAACTACATTAATGTCCATGGGCGAAGGTCCACGAGCCTGATTGTCCTGGGTTCGATTCCGGCGCGAAGCAAAGGGCCTGGAATTTGTGTGATTGTCTGATCTTAACTTTTTCTCGCAAACACTTTGTACATGTCCTTTCTTTTGACAGTAAAAGCAAATAGCTTGGCGTGACGGGCAATTTTCACGCGAATGTCTAGTTGCACACCGCGGGCAAGATTTCACTGCATTTGCTTGCTTACGCGGCGCACGTGGTTGCAAGCTAGGCGGCCGCTGTGAAGTCGGGCGCGAGGGCCGCTTAGCGTCCCGTGCAGCGGGCCGGGCGGGCCGGTTAACGTGACACACTGCCGGCGAAGTTGCAAATGATGCCTGAGCAAAGTCAAGTGTGTCTTGCCTGTCCAATATGTCTATCACTTGTTGCAGGGAGGGATTAACTAGTTTCAAAATCTGTTCCCTTATGCGAACATCAGAAACGTTCTGTGCAATTGCATCACGCACCATAGTATCTGAATATGGGAGGCCACATTCACAGGCAAACGCGCAGTCTCTAGTAAGGCCTTGCAAAGTTGCTACCCACTCCCTGTTAGTCTGACCGGCGGTACGTTTTGTACGAAAAAACGTATACCGTTTTGCAACAACATTAACTGTTTCTTTGAAATAGGCATCTAAAGCAGACAAAATTTCTTCGTAGGACAGAGTTGCTACGTCGCGTCGGGGAAACAATTTCACTATCACACGGTAGGTAGACACACCGACACAAGAAAGCAAAAACGGCTGCCGCTCTTTACCTTGAATTCCATAAGCAGTGAGGTGGAAGTTGAACTGGCTGGCCCACTCAGTCCAGCTTTCGGTTGTGGCCTCAAAGGGCCTAAATGGCGGTGCGACAGCGTTGTGTGGCTGCGGTAGCGAAGAAGCGGCTGCCGCCGCATCGGTTTGCAGCGCACGTTGACCCTGGACGAGCTGTCCAAGGGCTTCCAATAACGCCTGCGTCTGCTGATTCTGCAAGCGAAAAAATTCGGACAGTACATCTGGAGAATGCGGCGAAGCCATGACACAAGCAAATTAGAGCAAGTATAACACAAAGACTGCAACGTGGGCGCGGCACCACTCCTCGGCGCCAAAATATTGTTGTGTCGATTCCCTAAGGTCTCGACACAATGAGTGGCTAGGTGCACGCGAAACTAACGCAGACGGGCGTAAATTCTGAAACAGGAGACTGGATGAAAACTATAAAGAAAAGAACGTATTGGGTAGATTACTTAACTTTTAATGATGTTCTTCTTGTTGAAATACATCTCTTGCATAGTAGTAAGCAATTAGCAATGATACACATGGCGCCTTGCTAGGTAGTAGCGATGGACTAGCTGAAGGCTATTTAATCTGTCTCTCGGCAAATGAGAGGAATACTTGGTAGGTCTAGTCGCAAGCTATGTCGTCCGTACAACTGGGGCGAGGTGAAGTCCGTGTCTTGTGACCTGCCATGTGGTGGCGCTAGGATTGCGAGTACACAGTGGCGACACGCGGGTCCGACATGTACTACAGGACCGCGGCCGATTTAAGTTACCACCTAGCAAGTGTGGTGTCTAGCGGTGACACCACAAGTCGAGTATCTCTTTTCCGATGCATTATTCCTCCTTTACTGCATCCCTCGCTCCCTCACATTGACGAATTAACACACAATTTGCGGCCATATGAAATACTCCGGGATCCCTGCATTGTTTTCTAAATCGAGATACGTTTCTACGGAAACGATAGGATTTTCTTTTCCGAGCCGAGTATCCCTTTTCCGATGCATTATTCCTCCTTTACTGCATCCCTCGCTCCCTCACATTGACGAATTAACACACAATTTGCGTCCATATGAAATACTCTGGGTTCCCTGCATTGTCGTTCTAAATCGAGATGTTTTTTCGGAAACGAAAGTATTTTGTTTGGGAGTAGGGTATCTCTTTCCCGATGCATTATTCCTCGTTTACTGCATTCCTCGGTCCCTCACATTGACGAATTAACTCACAATTTAAGTCCATATGAAATACCCTGGGTTCCCTGCATTGTCCTTCTAAATCGAGATGTTATTTTACGGAAACGATAGGATTTCGTTTTGGGAGTCGAGTATCTATTTTCCGATGCATCATTCCTCCTTTACTGCATCCCTCTCTCCCTCACATTGACGAATTAACACACAATTTGCGTCCATATGAAATACTCTGGGTTCGATGCATTGTCCTTCTAAATCGAGATACGTTTCTACGGAAAAGATAGCATTTTCTTTTGGGAGTCGCGTATCTCTTTTCTGATGCATTATTCTTTCTTTATTGCATCCCTCGCTACCTCGCATTGACGAATTAACTCACAATTTGCGTCCATATGAATTACTCTGCGTTCCCTGCCATCTCCTTCTAGATCTAGATACGTTTCTACGGAAACGACAGAATTTTCTTTTTGGAGTCGAGTATCTCTTTGCTGATGCATTATTCCTCCTTTACTGCATCCCTCGCTCCCTCATTTTGACGAATTAACACACAATTTGCGTCCATATGAAATACTCTGGGTTCCCTGCATTGTCCTTCAAAATCGAGATACGTTTCTACGGAAACGATAGGATTTTCTTTTGGGAGCCGAGTATCTCTTTTCCGATGCATTATTCCTCCTTTACTGCATCCCTCGCTCCCTCACACTGACGAATTAACACACAATTTGCGTCCATATGAAATACTCTGTGTTCCCTGCATTGTCCTTCTCAATCGAGATACGTTTCTACGGTAACGATAGGATTTTCTTTTGGGAGTCGAGTATCTCTTTTCCGATGCATTATTCCTCCTTTACTGCATCCCTCGCTCCCTCACATTGACGAATTAACACACAATTTGCGTCCATATGAAATACCCTGGGTTCCCTGCATTGTTTTCTAAATCGAGATACGTTTCTACGGAAACGATAGGATTTTCTTTTGGGAGCCGAGTATCGCTTTTCCGATGCATTATTCCTCCTTTATTGCATCCCTCGCTCCCTCACATTGACGAATTAACACACAATTTGCGTCCATATGAGATACTCTGGGTTCCCTGCATTGTCCTTCTAAATCGAGATACGTTTCTACGGATACGATAGGATATTCTTTTGGGAGCCGAGTATCTCTTTTCCGATGCATTATTCCCCCTTTACTGCATCCCTCGCTCCCTCACACTGACGAATTAACACAGAATTTGTGTCCATATGAAATACTCTGGGTTCCCTGCATTGTCCTTCTCAATCGAGATACGTTTCTACGGTAACGATAGGATTTTCTTTTGGGAGTCGTGTATCTCTTTTCCGATGCATTATTCCTCCTTTACTGCATCCCTCGCTCCCTCACATTGACGAATTAACACACAATTTGCGTCCATATGAAATACTCTGGGTTCCCTGCATTTTTTTCTAAATCAAGATACGTTTCTACGGAAACGATAGGATTTTCTTTTGGGAGCCGAGTATCCCTTTTCCGATGCATTATTCCTCCTTTACTGCATCCCTCGCTCCCTCACATTGACGAATTAACACTCAATTTGCGTCTATATGAAATACTCTGAGTTCCCTGCCATCTCCTTCTAAATCGAGATACGTTTCTACGGATACGATAGGATTTTCTTTTGGGAATCGAGTATCTCTTATCCGATTCAATATTCCTCCTTTACTGCATCCCTCGCTCCCTCACATTGACGAATTAACACACAATTTGCGTCCATATGAAATATTCTGAGTTCCCTGCATTGTCCTTCTCAATCGAGATACGTTTCTACGGTAACGATAGGATTTTCTTTTGGGAGTTGAGTATCTCTTTTCCGATGCATTATTCCTCCTTTACTGCATCCCTCGCTCCCTCACATTGACGAATTAACACACAATTTGCGTCCATATGAAATACTCTGGGTTCGATGCATTGTCCTTCTAAATCGAGATACGTTTCTACGGAAAAGATAGCATCTTCTTTTGGGAGTCGCGTATCTCTTTTCTGATGCATTATTCTTTCTTTATTGCATCCCTCGCTACCTCGCATTGACGAATTAACTCACAATTTGCGTACATATGAATTACTCTGCGTTCCCTGCCATCTCCTTCTAGATCTAGATACGTTTCTACGGAAACGACAGAATTTTCTTTTTGGAGTCGAGTATCTCTTTGCCGATGCATTATTCCTCCTTTACTGCATCCCTCGCTCCCTCACACTGACGAATTAACACACAATTTGCGTCCATATGAAATACTCTGTGTTCCCTGCATTGTCCTTCTCAATCGAGATACGTTTCTACGGTAACGATAGGATTTTCTTTTGGGAATCGAGTATCTCTTTTCCGATGCATTATTCCTCCTTTACTGCATCCCTCGCTCCCTCACATTGACGAATTAATACACAATTTGCGTCCATATGAAATACCCTGGGTTCCCTGCATTGTTTTCTAAATCGAGATACGTTTCTACGGAAACGATAGGATTTTCTTTTGGGAGCCGAGTATCGCTTTTCCGATGCATTATTCCTCCTTTACTGCATCCCTCGCTCCCTCACATTGACGAATTAACACACAATTTGCGTCCATATGAAATACTCTGAGTTTCTTTGCATTGTCCTTCTAAATCGAGATACGTTTTTACGGAAAAGATAGCATTTTCTTTTGGGAGTCGCGTACCTCTTTTCTGATGCATTATTCCTCCTTTATTGCATCCCTCGCTACCTCACATTGTCGAATTAACACACAATTTGGGTCCATATGAAATACTCTGGATTCCCTGCCATCTCTTTCTAAATCGAAATACGTTTCTACGGAAACGATAGGATTTTCTTTTGGGAGTCGAGTATCTCCTTTCCGATGCATTATTCCTCCTTACCTGCATCCCTCCCTCCCTCACATTGAAAAATTAACACACAATTTCGTCCATACGAAAAACTCTGGGTTATCTGCATTGTCCTTCTAAATCGAGATACGTTTCTATGGAAACGATAGGATTTTCTTTTGGGAGTCGAGTATTTCTTTACCGATGTATTATTACTCCTTTACTGCATCCCTCGCTCCTACACACTGACGAATTAACTCACTATTTGCGTCCATATGAAATACTCTGGGTTCCCTGCCATCTCCTTCTAGATCGAGATTCGTTTCTATGGAAACGACAGGATTTTCTTTTTCGAGTCGTCTATCTCTTTTCCGATGCATTATTCCTCCTTTACTGCATCCCTCGCTCCCTCACATTGACGAATTAACACTCAATTTGCGTCTATATGAAATACTCTGAGTTCCCTGCCATCTCTTTCTAAATCGAGATACGTTTCTACGGATACGATAAGATTTTCTTTTGGGAATCGAGTATCTCTTATCCGATTCATTATTCCTCCTTTACTGCATCCCTCGCTCCCTCACATTGACGAATTAACACACAATTTGCGTCCATATGAAATACTCTGGGTTCGATGCATTGTCCTTCTAAATCGAGATACGTTTCTACGGAAAGGATAGCATTTTCTTTTGGGAGTCGCGTATCTCTTTTCTGATGCATTATTCCTCCTTTATTGCATACCTCGCCACCTGGCATTGACGAATTAACTCACAATTTGCGTCCATATGAATTACACTGCGTTCCCTGCCATCTCCTTCTAGATCTAGATACGTTTCTACGGAAACGACAGGATTTTCTTTTTGGAGTCGAGCATCTCTTTGCCGATGCATTATTCCTCCTTTACTGCATCCCTCGCTCCCTCATTTTGACGAATTAACACACAATTTGCGTCCATATGAAATACTCTGGGTTCCCTGCATTGTCCTTCTAAATCGAGATACGTTTCTACGGAAACGATAGGATTTTCTTTTGGGAGACGAGTATCTCTTTTCCGATGCATTATTCCTCCTTTACTGCATCCCTCGCTCCCTCACACTGACGAATTAACACACAATTTGCGTCCATATGAAATACTCTGTGTTCCCTGCATTGTCCTTCTCAATCGAGATACGTTTCTACGGTAACGATAGGATTTTCTTTTGGGAGTCGAGTATCTCTTTTCCGATGCATTATTCCTCCTTTACTGCATCCCTCGCTCCCTCACATTGACGAATTAACACACAATTTGCGTCCATATGAAATACCCTGGGTTTCCTGCATTGTCTTCTAAATCGAGATACGTTTCTACGGAAACGATAGGATTTTTTTTTGGGAGCCGAGTATCTCTTTTCGAATGCATTATTCCTCCTTTACTGCATCCCTCGCTCCCTCACACTGACGAATTAACACACAATTTGCGTCCATATGAAATACTCTGTGTTCCCTGCATTGTCCTTCTCAATCGAGATACGTTTCTACGGTAACGAAAGGATTTTCTTTTGGGAGTCGAGTATCTCTTTTCCGATGCATTATTCCTCCTTTACTGCATCCCTCGCTCCCTCACATTGACGAATTAACACACAATTTGCGTCCATATGAAGTACCCTGGGTTCCCTGCATTGTTTTCTAAATCGAGATACGTTTCTACGGAAACGATAGGATTTTCTTTTGGGAGCCGAGTATCGCTTTTCCGATGCATTATTCCTCCTTTACTGCATCCCTCGCTCCCTCACATTGACGAATTAACACACAATTTGCGTCCATATGAAATACTCTGTGTTCCCTGCATTGTCCTTCTCAATCGAGATACGTTTCTACGGTAACGATAGGATTTTCTTTTGGGAGTCGAGTATCGCCTTTCCGATGCATTATTCCTCCTTTACTGCATCCCTCGTTCCCTCACATTGACGAATTAACACACAATTTGCGTCCATATGAAATACCCTGGGTTTCCTGCATTGACTTCTAAATCGAGATACGTTTCTACGGAAACGATAGGATTTTCTTTTGGGAGCCGAGAATCGCTTTTCCGATGCATTATTCCTCCTTTACTGCATCCCTCGCTCCCTCACATTGACGAATTAACACTCAATTTGCGTCTATATGAAATACTCTGAGTTCCCTGCCATCTCCCTCTAAATCGAGATACGTTTCTACGGATACGATAGGATTTTCTTTTGGGAATTGAGTATCTCTTATCCGATTCAATATTCCTCCTTTACTGCATCCCTCGCTCCCTCACATTGACGAATTAACACACAATTTGCGTCCATATGAAATATTCTGAGTTCCCTGCATTGTCCTTCTCAATCGAGATACGTTTCTACGGTAACGATAGGATTTTCTTTTGGGAGTTGAGTATCTCTTTTCCGATGCATTATTCCTCCTTTACTGCATCCCTCGCTCCCTCACATTGACGAATTAACACACATATTTGCGTCCATATGAAATACTCTGGGTTCGATGCATTGTCCTTCTAAATCGAGATACGTTTCTACGGAAAAGATAGCATCTTCTTTTGGGAGTCGCGTATCTCTTTTCTGATGCATTATTCTTTCTTTATTGCATCCCTCGCTACCTCGCATTGACGAATTAACTCACAATTTGCGTACATATGAATTACTCTGCGTTCCCTGCCATCTCCTTCTAGATCTAGATACGTTTCTACGGAAACGACAGAATTTTCTTTTTGGAGTCGAGTATCTCTTTGCCGATGCATTATTCCTCCTTTACTGCATCCCTCGCTCCCTCACACTGACGAATTAACACACAATTTGCGTCCATATGAAATACTCTGTGTTCCCTGCATTGTCCTTCTCAATCGAGATACGTTTCTACGGTAACGATAGGATTTTCTTTTGGGAATCGAGTATCTCTTTTCCGATGCATTATTCCTCCTTTACTGCATCCCTCGCTCCCTCACATTGACGAATTAACACACAATTTGCGTCCATATGAAATACCCTGGGTTCCCTGCATTGTTTTCTAAATCGAGATACGTTTCTACGGAAACGATAGGATTTTCTTTTGGGAGCCGAGTATCTATTTTCCGATGCATTATTCCTCCTTTACTGCATCCCTCGCTCCCTCACATTGACGAATTAACACACAATTTGCGTCCATATGAAATACTCTGGGTTCGATGCATTGTCCTTCTAAATCGAGATACGTTTCTACGGAAAGGATAGCATTTTCTTTTGGGAGTCGCGTATCTCTTTTCCGATGCATTATTCCTCCTTTACTGCATCCCTCGCCACCTCTCATTGACGAATTAACTCACAATTTGCGTCCATATGAATTACACTGCGTTCCCTGCCATCTCCTTCTTGATCTAGATACGTTTCTACGGAAACGACAGGATTTTCTTTTTGGAGTCGAGCATCTCTTTGCCGATGCATTATTCCTCCTTTACTGCATCCCTCGCTCCCTCATTTTGACGAATTAACACACAATTTGCGTCCATATGAAATACTCTGGGTTCCCTGCATTGTCCTTCTAAATCGAGATACGTTTCTACGGAAACGATAGGATTTTCTTTTGGGAGACGAGTATCTCTTTTCCGATGCATTATTCCTCCTTTACTGCATCCCTCGCTCCCTCACACTGACGAATTAACACACAATTTGCGTCCATATGAAATACTCTGTGTTCCCTGCATTGTCCTTCTCAATCGAGATACGTTTCTACGGTAACGATAGGATTTTCTTTTGGGAGTCGAGTATCTCTTTTCCGATGCATTATTCCTCCTTTACTGCATCCCTCGCTCCCTCACATTGACGAATTAACACACAATTTGCGTCCACATGAAATACCCTGGGTTTCCTGCATTGTCTTCTAAATCGAGATACGTTTCTACGGAAACGATAGGATTTTCTTTTGGGAGCCGAGTATCTCTTTTCGAATGCATTATTCCTCCTTTACTGCATCCCTCGCTCCCTCACACTGACGAATTAACACACAATTTGCGTCCATATGAAATACTCTGTGTTCCCTGCATTGTCCTTCTCAATCGAGATACGTTTCTACGGTAACGATAGGATTTTCTTTTGGGAGTCGAGTATCTCTTTTCCGATGCATTATTCCTCCTTTACTGCATCCCTCGCTCCCTCACGCTGACGAATTAACACACAATTTGCGTCCATATGAAATACTCTGTGTTCCCTGCATTGTCCTTCTCAATCGAGATACGTTTCTACGGTAACGATAGGATTTTCTTTTGGGAGTCGAGTATCTCTTTTCCGATGCATTATTCCTCCTTTACTGCATCCCTCGCTCCCTCACATTGACGAATTAACACACAATTTGCGTCCATATGAAGTACCCTGGGTTCCCTGCATTGTTTTCTAAATCGAGATACGTTTCTACGGAAACGATAGGATTTTCTTTTGGGTGCCGAGTATCGCTTTTCCGATGCATTATTCCTCCTTTACTGCATCCCTCGCTCCCTCACATTGACGAATTAACACACAATTTGCGTCCATATGAAATACTCTGGGTTTCTTTGCATTGTCCTTCTAAATCGAGATACGTTTCTACGGAAAAGATAGTATTTTCTTTTGGGAGTCGCGTACCTCTTTTCTGATGCATTATTCCTCCTTTACTGCATCCCTCGCTCCCTCACACTGACGAATTAACACACAATTTGCGTCCATATGAAATACTCTGTGTTCCCTGCATTGTCATTCTCAATCGAGATACGTTTCTACGGTAACGATAGGATTTTCTTTTGGCAGTCGAGTATCTCTTTTCCGATGCATTATTCTTCCTTTACTGCATCCCTCGCTCCCTCACATTGACGAATTAACACATAATTTGCGTCCATATGAAGTACCCTGGGTTCCCTGCATTGTTTTCTAAATCGAGATACGTTTCTACGGAAACGATAGGATTTTCTTTTGGGAGCCGAGTATCGCTTTTCCGATGCATTATTCCTCCTTTACTGCATCCCTCGCTCCCTCACATTGACGAATTAAAACAATTTGCGTCCATATGAAATACTCTGGGTTCCCTGCATTGTCATTCTAAATCGAAATTGTTTCTACGGAAACGATGGGATTTTCTTTTGGCAGTCGAGTATCTCTTATCCGATGCATTATTCCTCCTTTACTGCATCACTCGCTCCCTCATTTTGACGAATTAACACACAATTTGCGTCCATATGAAATACTCTGGGTTCCCTGCATTGTCCTTCTAAATCGAGATACGTTTCTACGGAAACGATAGGATTTTCTTTTGGGAGACGAGTATCTCTTTTCCGATGCATTATTCCTCCTTTACTGCATCCCTCGCTCCCTCACACTGACGAATTAACACACAATTTGCGTCCATATGAAATACTCTGTGTTCCCCGCATTGTCCTTCTCAATCGAGATACGTTTCCACGGTAACGATAGGATTTTCTTTTGGGAGTCGAGTATCTCTTTTCCGATGCATTATTCCTCCTTTACTGCATCCCTCGCTCCCTCACATTGACGAATTAACACACAATTTGCGTCCATATGAAATACCCTGGGTTTCCTGCATTGTCTTCTAAATCGAGATACGTTTCTACGGAAACGATAGGATTTTCTTTTGGGAGTCGAGTATCTCTTCTCCGATGCATTATTCCTCCTTTACTGCATCCCTCGCTCCCTCACGCTGACGAATTAACACACAATTTGCGTCCATATGAAATACTCTGTGTTCCCTGCATTGTCCTTCTCAATCGAGATACGTTTCTACGGTAACGATAGGATTTTCTCTTGGGAGTCGAGTATCTCTTTTCCGATGCATTATTCCTCCTTTACTGCAGCCCACGCTCACTCACATTGACGAATTAACACACAATTTGTGTCCATATGAAGTACCCTGGGTTCCCTGAATTGTTTTCTAAATCGAGATACGTTTCTACGGAAACGATAGGATTTTCTTTTGGGAGCCGAGTATCGCTTTTCCGATGCATTATTCCTCCTTTACTGCATCCCTCGCTCCCTCACATTAACGAATTAACACACAATTTGCGTCCATATGAAATACTCTGTGTTCCCTGCATTGTCCTTCTCAATCGAGATACGTTTCTACGGTAACGATAGGATTTTCTCTTGGGAGTCGAGTATCTCTTTTCCGATGCATTATTCCTCCTTTACTGCAGCCCACGCTCACTCACATTGACGAAATAACACACAATTTGTGTCCATATGAAGTACCCTGGGTTCCCTGAATTGTTTTCTAAATCGAAATACGTTTCTACGGAAACGATGGGATTTTCTTTTGGCAGTCGAGTATCTCTTATCCGATGCATTATTCCTCCTTTACTGCATCACTCGCTCCCTCATTTTGACGAATTAACACACAATTTCGTCCATACGAAAAACTCTGGGTTATCTGCATTGTCCTTCTAAATCAAGATACGTTTCTATGGAAACGATAGGATTTTCTTTTGGGAGTCGAGTATTTCTTTACCGATGTATTATTACTCCTTTACTCCATCCCTCGCTCCTACACACTGACGAATTAACTCACTATTTGCGTCCATATGAAATACTCTGGGTTCCCTGCCATCTCCTTCTAGATCGAGATTCGTTTCTATGGAAACGACAGGATTTTCTTTTTCGAGTCGTCTATCTCTTTTCCGATGCATTATTCCTCCTTTACTGCATTCCTCGCTCCCTCACATTGACGAATTAACACTCAATTTGCGTCTATATGAAATACTCTGAGTTCCCTGCCATCTCCTTCTAAATCGAGATACGTTTCTACGGATACGATAAGATTTTCTTTTGGGAATCGAGTCGATTCATTATTCCTCCTTTACTGCATCCCTCGCTCCCTCACATTGACGAATTAACACACAATTTGCGTCCATATGAAATACTCTGAGTTCCCTGCATTGTCCTTCTCAATCGAGATACGTTTCTACAGTAACGATAGGATTTCCTTTTGGGAGTCGAGTATCTCTTTTCCGATGCATTATTCCTCCTTTACTGCATCCCTCGCTCCCTCACATTGACGAATTAACACACAATTTGCGGCCATATGAAATACTCTGGGTTCCCTGCATTGTTTTCTAAATCGAGATACGTTTCTACGGAAACGATAGGATTTTCTTTTGGGAGCCGAGTATCCCTTTTCCGATGCATTATTCCTCCTTTACTGCATCCCTCGCTCCCTCACATTAACGAATTAACACACAATTTGCGTCCATATGAAATACTCTGGGTTCCCTGCATTGTCCTTCTAAATCGAGATGTTTTTTACGAAAACGAAAGTATTTTCTTTTAGGAGTAGGGTATCTCTTTTCCGATGCATTATTCCTCGTTTACTGCATCCCTCGGTCCCTCACATTGACGAATTAACTCACAATTTAAGTCCATATGAAATACCCTGGGTTCCCTGCATTGTCCTTCTAAATCGAGATGTTATTTTACGGAAACGATAGGATTTCCTTTTGGGAGTCGAGTATCTATTTTCCGATGCATTATTCCTCCTTTACTGCATCCCTCGCTCCCTCACATTGACGAATTAACACACAATTTGCGTCCATATGAAATACTCTGGGTTCGATGCATTGTCCTTCTAAATCGAGATACGTTTCTACGGAATAGATAGCATTTTCTTTTGGGAGTCGCGTATCTCTTTTCTGATGCATTATTCCTCCTTTATTGCATCCCTCGCCACCTCACATTGACGAATTAACACACAATTTGCGTCCATATGAATTACACTGCGTTCCCTGCCATCTCCTTCTAGATCTAGATACGTTTCTACGGAAACGACAGGATTTTCTTTTTGGAGTCGAGTATCTCTTTGCCGATGCATTATTCCTCCTTTACTGCATCCCTCGCTCCCTCATTTTGACGAATTAACACACAATTTGCGTCCATATGAAATACTCTGGGTTCCCTGCATTGTCCTTCTAAATCGAGATACGTTTCTACGGAAACGATAGGATTTTCTTTTGGGAGCCGAGTATCTCTTTTCCGATGCATTATTCCTCCTTTACTGCATCCCTCGCTCACTCACATTGACGAATTAACACACAATTTGCGTCCATATGAAATACTCTGGGTTCCCTGCATTGTCCTTCTAAATCGAGATATTTTTTACGGAAACGAAAGTATTTTCTTTTGGGAGTAGGGTATCTCTTTTCCGATGCATTATTCCTCGTTTACTGCATCCCTCGGTCCCTCACATTGACGAATTAACTCACAATTTAAGTCC
Source organism: Schistocerca nitens (assembly GCF_023898315.1). NCBI lineage: Eukaryota > Metazoa > Arthropoda > Insecta > Orthoptera > Acrididae > Schistocerca > Schistocerca nitens. Next base: position 2,670,762 of record NW_026046060.1, read on the forward strand.
ATATGAAATACCCTGGGTTCCCTGCATTGCCCTTCTAAATCGAGATGTTATTTTACGGAAACGATAGGATTTCCTTTTGGGAGTCGAGTATCTATTTTCCGATGCATTATTCCTCCTTTACTGCATCCCTCGCTCCCTCACATTGACGAATTAACACACAATTTGCGCCCATATGAAATACTCTGGGTTCGATGCATTGTCCTTCTAAATCGAGATACGTTTCTACGGAAAAGATAGCATTTTCTTTTGGGAGTCGCGTATCTCTTTTCTGATGCATTATTCCTCCTTTATTGCATCCCTCGCCACCTCGCATTGACGAATTAACTCACAATTTGCGTCCATATGAATTACACTGCGTTCCCTGCCATCTCCTTCTAGATCTAGATACGTTTCTACGGAAACGACAGGATTTTCTTTTTGGAGTCGAGTATCTCTTTGCCGATGCATTATTCCTCCTTTACTGCATCCCTCGCTCCCTCATTTTGACGAATTAACACACAATTTGCGTCCATATGAAATAATCTGGGTTCCCTGCATTGTCCTTCTAAATCGAGATACGTTTCTACGGAAACGATAGGATTTTCTTTTGGGAGACGAGTATCTCTTTTCCGATGCATTATTCCTTCTTTACTGCATCCCTCGCTCCCTCACACTGACGAATTAACACACAATTTGCGTCCATATGAAATACTCTGTGTTCCCTGCATTGTCCTTCTCAATCGAGATACGTTTCTACGGTAACGATAGGATTTTCTTTTGGGAGTCGAGTATCTCTTTTCCGATGCATTATTCCTCCTTTACTGCATCCGTCGCTCCCTCACATTGTCGAATTAACACACAATTTGCGTCCATATGAAATACCCTGGTTTTCCTGCATTGTCTTCTAAATCGAGATACGTTTCTACGGAAACGATAGGATTTTCTTTTGGGAGCCGAGTATCTCTTTTCCGATGCATTATTCCTCCTTTACTGCATCCCTCTCTCCCTCACACTGACGAATTAACACACAATTTGCGTCCATATGAAATACTCTGTGTTCCCTGCATTGTCCTTCTCAATCGAGATACGTTTCTACGGTAACGATAGGATTTTCTTTTCGGAGTCGAGTATCTCTTTTCCGATGCATTATTCCTCCTTTACTGCATCCCTCGCTCCCTCACATTGACGAATTAACACACAATTTGCGTCCATATGAAGTACCCTGGGTTCGCTGCATTGTTTTCTAAATCGAGATACGTTTCTACGGAAACGATAGGATTTTCTTTTGGGAGCCGAGTATCGCTTTTCCGATGCATTTTTCCTCCTTTACTGCATCCCTCGCTCCCTCACATTGACGAATTAACACACAACTTGCGTCCATATGAAATACTCTGGGTTCCCTGCATTGTCCTTCTAAATCGAAATACGTTTCTACGGAAACGATGGGATTTTCTTTTGGCAGTCGAGTATCTCTTATCCGATGCATTATTCCTCCTTTACTGCATCCCTCGCTCCCTCATTTTGACGAATTAACACACAATTTGCGTCCATATGAAATACTCTGGGTTCCCTGCATTGTCCTTCTAAATCGAGATATGTTTCTACGGAAACGATAGAATTTTCTTTTGGGAGACGAGTATCTTTTTTCCGATGCATTATTCCTCCTTTACTGCATCCCTCGCTCCCTCACACTGACGAATTAACACACAATTTGCGTCCATATGAAATACTCTGTGTTCCCTGCATTGTCCTTCTCAATCGAGATACGTTTCTACGGTAACGATAAGATTTTCTTTTGGGAGTCGAGTATCTCTTTTCCGATGCATTATTCCTCCTTTACTGCATCCCTAGCTCCCTCACATTGACGAATTAACACACAATTTGCGTCCATATGAAATACCCTGGGTTTCCTGCATTGTCTTCTAAATCGAGATACGTTTCTACGGAAACGATAGGATTTTCTTTTGGGAGCCGAGTATCTCTTTTCCGATGCATTATTCCTCCTTTACTGCATCCCTCGCTCCCTCACACTGACGAATTAACACACAATTTGCGTCCATATGAAATACTCTGTGTTCCCTGCATTGTCCTTCTCAATCGAGATACGTTTCTACGGTAACGATAAGATTTTCTTTTGGGAGTCGAGTATCTCCTTTCCGATGCATTATTCCTCCTTTACTGCATCCCTCGCTCCCTAACATTGACGAATTAACACACAATTTGCGTCCATATGAAGTACCCTGGGTTCCCTGCATTGTTTTCTAAATCGAGATACGTTTCTACGGAAACGATAGGATTTTCTTTTGGGAGGCGAGTATCGCTTTTCCGATGCATTATTCCTCCTTTACTGCATCCCTCGCTCCCTCACATTGACGAATTAACACACAATTTGCGTCCATATGAAATACTCTGGGTTTCTTTGCATTGTCCTTCTAAATCGAGATACGTTTCTACGGAAAAGATAGCATTTTCTTTTGGGAGTCGAGTATCTCCTTTCCGATGCATTATTCCTCCTTACCTGCATCCCTCCCTCCCTCACATTGAAAAATTAACACACAATTTCGTCCATACGAAAAACTCTGGGTTATCTGCATTGCCCTTCTAAATCGAGATACGTTTCTATGGAAACGATAGGATTTTCTTTTGGGAGTCGAGTATTTCTTTACCGATGTATTATTACTCCTTTACTGCATCCCTCGCTCCTACACACTGACGAATTAACTCACTATTTGCGTCCATATGAAATACTCTGGGTTCCCTGCCATCTCCTTCTAGATCGAGATTCGTTTCTATGGAAACGACAGGATTTTCTTTTTCGAGTCGTCTATCTCTTTTCCGATGCATTATTCCTCCTTTACTGCATCCCTCGCTCCCTCACATTGACGAATTAACACTCAATTTGCGTCTATATGAAATACTCTGAGTTCCCTGCCATCTCCTTCTAAATCGAGATACGTTTCTACGGATACGATAAGATTTTCTTTTGGGAATCGAGTATCTCTTATCCGATTCATTATTCCTCCGTTACTGCATCCCTCGCTCCCTCACATTGACGAATTAACACACAATTTGCGTCCATATGAAATACTCTGAGTTCCCTGCATTGTCCTTCTCAATCGAGATACGTTTCTACAGTAACGATAGGATTTTCTTTTGGGAGTCGAGTATCTCTTTTACGATGCATTATTCCTCCTTTACTGCATCCCTCGCTCCCTCACATTGACGAATTAACACACAATTTGCGGCCATATGAAATACTCTGGGTTCCCTGCATTGTCCTTCTAAATCAAGATACGTTTCTACGGAAACGATAGGATTTTCTTTTGGGAGCCGAGTATCTCTTTTCCGATGCATTATTCCTCCTTTACTGCATCCCTCGCTCACTCACATTGACGAATTAATACACAATTTGCGTCCATATGAAATACTCTGGGTTCCCTGCATTGTCCTTCTAAATCGAGATGTTTTTTACGGAAACGAAAGTATTTTCTTTTGGGAGTAGGGTATCTCTTTTCCGATGCATTATTCCTCGTTTACTGCATCCCTCGGTCCCTCACATTGACGAATTAACTCACAATTTAAGTCCATATGAAATACCCTGGGTTCCCTGCATTGTCCTTCTAAATCGAGATGTTATTTTACGGAAACGATTGGATTTCCTTTTGGGAGTCGAGTATCTATTTTCCGATGCATTATTCCTCCTTTACTGCATCCCTCGCTCCCTCACATTGACGAATTAACACACAATTTGCGTCCATATGAAATACTCTGGGTTCGATGCATTGTCCTTCTAAATCGAGATACGTTTCTACGGAAAAGATAGCATTTTCTTTTGGGAGTCGCGTATCTCTTTTCTGATGCATTATTCCTCCTTTATTGCATCCCTCGCCACCTCGCATTGACGAATTAACTCACAATTTGCGTTCATATGAATTACACTGCGTTCCCTGCCATCTGCTTCTAGATCTAGATACGTTTCTACGGAAACGACAGGATTTTCTTTTTGGAGTCGAGTATCTCTTTGCCGATGCATTATTCCTCCTTTACTGCATCCCTCGCTCCCTCACACTGACGAATTAACACACAATTTGCGTCCATATGAAATACTCTGTGTTCCCTGCATTGTCCTTCTCAATCGAGATACGTTTCTACGGTAACGATAGGATTTTCTTTTGGGAGTCGAGTATCTCTTTTCCGATGCATTATTCCTCCTTTACTGCATCCCTCGCTCCCTCACATTGACGAATTAACACACAATTTGCGTCCATAAGAAGTACCCTGGGTTCCCTGCATTGTTTTCTAAATCGAGATACGTTTCTACGGAAACTATAGGATTTTCTTTTGGGAGCCGAGTATCGCTTTTCCGATGCATTATTCCTCCTTTACTGCATCCCTCGCTCCCTCACATTGACGAATTAACACACAATTTGCGTCCATATGAAATACTCTGGGTTTCTTTGCATTGTCCTTCTAAATCGAGATACGTTTCTACGGAAAAGATAGCATTTTCTTTTGGGAGTCGCGTACCTCTTTTCTGATGCATTATTCCTCCTTTATTGCATCCCTCGCTACCTCACATTGTCGAATTAACACACAATTTGCGTCCATATGAAATACTCTGGATTCCCTGCCATCTCTTTCTAAATCGAAATACGTTTCTACGGAAACGATAGGATTTTCTTTTGGGAGTCGAGTATCTCCTTTCCGATGCATTATTCCGCCTTACCTGCATCCCTCCCTCCCTCACATTGAAAAATTAACACACAATTTCGTCCATACGAAAAACTCTGGGTTATCTGCATTGTCCTTCTAAATCAAGATACGTTTCTATGGAAACGATAGGATTTTCTTTTGGGAGTCGAGTATTTCTTTACCGATGTATTATTACTCCTTTACTCCATCCCTCGCTCCTACACACTGACGAATTAACTCACTATTTGCGTCCATATGAAATACTCTGTGTTCCCTGCCATCTCCTTCTAGATCGAGATTCGTTTCTATGGAAACGACAGGATTTTCTTTTTCGAGTCGTCTATCTCTTTTCCGATGCATTATTCCTCCTTTACTGCATCCCTCGCTCCCTCACATTGACGAATTAACACTCAATTTGCGTCTATATGAAATACTCTGAGTTCCCTGCCATCTCCTTCTAAATCGAGATACGTTTCTACGGATACGATAAGATTTTCTTTTGGGAATCGAGTATCTCTTATCCGATTCATTATTCCTCCGTTACTGCATCCCTCGCTCCCTCACATTGACGAATTAACACACAATTTGCGTCCATATGAAATACTCTGAGTTCCCTGCATTGTCCTTCTCAATCGAGATACGTTTCTACGGTAAGGATAGGATTTTCTTTTGGGAGTCGAGTATCTCTTTTCCGATGCATTATTCCTCCTTTACTGCATCCCTCGCTCCCTCACATTGACGAATTAACACACAATTTGCGGCCATATGAAATACTCTGGGTTCCCTGCATTGTTTTCTAAATCGAGATACGTTTCTACGGAAACGATAGGATTTTCTTTTTGGAGCCGAGTATCTCTTTTCCGATGCATTATTCCTCCTTTACTGCATCCCTCGCTCCCTCACATTGACGAATTAACACACAATTTGCGTCCATATGAAATACTCTGGGTTCACTACATTGTCCTTCTAAATCGAGATGTTTTTTACGAAAACGAAAGCATTTTCTTTTGGGAGTAGGGTATCTCTTTTCCGATGCATTATTCCTCGTTTACTGCATCCCTCGGTCCCTCACATTGACGAATTAACTCACAATTTAAGTCCATATGAAATACCCTGGGTTCCCTGCATTGTCCTTCTAAATCGAGATGTTATTTTACGGAAACGATAGGATTTCCTTTTGGGAGTCGAGTATCTATTTTCCGATGCATTATTCCTCCTTTACTGCATCCCTCGCTCCCTCACATTGACGAATTAACACACAATTTGCGTCCATATGAAATACTCTGGGTTCGATGCGTTGTCCTTCTAAATCGAGATACGTTTCTACGGAAAAGATAGCATTTTCTTTTGGGAGTCGCGTATCTCTTTTCTGATGCATTATTCCTCCTTTATTGCATCCCTCGCCACCTCGCATTGACGAATTAACTCACAATTTGCGTCCATATGAATTACACTGCGTTCCCTGCCATCTCCTTCTAGATCTAGATACGTTTCTACGGAAACGACAGGATTTTCTTTTTGGAGTCGAGTATCTCTTTGCCGATGCATTATTCCTCCTTAACTGCATCCCTCGCTCCCTCATTTTGACGAATTAACACACAATTTGCGTCCATATGAAATACTCTGGGTTCCCTGCATTGTCCTTCTAAAACGAGATACGTTTCTACGGAAACGATAGGATTTTCTTTTGGGAGCCGAGTATCTCTTTTCCGATGCATTATTCCTCCTTTACTGCATCCCTCGCTCCCTCACATTGACGAATTAACACACAATTTGCGTCCATATGAAATACTCTGGGTTCCCTGCATTGTCCTTCTCAATCGAGATACGTTTCTACGATAACGAAAGGATTTTCTTTTGTGAGTCGAGTATCTCTTTTCCGATGCATTATTCCTCCTTTACTGCATCCCTCGCTCCCACACATTGGCGAATTAACACACAATTTGCGTCCATATGAAATACTCTGGGTTCGATGCATTGTCCTTCTAAATCGAGATACGTTTCTACGGAAAAGATAGCATTTTCTTTTGGGAGTGGCGTCTCCCTTTTCTGACGCATTATTCCTCCTTTATTGCTTCCCTCGCTCCTACACACTGACGAATTAACTCACTATTTGCGTCCATATGAAATACTCAGGGTTCCCTGCCATCTCCTTCTAGATCGAGATTCGTTTCTATGGAAACGACAGGATTTTCTTTTTCGAGTCGTCTATCTCTTTTCCGATGCATTATTCCTCCTTTACTGCTTCCCTCGCTCCCTCACATTGACGAATTAACACACAATTTGCTCCCATATGAAATACTCTGGGTTCCCTGCATTGTCCTTCTAAATCGAGATACATTTCTACGGAAACGACAGGATTTTCTTTTTGGAGTCTAGTATCTCTTTTCCGATGCATTATCCACCTTTACTGCATCCCTTGCTCCCTCACATTGACGAATTAACAAACAATTTGTGTCCATATTAAGTACTCTGGTTTCCCTGCCATCTCCGTTTACATCGAAATACGTTTCTACAGAAACGATAGGATTTTCTTTTGGGAGTCGAGTATCTCCTTTCCCATGCATTATTCCTCCTTTCCTGCATCCCTCCCTCCCTCACATTGACGAATTAACACACAATTTGCGTCCATATGAAATGCTCTGGGTTCCCTGCATTGTCCTTCTCAATCGAGATACGTTTCTACGGAAACAAAAGGATTTTCTTTTGGGAGCCGAGTATCTCTTATCCGATGCATTATTCCTCCTTTACTGCATCCGTCACTCCCTCACATCGACGAATTTGCACACAATTTGCGTCCATATGAAATACTCTGGGTTCCCTGCATTGTCCTTCTCAATCGAGATACGTTTCTACGGTAACGATAAGATTTTCTTATGGGAGTCGAGTATCTCTTTTCCGATGCATTATTCCTCCTTTACTGCATCCCTCGCTCCCTCACATTGACGAATTAACACACAAATTGCATCCATATGATATACACTGGGTTCCCTGCCATCTTTTTCTAAATCGAAATACGTTTCTACGGAAACGATAGGATTATTTTTGGGAGTCCAGTATCTCTTTTCCGATTCATTATTCCTCCTTTACTGCATCCCTCCCTCCCTCACATTGAAAAATTAACACTCAATTTCGTCCATACGAAAAAGTCTTGGTTATCTGCATTGTCCTTCTAAATCGAGATACGTTTCTATGGAAACGATAGGATTTTCTTTTGGGAGTCGAGTGTCTCTTTTCCGGTGTATTATTACTCCTTCACGGCACCCCCTCGCTCCTACAAACTGACGAATTAACTCACAATTTCCGTCCATATGAAATACTCTGGGTTCCCTGCCATCTCCTTCTAGATAGAGGTACGTTTCTACGGAAATGATAGGATTTTCTTGCGGGAGTCGAGTATAACTTTTCTGATGCATTATTCCTCCTTTACTGTATCCTTCGCTCCCTCACATTGACGAATTAACACACAATTTGCGTCCATATGAAATACTCTGGGTTCCCTGCATTGTCCTTCTAAGTCGACATACGTTTCTCGGAAACGGTAGGATTTTCTTTTGGGAGTCGTGTATCTCTTTTCCGATGCATTATTCCTTCGTTACTGCATTTCTCGCTCCCTCACAGTGCCGAATTAACAAACAATTTGCGTCCATATGAAGTACTATGGGTTCCCTGCAATCTCCGTCTAAATCGAGATACGTTTCTACGGAAACGATAGAATTTTCGTCTGGGAGTCCAGTATGTCTTTTCCGATGTATTATTCCTCCTTTACTACATCCCTCGCTCCCTCACATTCACGAAATAACACACAATTTGCGTCCATATGGAATACTATGGGTACCGTGCATTGTCGTTCTAATCGAGATACGTTTCTACGGAAACGATAGGATTTTCTTTTGGGAGTCGAGTATCTATTTTCCGATGCGTTATTCCTGTTTTATTGCATCCCTCGCTCCCTCACATTGACGATTTAACACACATTTTGCGTCCATATGAAATACTCTGGGTTCCCTGCATTGTCCTTCTAAATCGAGATACGTTCCTACGGAAACGATAGGATTTTCTTTTGGGAAACGCGTATCTCTTTTCCGATGCATTGTTCCTCCCTTACTGCATCCCACGCTCCCTCACATTGGCGAATTAACACACAATTTGCGTAAATATGATATACTCTGGGTTCCCTGCATTGTCTTTCCAAATCGTGATACGTTTCTACGGAAACGACAGGATTTTCTTTTGGGAGTCGAGTATCTGTTTTCCGATGCATTATTCCTCCTTTACTGCATCCCTCGCTCCCTCACATTGACGAATCAACACACAATTTGCGTCCATATGAAATATTCTGGATTCCCTGCATCGTCCTTCTAAATCGAGATACGTTTCTACGGAAACGATGGGATTTTCTTTCGGGGGTCGAGTATCTCTTTTCCGATGCATTATTCGTCCTTTACTGCATCCCTCGCTCCCTAACATTGACGAATTAACACACAATTTGCGTCCATATGAAATACTCTGGGTTCCCTGCATTGTCCCTCTAAATCGAGATACGTTTCTACGGAAACATTAGGATTTCCTTTTAGGGGTCGAGTATCTCTTCTCCTTTACTGCATCCCTCGCTCCCTCACATTGACAAATTAACACACAATTTGCGTCCATATGAAACACTCTGGGTTCCCTGCATTGTCCTTCAAAGTCGACATACGTTTCTCGGAAACGGTAGGATTTTCTTGTGGGAGTCGAGAATCTCTTTTCCGATTCATTATTCCTCCTTTACTGCAGCCCACGCTCACTCACATTGACGAATTAACACACAATATGCGTCCATATCAAATACTCTGGGTTCCCTGCATTGTCTTTCTAAATCGAGATACGTGTTTCTACGGTAAAAATAGGATTTTCTTTTCGGAGTCTGGTATCTCTTTTCCGATGCATTATTCCTCCTTTTCTGCATCCCTCGCTCCCTCACATTGACAAAATAACACACAATTTGCGTACATATGAAATACTCTGGGTTCCCTGCATTATCCTTCTAAATCGAAATACGTTTTGTACGGAAACGATAGAATTTTCTTTTGTGAGTCGAGTATCTCTATTCCGATGCATTATTCCTCCGTTACTGCATCCCTCGCTCCCTCACACTGACGAATTAACAAACAATTTGCGTCCATATCAAGTACTATGGGTTCCCTGCCATCTCCGTCTAAATCGAGATACGTTTCTACGGAAACGAAGGAATTTTTGTCTGGGAGTCGAGTATCTGTTTTCCGATGCATTATTCCTCCTTTACTGCATCCCTCGTTCCCTCACATTAACGAAATAACACACAATTTGCGTCCATGTGAAATACTCTGGGATCCCTGCATTGTCCTTCTAAATCGAGATACGTTTCGACGGAAACGAGAGGATTTTCTTTTAGGAGTCGAGTATCTCTTTTCTGATGCATTTTTCCACCTTTACTGCATCCCTTGCTCCCTCACATTGACGAATTAACACACAATTTGCGTCTATATGAAATACTCTGAGTTCCCTGCCGTCTCCTTCTAAATCGAGATACATTTTTACAGAAACAATAGGATTTTCTTTTGGCAGTCGAGTATCTCTTTTCCGATGCATTATTCCACCTTTACTGCATCCCTCGCTCCCTCACATTGACGAATTAATACACAATTTGCGTCCATATGAAATACTCTGGGTTCCCTGCATTGTCCCTCTAAATCGAGATACGTTTCTACGGAAACGATAGGATTTTCTTTTAGGTGTCGAGTATCTCTTCTCCTTTACTGCATATCTGCTCACTCACATTGACAAATTAACACACAATTTGCGTCCATATGAAATACTCTGGGTTCCCTGCCGTCTCCTTCCAAATCGAGATACGTTTCCACGGAAACGATAGGATTTTCTTTTGGGAGTCCAGTATCTCTTTTCCGATGCATTATTCCTTCTTTACTGCACCCCTCGCTTCCTCACATTGACGAATTAACACACAATTTGCGTCCATATGAAATACTCTGGGTCCCCTGCATTGTCCTTCTAAATCGAGATACGTTTCTACGGAAAAGATAGCATTTTCTTTTGGGAGTCGCGTATCTCTTTTCTGATGCATTATTCATCCTTTATTGCATCCCTCGCTACCTCACATTGACGAATTAACTCACAATTTGCGTCCATATGAATTACTCTGCGTTCCCTGCCATCTCCTTCTAGATCTAGATACGTTTCTAGATAGGATTATTTTTGGGAGTCCAGTATCTCTTTTCCGATGCATTATTCCTCCTTTGCTGCATCCCTCCCTCCCTCACATTGAAAAATTAACACTCAATTTCGTCCATACGAAAAACCCTTGGTTATCTGCATTGTCCTTCTAAATCGAGATACGTTTCTAAGGAAACGATAGGATTTTCTTTTGGGAGTCGAGTGTCTCTTTTCCGATGTATTATTACTCCTTCACGGCACCCCCTCGCTCCTACAAACTGACGAATTAACTCACAATTTGCGTCCATATGAAACACTCTGGGTTCCCTGCCATCTCCTTCTAGATCAAGGTACGTTTCTACGGAAATGATAGGATTTTCTTGCGGGATTCGAGTATAACTTTTCCGATGCATTATTCCTCCTTTACTGTATCCTTCGCTCCCTCACATTGACGAATTAACACACAATTTGCGTCCATATGAAATACTCTGGGTTCCCTGCATTGTCCTTCTAAGTCGACATACGTTTCTCGGAAACGGTAGGATTTTCTTTTGGGAGTCGTTTATCTCTTTTCCGATGCATTATTCCTTCGTTACAGCATCTCTCGCTCCCTCACACTGACGAATTAACAAACAATTTGCGTCCATATAAAGTACTATGGGTTCCCTGCCATCTCCGTCTAAATCGAGATACGTTTCTACGGAAACGATAGAATTTTCGTCTGGGAGTCCAGTATCTCTTTGCCGATGCATTATTCCTCGTTTACTGCATCCCTCGCTCCCTCACATTCACGAAATAACACACAATTTGCGTCCATATGGAATACTATGGGTTCCCTGCATTGTCGTTCTAATCGAGATACGTTTCTACGGAAACGATAGGATTTTCTTTTGGGAGTCGAGTATCTCTTTTCCGATGCATTATTCCTGTTTTACTGCAACCCTCGCTCCCTCACATTGACGAATTAACACACAATTTGCGTCCACATGAAATACTCTGGGTTCCCTGCATTGTCCTTCTAAATCGAGATACGTTCCTACGGAAACGATAGGATTTTCTTTTGGGAGCCGAGTATCTCTTTTCCGATGCATTATTCCTCCCTTACTGCATCCCACGCTCCCTCACATTGGCGAATTAACACACAATTTGCGTCCATATGAAATACTCTGGGTTCCCTGCATTGTCTTTCCAAATCGCGATACGTTTCTACGGAATTGACAGGATTTTCTTTTGGGAGTCGAGTATCTGTTTTCCGATGCATTATTCCTCCTTTACTGCATCCCTTGCTCCCTCACATTGACGAATTAACACACAATTTGCGTCCATATGAAATATTCTGGATTCCCTGCATTGTCCTTCTAAATCGAGATACGTTTCTACGGAAACGATAGGATTTTCTTTCGGGAGTCGAGTATCTCTTTTCCGATGCATTATTCCTCCTTTACTGCATCCCTCGCTCCCTCACATTGTCGAATTAACTCACACTTTGCGTCCATATGAAATACTCTGGGTTCCCTGCATTGTCCCTCTAAATCGAGATACGTTTCTACGGAAACAATAGGATTTCCTTTTAGGGGTCGAGTATCTCTTCTCCTTTACTGCATCCCTCGCTCCCTCACATTGACAAAATAACACACAATGTGCGTACATATGAAATACTCTGAGTTCCCTGCATTATCCTTCTAAATCGAAATACGTTTTGTACGGAAACGATAGAATTTTCTTTTGGGAGTCGAGTATCTCTTTTCCGATGCATTATTCCTCCGTTACTGCATCCCTCGCTCCCTCACACTGACGAATTAACAAACAATTTGCGTCCATATGAAGTACTATGGGTTCCCTGCCATCTCCGACTAAATCGAAATACGTTTCTACGGAAACGATAGGATTTTCTTTTGCGAGTCGAGCATCTCTTTTCTGATGCATTTTTCCTCCTTTACTGCATCCCTTGCTCCCTCACATTGACGAATTAACACACAATTTGCGTCCATATGAAATACTCTGGGTTCCCTGCCGTCTCCTTCGAAATCAAAATACATTTTTACAGAAACAATAGGATTTCCTTTTGGCAGTCGAGTATCTCTTTTCCGATGCATTATTCCGCGTTTACTGCATCTCTCGCTCCCTCATTTTGACGAATTAACACACAATTTGCGTCCATATGAAATACTCTGGGTTCCCTGCATTGTCCTTCTAAATCGAGATACGTTTCTACGGAAACGATAGGATTTTCATTTTGGGAACCGAGTATCTCTTTTCCGATGCATTATTCCTCCTTTACTGCATCCCTCGCTCCCTCACACTGACGAATTAACACACAATTTGCGTCCATATGAAATACTCTGGGTTCCCTGCATTGTCCTTCTCAATCGAGATACGTTGCTACGGTAACGATAGGATTTTCTTTTGGGAGTCGAGTATCTCTTTTCCGATGCATTATTCCTTCTTTACTGCATCCCTCGCTCCCTCACATTGACGAATTAACACACAATTTGCGTGGATATGAAATACTCTGGGTTCCCTGCATTGTCCTTCTAAATCGAGATACGTTTTTACGGAAACGATAGGATTTTCTTTTGGGAGCCGAGTATCCCTTTTCCGATGCATTATTCCTCCTTTACTGCATCCCTCGCTCCCTCACAATGACGAATTAACACACAATTTGCGTCCATATAAAATACTATGGGTTCCCTGCACTGTCCTTCTCAATCGACATACGTTTCTACGGTAACGATAGGATTTTCTTTTGGGAGTCGAGTATCTCTTTTCCGATACATTATTCCTCCTTTACTGCATCCCTCGCTCCCTCACATTGACGAATTAACACACAAATTGCATCCATATGAAATACTCTGGGTTCCCTGCGATCTTTTTCTAAATCGAAATACGTTTCTCCGGAAACGATAGGATTATCTTTAGGAGTCGAGTATCTGTTTTCCGATGCATTATTCCTCCTTTACTGCATCCCCCCCTCCCTCACATTGACAAATTAACACACAATTTCGCCCATATGAAAAACTCTGGGTTATCTGCATCGTCCTTTTAAATCGAGATACGTTTCTATGGAAACGATAGGATTTTCTTTTGGGAGTCGAGTATCTCTTTTCCGATGTATTATTACTCGTTTACTGCATCCCTCGCTAATACACACTGACGAATTAACTCAAAATTTGCGTCCATATGAAATACTCTGGGTTCCCTGCCAGCTCCTTCTAGGTCGAGATACGTTTCTACGGAAAGGACACGATTTTCTTTTGGGAGTCGAGTATCTCTTGTCCGATGCATTATTCCTCCTTTACTGCATCCCTCGCTCCCTCACATTGGCGAATTATCACACAATTTGCGTCCATATGAAATACTCTGTTTTCGATGCATTGTCCTTCTAAATCGAGATACGTTTCTACGGAAAAGATAGCATTATCTTTTGGGAGTGGCGTCTCTCTTTTCTGACGCATTATTCCTCCTTTATTGCAACCCTTGCTACCTCACATTGACGAATTAACACACAATTTGCGTCCATATGAAATACTCTGGGTTCCCTGCCATCTCTTTCTAAATCGAAATACGTTTCTACGGAAACGATAGGATTTTCTTTTGGGAGTCTAGTATCTCCTTTCCGATGCATTATTCCTCCTTTCCTGCATCCCTCCCTCCCACACATTGACAAATTACCACACAATTTCGTCCATACGAAAAACTCTGGGTTATCTGCATTGTCCTTCTAAATCGAGATACGTTTCTCTGGAAACGATAGGATTTTCTTTTGGGAGTCGAGTATCTCTTTTCCAATGTATTATTACTCCTTTACTGCATCCCTCGCTCCTACACACTGACGAATTAACACACAATTTGCGTCCATATGAAATACTCTGGTTTCCCTGCCATCTCCTTCTAGATCGAGATACGTTTCTACGGAAACGACAGGATTTTCATTTTGGAGTCGAGTAACTCTTTTCTGTTGCATTATTCCTCCTTTGCTGCATCCCTCGCTCCCTCACATTGACGAATTAACACACAATTTGCGTCCATATGAAACACTCTGGGTTCCCTGCATTGTCCTTCTAAATCGAGATACGTTTCTACGGAAACGATAGGATTTTCTTTTGGGAGTCGAGTATCTCCTTTCCGATGCATTATTCCTCCTTTACTGCATCTCTCGCTCCCTCACATTGACGAATTAACACACAATTTGCGTCCATGTGAAATACTCTAGGTTCCCTGCATTGTCCTTCTCAATCGAAATACGTTTCTACGGTAACGATAGGTTTTTCTTTTGGGAGTCGAGTACCTGTTTTCCGATGCATTATTCCTCCTTTGCTGCATCCCTCGCTCCCTCACATTGACGAATTAACACACAATTTGCGTCCATATGAAACACTCTGGGTTCCCTGCATTGTCCTTCTAAATCGAAATACGTTTCTACGGAAACGATGGGATTTTCTTTTTGCAGTCGAGTATCTCTTATCCGATGCATTATTCCTCCTTTACTGCATTCCTCGCTCCCTCACATTGGAGAATTATCACACAATTTGCGTCCATATGAAATACTCTGGGTTTCTTTGCATTATCCTTCTAAATCGAGATACGTTTCTACGGAAAAGATAGCATTTTCCTTTGGGAGTCGCGTATCTCTTTTCTGATGCATTATTCCTCCTTCATTGCATCCCTCGCTACCTCACATTGTCGAATTAACACACAATTTGCGTCCATATGAAATGCTCTGGGTTCCCTGCCATCTCTTTCTAAATCGAAATACGTTTCTACGGAAACGATAGGATTTTCTTTTGGGAGTCGAGTATCTCCTTTCCGATGCATTATTCCTCCTTTGCTGCATCCCTCCCTCCCTCACATTGAAAAATTAACACACAATTTCGTCGATACGAAAAACTCTGGGTTCCCTGCATTGTCCTTCTAAATAGAGATACGTTTCTATGGAAACGATAGGATTTTCTTTTGGGAGTCGAGTATTTCTTTTCCGATGTATTATTACTCCTTTACTGCATACCTCGCTCCTACACACTGACGAATTAACTCACTATTTTCGTCCATATGAAATACTCTGGGTTACCTGCCATCTCCTTCTAGATCGAGATTCGTTTCTATGGAAACGACAGGATTTTCTTTTTCGAGTCGTCTATCTCTTTTCCGATGCATTATTCCTCCATTAATGCATCCCTTGCTCCTTCACATTGACGAATTAACAAACAATTTGTGTCCATATTAAGTACTCTGGTTTCCCTGCCATCTCCGTTTACATCGAAATACGTTTCTACGGAAACGATAGGATTTTCCTTTGGGAGTCGAGTATCTCTTATCCGATGCATTATTCCTCCTTTATTGCAGCCCACGCTCACTCACATTGACGAATTAACACACAATTTGCGTCCATATCAAATACTCTGGGTTCCCTGCGTTGTCTTTCTAAATCGAGATAAGTGTTTCAACGGAAAGAAAAGGATTTTCATTTGGGAGTCAAGTATCTCTTTTCCGATGCATTATTCCTCTTTTTCTGCATCCGTCGCTCCCTCACATTAACGAATTTACACAGAATTTTCGTCCATATGAAATACTATGGGTTCCCTGCATTGTCCTTCTCAATCGAGATACGTTTCTACGGTAACGATAGGATTTTCTTTTGGGAGTCGTGTATCTCTTTTCCGATGCATTATTCCTCCTTTACTGCATCCCTCGCTCCCTCACATTGACGAATTAACACACAAATTGCATTAATATGAAATACTCTGGATTCCCTGCCATCTTTTTCTAAATCGAAATACGATCCTACGGAAACGATAGGATTATTTTTGGGAGTCGGGTATCTCTTTTCCGATGCATTATTCCTCCTTTACTGCATCCCTCCCTCCCTCACATTGAAAAATTAACACACAATTTCGTCCATACGAAAAACTCTTGGTTATCTGCATTGTCCGTCTAAATCGAGATACGTTTCTATGGAAACGATAGGATTTTCTTTTGGGCGTCGAGTGTCTCTTTTCCGATGTATTATTACTCCTTCACGGCATCTTTCGCTCCTACAAACTGACGAATTAACTCACAATTTGCGTCCATTAGAAATACTCTGTGTTCCCTGCCATCTCCTTCTAGATCGAGGTACGTTTCTACGGAAACGACAGGATTTTCTTTTGGGAGTCGAGTATCTCTGTTCCGATGCATTATTCCTCCTTACTGCATCCCTCGCTCCCTCAAATTGACGAAATATCACACAATTTGCGTCCGTATGAAATACTCTGGGTTCCTTGCCATCTCCTTCTAAATCGAGATACGTTTCTACGGAAATGATAGGATTTTCTTGCGGGAGTCGTGTATAACTTTTCCGATGCATTATTCCTCCTTTACTGTATCGCTCGCTCCCTCACATTGACGAATTAACACACAATTTGCGTCCATATGAAATACTCTGGGTTCGCTGCATTGTCCTTCTAAGTCGACATACGTTTCTCGGAAACGGTAGGATTTTCTTTTGGGAGTCGTGTATCTCTTTTCCGATGCATTATTCCTTCGTTACTGCATCTCTCGCTATCTCACACTGACGAATTAACAAACAATTTGCGTCCATATGAAGTACTATGTGTTCTCTGCCATCTCCGTCTAAATCCAGATACGTTTCTACGGAAACGATAGAATTTTCGTCTGGGAGTCCAGTATCTCTTTTCCGATGCATTATTCCTCCTTTACTACATCCCTCGCTCCCTCACATTCACGAAATAACACACAATTTGCGTCCATATGGAATACTATGGGTTCCCTGCATTGTCGTTCTAATCGAGATACGTTTCTACGGAAACGATAGGATTTTCTTTTGGGAGTCGAGTAACTCTTTTCCGATGCATTATTCCTGTTTTACTGCATCCCTCACTCTCTCTCATTGACGAATTAACACACAATTTGCGTCCATATGAAATACTCTGGGTTCCCTGCATTGTCCTTCTAAATCGAGATACGTTCCTACGGATACGATAGGATTTTCTTTTGGGAGCCGAGTATCTCTTTTCCGATGCATTATTCCTCCCTTACTGCATCCCACGCTCCCTCACATTGGCGAATTAAAACACTATTTGCGTCCATATGAAATACACTGGGTTCCCTGCATTGTCTTTCCAAATCGAGATACGTTTCTACGGAAACGACAGGATTTTCTTCTGGGAGTCGAGTATCTGTTTTCCGATGCATTATTCCTCCTTTACTGCATCCCTCGCTCCGTCTCATTGACGATTTAACACACAATTAGCGTCCATATGAAATATTCTAGATTCCCTGAATTGTCCTTCTAAATCGAGATACGTTTCTACGGAAACGAAAGGATTTTCTTTTGGGAGTCGAGTATCTCTTTTCCGATGCATTATTCCTCCTTACTGCAGCCCTCGCTCCCTCACATTGACGAATTATCGCCCAATTTGCGTCCATATGAAATACTCTGGGTTCCTTGCCATCTCCTTCTAAATCGAGATACGTTTCTACGGAAACGATAGGATTTTCTTTCGGGAGTCGAGTATCTCTTTTCCGATGCATTATACCTCCTTTACTGCATCCCTCGCTCCCTCACATTGACAAATTAACACACAATTTGCGTCCATATGAAATACTCTGGGTTCCCTGCATTGTCCCTCTAAATCGAGATACGTTTCTACGGAAACAATAGGATTTCCTTTTAGGGGTCGAGTATCTCTTCTCCTTTACTGCATCCCTCGCTCCCTCACATTGACAAATTAACACACAATTTGCGTCCATATGAAACACTCTGGGTTCCCTGCATTGTCCTTCAAAGTCGACATACGTTTCTCGGAAACGGAAGGATTTTCTTGTGGGAGTCGAGTATCTCTTTACCGATGCATTATTCCTCCTTTACTGCAGCCCACGCTCACTCACATTGACGAATTAACACACAGTATGCGTCCATATCAAATACTCTGTGTTCCCTGCATTGTCTTTCTAAATCGAGATACGTGTTTCTACGGTAACAATAGGATTTTCTTTTCGGAGTCTGGTATCTCTTTTCCGATGCATTATTCCTCCTTTTCTGCATCCCTCGCTCCCTCACATTGACAAAATAACACACAATGTGCGTTCATATGAAATACTTTGGGTTCCCTGCATTATCCTTCTAAATCGGAATACTTTTTGAACGGAAACGATAGAATTTTCTTTTGGGAGTCGAGTATCTCTTTTCCGATTAATTATTCCTCCTTTACTGCATCCCTTGCTCCCTCACATTGACGAATTAACACACAATTTGTGTCCATATGAAATACTCTGGGTTCCCTGCCGTCTCCTTCTAAATCGAGATACATTTTTACAGAAACAATAGGATTTTCTTTTGGGAGTCGAGTATCTCTTTTCCGATGCAATATTCCTCCATTACTGCATCCCTCGCTCCCGCACATTGACGAATTAACACACAATTTGCGTCCATATGAAATACTCTGGGTTCCCTGCATTGTCCCTCTAAATCGAGATATGTTTCTACGGAAACGATAGGATTTTCTTTTAGGTGTCGAGTATCTCTTCTCCTTTACTGCATATCCGCTCCCTCACATTGACAAATTAACACACAATTTGCGTCCATATGAAATACTCTGGGTTCCCTGCCGTCTCCCTCTAAATCGAGATACGTTTCCACGGAAACGATAGGATTTTCTTTTGGGAGTCGAGTATCTTTTTTCCGCTGCATTAATCCTGCTTTACTGCATCCCTCGCTCCCTCACATTGACGAATTAACACACAATTTGCGTCAATATGAAATACTCTGGGTTCCCTGCATTGTCCATCTAAATCGAGATACGTTTCTACGGAAACGATATGATTTTGTTTTGGGAGTCGAGTATCTCGTTTCCGATGCATTATTCCTCCTTTACTGCATCCCTCGCTCCCTCACATTGACGAATTAACACACAATTTGCGTCCATATGAAATACTCTGGGTTCCCTGCATTGTCATTCCAAATCGAGACACGTTTCTACGGAAACGATAGGATTTTCTCTTGGGAGGCGAGAATCTGTTGTCGGATGCATTATTCCTTCTTTACTGCATCCCTCGGTCCCTCACATTGACGAATCAACAAACAATTTGCGTCCATAAGAAGTACTCTGGGTTCCCTGCCATCTCCTTCTAAATCGTGATACGTTCCTACAGAAACGATAGGATTTTCTTTTGGGAGTCGACTATCTTTTTTCCGCTGCATTAATCCTGCTTTACTGCATCCCTCGCTCCCTCACATTGACGAATTAACACGCAAATTGCATCCATATGAAATACCCTGGGTTCCCTGCCATCTTTTTCTAGATCGAGATACGTTTCTACGGAAACGACAGGATTTTCATTTTGGAGTCGAGTATCTCTTTTCTGATGCATTATTCCTCCTTTACTGCATCCCTCGCTCCCTCACATTGTCGAATGAACACACAATTTGCGTCCATGTGAAATACTCTGGGTTCCCTGCATTGTCCTTCTCAATCGAGATACGTTTCTACGGTAACGATAGGATTTTCTTTTGGGAGTCGAGTATCTCTTTTCCGATGCATTATTCCTCCTTTACTGCATCCCTCGCTCCCTCACATTGACGAATTAACACACAAATTGCATCCATATGAAATACACTGGGTTCCCTGCCATCTTTTTCTAAATCGAAATACGTTTCTACGGAAACGATAGGATTATTTTTGGGAGTCGAGTATCTCTTATCCGATGCATTATTCCTCCTTTACTGCATCCCTCCCTCCCTCACATTGAGAAATTAACACACAATTTCGTCCATACGAAAAACTCTGGGTTATCCGCATTGTCCTCCTAAATCGAGATACGTTTGTATGGAAACGATAGGATTTTCTTTTGGGTGTCGAGTATTTCTTTTCCGATGTATTATTACTCCTTTACTGCATCCCTCGCTCCTACACACTGACAAATTAACTCACAATTTGCGTCCATATGAAATACTCTGGGTTCCCTGCCATCTCCTTCTAGATCAAGATACGTTTCTACGGAAACGACAGGATTTTCTTTTGGGAGTCGAGTATCTCTTTTCCGATGCATTTTTCCTACTTTACTGCATCCCTCGCTCCCTCACATTGACGAATTAACACACAATTTGCGTCCATATGAAATACTCTGGGTTCCCTGCATTGTCCTTCTAAATCGAAATACGTTTCTACGGAAACGATGGGATTTTCTTTTTGCAGTCGAGTTTCTCTTATCCTATGCATTATTCCTCCTTTACTGCATCCCTCGCTCCCTCACATTGGCGAATTATCACACAATTTGCGTCCATATGAAATACTCTGGGTTTCTTTGCATTATCCTTCTAAATCGAGATACGTTTCTACGGAAAAGATAGCATTTTCTTTTGGGAGTCGCGTATCTCTTTTCTGATGCATTATTCCTCCTTTATTGCATCCCTCGCTACCTCACATTGTCGAATTAACACACAATTTGCGTCCATATGAAATACTCTGGGTTCCCTGCCATCTCTTTCTAAATCGAAATACGTTTCTACGGAAACGATAGGATTTTCTTTTGGGAGTCGGGTATCTCCTTTCCGATGCATTATTCCTCCTTTTCTGCATCCCTCCCTCCCTCACATTGAAAAATTAACACACAATTTCGTCCATACGAAAAACTCTGGGTTCCCTGCATTGTCCTTCTAAATCGAGATACGTTTCCACGGAAACGATAGGATTTTCTTTTGGGAGTCGAGTATCTTTTTTCCGCTGCATTAATCCTGCTTTACTGCATCCCTCGCTCCCTCACATTGACGAATTAACACACAATTTGCTTCCATATGAAATACTCTGGGTCGCTGCATTGTCCTTATAAATCGAGATACGCTTCTACGGAAACGACAGGATTTTCTTTTTGGAGTCTAGTATCTCTTTTCCGATGCATTATTCCTCCTTTACTGCATCCCTTGCTCCCTCACATTGACGAATTAACAAACAATTTGTGACCATATTAAGTACTCTGATTTCCCTGCCATCTCCGTTTACATCGAAATACGTTTCTACGGAAACGATAGGATTTTCTTTTGGGAGTCGAGTATCTCTTTTCCGATGCATTATTCCTCCTTTATTGCAGCCCACGCTCACTCACATTGACGAATTAACACACAATTTGCGTCCATATCAAATACTCTGGGTTCCCTGCGTTGTCTTTCTAAATCGAGATAAGTGTTTCAACGGAAAGAAAAGGATTTTCATTTGGGAGTCAAGTATCTCTTTTCCGATGCATTATTCCTCTTTTTCTGCATCCGTCGCTCCCTCACATTAACGAATTTACACAGAATTTGCGTCCTTATGAAATACTCTGGGTCCCTGCATTGTCCTTATAAATCGAGATACGCTTCTACGGAAACGACAGGATTTTCTTTTTGGAGTCGAGTATCTCTTTTCCGATGCATTATTCCTCCTTTATTGCATCCCTCACTCCCTCACATTGACGAATTAACACACAAATTGCATTAATATGAAATACTCTGGATTCCCTGCCATCTTTTTCTAAATCGAAATACGTTTCTACGGAAACGATAGGATTATTTTTGGGAGTCGGGTATCTCTTTTCCGATGCATTATTCCTCCTTTACTGCATCCCTCCCTCCCTCACATTGAATAATTTACACACAATTTGCTTCCATATGAAATACTCTGGGTCGCTGCATTGTCCTTATAAATCGAGATACGCTTCTACGGAAACGACAGGATTTTCTTTTTGGAGTCTAGTATCTCTTTTCCGATGCATTATTCCTGCTTTACTTCATCCCTCGCTCCCTCACATTGACGAAATATCACACAATTTGCGGTCGTATGAAATACTCTCGGTTCCTTGCCATCTCCTTCTAAATCGAGATACGTTTCTACGGAAATGATAGGATTTTCTTGCGGGAGTCGAGTATAACTTTTCCGATGCATTATTCCTCCTTTACTGTATCGATCGCTCCCTCACATTGACGAATTAACACACAATTTGCGTCGATATGAAATACTCTGGGTTCCCTGCATTGTCCTTCTAAGTCGACATACGTTTCTCGGAAACGGTAGGATTTTCTTTTGGGAGTCGTGTATCTCTTTTCCGATGCATTATTCCTTCGTTACTGCATCTCTCGCTACCTCACACTGACGAATTAACAAACAATTTGCGTCCATATGAAGTACTATGTGTTCTCTGCCATCTCCGTCTAAATCGAGATACGTTTCTACGGAAACGATAGAATTTTCGTCTGGGAGTCCAGTATCTCTTTTCCGATGCATTATTCCTCCTTTACTACATCCCTCGCTCCCTCACATTCACGAAATAACACACAATTTGCGTCCATATGGAATACTATGGGTTCCCTGCATTGTCGTTCTAATCGAGATACGTTTCTACGGAAACGACAGGATTTTCTTTTGGGAGTCGAGTAACTCTTTTCCGATGCATTATTCCTCTTTTACTGCATCCCTCACTCCCTCTCATTGACGAATTAACACACAATTTGCGTCCATATGAATTACTCTGGGTTCCCAGCATTGTCCTTCTAAATCGAGATACGTTCCTACGGAAACGATAGGATTTTCTTTTGGGAGCCGAGTATCTCTTTTCCGATGCATTATTCCTCCCTTACTGCATCCCACGCTCCCTCACATTGGCGAATAACCACACTATTTGCGTCCATATGAAATACACTGGGTTCCCTGCATTGTCTTTCCAAATCGAGATACGTTTCTACGGAAACGACAGGATTTTCTTCTGGGAGTCGAGTATCTGTTTTCCGATGCATTATTCCTCCTTTACTGCATCCCTCGCTCCCTCACATTGACGAATTAACACACAATTTGCGTCCATATGAAATATTCTGGATTCCCTGAATTGTCCTTCTAAATCGAGATGCGTTTCTACGGAAACGATAGGATTTTCTTTTGGGAGTCGAGTATCTCTTTTCCGATGCATTATTCCTCCTTACTGCAGCCCTCGCTCCCTCACATTGACGAATTATCACCCAATTTGCGTCCATATGAAATACTCTGGGTTCCTTGCCATCTCCTTCTAAATCGAGATACGTTTCTACGGAAACGATAGGATTTTCTTTCGGGAGTCGAGTATCTCTTTTCCGATGCATTATTCCTCCTTTACTGCATCCCTCGCTCCCTCACATTGACGAATTAACACACAATTTGCGTCCATATGAAATACTCTGGGTTCCCTGCATTGTCCCTCTAAATCGAGATACGTTTCTACGGAAACAATAGGATTTCCTTTTAGGGGTCGAGTATCTCTTCTCCTTTACTGCATCCCTCGCTCCCTCACATTGACAAATTAACACACAATTTGCGTCCATATGAAACACTCTGGGTTCCCTGCATTGTCCTTCAAAGTCGACATACGTTTCTCGGAAACGGAAGGATTTTCTTGTGGGAGTCGAGTATCTCTTTACCGATGCATTATTCCTCCTTTACTGCAGCCCACGCTCACTCACATTGACGAATTAACACACAATATGCGTCCATATCAAATACTCTGTGTTCCCTGCATTGTCTTTCTAAATCGAGATACGTGTTTCTACGGTAACAATAGGATTTTCTTTTCGGAGTCTGGTATCTCTTTTCCGATGCATTATTCCTCCTTTTCTGCATCCCTCGCTCCCTCACATTGACGAATTAACACACAATTTGCGTCCATATGAAATACTCTGGGTTCCCTGCCGTCTCCTTCTAAATCGAGATACATTTTTACAGAAACAATAGTATTTTCTTTTGGGAGTCGAGTATCTCTTTTCCGATGCAATATTCGTCCATTACTGCATCCCTCGCTTCCTCACATTGACGAATTAACACAGAATTTGCGTCCATATGAAATACTCTGGGTTCCCTGCATTGTCCTTCTAATCGAGATACGTTTCTACGGAAACGATAGGATTTTTTTTGGGAGTCGAGAATCTCTTTTCCGATGCATTATTCCTCCTTTACTGCATCCCTCGCTCCCTCAAATTGACGAGTTAACACACAATTTGCGTCCATATGAAATACTCTGGGTTCCCTGCATTGTCCATCTAAATCGAGATACGTTTCTACGGAAACGATATGATTTTGTTTTGGGAGTCGAGTATCTCTTTTCCGATGCATTATTCCTCCTTTACTGCATCCCTCGCTCCCTCACATTGACGAATTAACACACAATTTGCGTCCATATGAAATACTCTGGGTTCCCTGCATTGTCTTTCCAAATCGAGACACGTTTCTACGGAAACGATAGGATTTTCTCTTGGGAGGCGAGTATCTGTTGTCGGATGCATTATTCCTTCTTTACTGCATCCCTCGGTCCCTCACATTGACGAATTAACAAACAATTTGCGTCCATATGAAGTACTTTGGGTTCCCTGCCATCTCCTTCTAAATCGAGATACGTTCCTACAGAAACGATAGGATTTTCTTTTGGGAGTCGACTATCTTTTTCCCGCTGCATTATTCCTGCTTTACTGCATCCCTCGCTCCCTCACATTGACCAATTAACACACATATTGCGTCCATATGAAAAATTCTGGGTTCCCTTCATTGTCCTCCTAAATCGAGATACGTTTCTACGGAAACGATAGGATTTTGTTTTGGGTGTCTAATATCTCTTTTCCGATGTATTATTCCTCCTTTACTGCATCCCTCGCTCCCTCACATAGACGAATTAACACACAATTTGCGTCCATATGAAATACTCTGTGTTCTCTGCATTGTCCTTCTAAATCGAGATACGTTTCTACGGAAATGATAGGATTTTCTTTTGGGAGTCGAGTATCTCTTTTCCGATGCATTATTCCTCCTTTACTGCATCCCTCGCTCCCTCACATTGACGAGTTAACACACAATTTGGTTCCATATGAAATACTCTGGGTTCCCTGCATTGTCCATCTAAATCGAGATACGTTTCTACGGAAACGATATGACTTTGTTTTGGGAGTCGAGTATCTCTTTTCCGATGCATTATTCCTCCTTTACTGCATCCCTCGCTCCCTCACATTGACGAATTGACACATAATTTGCGTCCATATGAAATACTCTGGGTTCCCTGCATTGTCTTTCCAAATCGAGATACGTTTCTACGGAAACGACAGGATATTCTTTTGGGAGTCGAGTTTCTGTTGTCCGATGCATTATTCCTCCTTTACTGCATCCCTCGCTCCCTCACATTGACGAATTAACAAACAACTTGCGTGCATATGAAGTATTCTGGGTTCCCTGCCATCTCCTTCTAAATCGAGATACGTTTCTACGGAAACGATAGAATTTCCTTTTGTGAGTCGAGTTTCTCTTTTCCGATGCATTATTCCTGCTTTACTGCATCCCTCTCTCCCTCACATTCACGAAATAACACACGATTTGCGTCCATATGAAATACTCTGGGTTCCCTGCATTATCCTTCTAAATCGAGATACGTTTCAACGGAAAGGATAGAATTTTGTTTTTGGAGTCGAGTATCTCTTTTCCGATGCATTATTCCTCCTTTACTGCATCCCTCGCTCCCTCACATTGACGATTTAACACACAATTTGTGTCCATATGAAATACTCTGGGTTCCCTGCCGTCTCCTTCTAAATCGAGATCCATTTTTACAGAAACAATAGGATTTTCTTTTGGGAGTCGAGTATCTCTTTTAGGATGCAATATTCCTCCATTACTGCATCCCTCGCTCCCGCACATTGACGAATTAACACACAATTTGCGTCCATATGAAATACTCTGGGTTCCCTGCATTGTCCCTCTAAATCGAGATATGTTTCTACGGAAACGATAGGATTTTCTTTTAGGTGTCGAGTATCTCTTCTCCTTTACTGCATATCCGCTCCCTCACATTGACAAATTCACACACAATTTGCGTCCATATGAAATACTCTGGGTTCCCTGCTGTCTCCCTCTAAATCGAGATACGTTTCCACGGAAACGATAGGATTTTCTTTTGGGAGTCGAGTATCTTTTCCGATGCATTATTCCTTCTTTACTGCAACCCTCGCTTCCTCACATTGACGAATTAACACAGAATTTGCGTCCATATGAAATACTCTGGGTTCCCTGCATTGTCCTTCTAATCGAGATACGTTTCTACGGAAACGATAGGATTTTTTTTGGGAGTCGAGTATCTCTTTTCCGATGCATTATTCCTCCTTTACTGCATCCCTCGCTCCCTCAAATTGACGAGTTAACACACAATTTGCGTCCATATGAAATACTCTGGGTTCCCTGCATTGTCCATCTAAATCGAGATACGTTTCTACGGAAACGATATGATTTTGTTTTGGGAGTCGAGTATCTCTTTTCCGATGCATTATTCCTCCTTTACTGCATCCCTCGCTCCCTCACATTGACGAATTAACACACAATTTGCGTCCATATGAAATACTCTGGGTTCCCTGCATTGTCTTTCCAAATCGAGACACGTTTCTACGGAAACGATAGGATTTTCTCTTGGGAGGCGAGTATCTGTTGTCGGAGGCATTATTCCTTCTTTACTGCATAACTCGGTCCCTCACATTGACGAATTAACAAACAATTTGCGTCCATATGAAGTACTCTGGGTTCCCTGCCATCTCCTTCTAAATCGAGATAAGTTCCTACAGAAACGATAGGATTTTCTTTTGGGAGTCGACTATCTTTTTCCCGCTGCATTATTCCTGCTTTACTGCATCCCTCGCTCCCTCACATTGACCAATTAACACACATATTGCGTCCATATGAAATACTCTGGGTTCCCTTCATTGTCCTCCTAAATCGAGATACGTTTCTACGGAAACGATAGGATTTTGTTTTGGGTGTCGAATATCTCTTTTCCGATGTATTATTCCTCCTTTACTGCATCCCTCGCTCCCTCACATAGACGAATTAACACACAATTTGCGTCCATATGAAATACTCTGTGTTCTCTGCATTGTCCTTCTAAATCGAGATACGTTTCTACGGAAATGATAGGATTTTCTTTTGGGAGTCGAGTATCTCTTTTCCGATGCATTATTCCTCCTTTACTGCATCCCTCGCTCCCTCACATTGACGAGTTAACACACAATTTGCGTCCATATGAAATACTCTGGGTTCCCTGCATTGTCCATCTAAATCGAGATACGTTTCTACGGAAACGATATGATTTTGTTTTGGGAGTCGAGTATCTCTTTTCCGATGCATTATTCCTCCTTTACTGCATCCCTCGCTCCCTCACATTGACGAATTGACACATAATTTGCGTCCATATGAAATACTCTGGGTTCCCTGCATTGTCTTTCCAAATCGAGATACGTTTCTACGGAAACGACAGGATATTCTTTTGGGAGTCGAGTTTCTGTTGTCCGATGCATTATTCCTCCTTTACTGCATCCCTCGCTCCCTCACATTGACGAATTAACAAACAACTTGCGTGCATATGAAGTATTCTGGTTTCCCTGCCATCTCCTTCTAATTCGAGATACGTTTCTACGGAAACAATAGAATTTCCTTTTGTGAGTCGAGTTTCTCTTTTCCGATGCATTATTCCTGCTTTACTGCATCCCTCTCTCCCTCACATTCACGAAATAACACACGATTTGCGTCCATATGAAATACTCTGGGTTCCCTGCATTATCCTTCTAAATCGAGATACGTTTCAACGGAAAGGATAGAATTTTGTTTTTGGAGTCGAGTATCTCTTTTCCGATGCATTATTCCTCCTTTACTGCATCCCTCGCTCCCTCACATTGACGATTTAACACACAATTTGCGTCCATATGAAATACTCTGGGTTCCCTGCATGTCCTTCTAAGTCGAGATTCGTTTCTACGGAAACGATAGGATTTTGTTTTGGGTGTCGAGTATCTCTTTTCCGATGCATTATTCCTCCTTTACTGCATCCCTCGCTCCCTCACATAGACGAATTAACACACAAATTGCGTCCATATGAAATACTCTGGGTTCTCTGCATTGTCCTTCTAAATCGAGATACGTTTCTACGGAAATGATAGGAATTTCTTTTGGGAGTCGAGTACCTCTTTTCCGATGCATTATTCCTCCTTTACTGCATCCATCGCTCCCTCACATTGACGAGTTAACACACAATTTGCGTCCATATGAAATACTCTGGGTTCCCTGCATTGTCCATCTAAATCGAGATACGTTTCTACGGAAACGGTGGGATTTGGTTTTGGGAGTCGAGTATCTCTTTTCCGATGCATTATTCCTCCTTTACCGCATCCCTCGCTCCCTCACATTGACGAATTAACACACAATTTGCGTCCATATGAAATACTCTGGGTTCCCTGCATTATCCTTCTAAATCGAGATACGTTTCTACGGAAACGATAGGATTTTCTTTTGGGAGTCGAATATATCTTTTCCGATGCATTATTACTCCTTTACTGCATCCCTCGCTCTCTCACATTGACGATTTAACACACAATTTGCGTCCATACGAAATACTCTGGGTTCCCTGCACTGTCCTTCTAAATCGAGATTCGTTTCAACGGAAAGGATAGAATTTTCTTTTGGGAGTCGAGTATCTCTTATCTGATGCATTATTCCTCCTTTACTGCATCCCTCGCTCCCTCCCATTGACGAATTAACACACAATTTGCGTCCATATGAAAATACTCTGGGTTCCCTGCATTGTCCTTCTAAATCGAGATACGTTTCAACGGAAAGGATAGAATTTTCTTTTGTGAATCGAGTATCTCTTTTCCGATGCATTATTCCTCCTTTACTGCATCCCTCGCTCCCTCACATTGAGGATTTAACACACAATTTGCGTCCATATGAATTACTCTGGGTTCCCTGCATTGTCCTTCTAAGTCGAGATACGTTTCTATGGAAACGGTAGGATTTTCTTTTGGTAGTCGATTATTTTTTTTCCGATGCATTATTCCTCCTTTACTGCATCCCTCGCTCAATCACATTGACGAATTATATAACAATTTGCGTCCATATGAAATACTCTGGGTTCCCTGCATTGTCATTCAAAATTGAGATACGTTTCTACGGAAACGATAGTGTTTTCTTTTGGGAGTCGAGTATCTGTTGTCCGATGCATTATTCCTCCTTTACTGCATCCCTCGCTCACTCACATTGACGAATTAACACACAATTTGCGTCCATATGAAATACTCTGAGTTTCCTACATTGTCTTTCCAAACCGAGATACGTTTCTACAGAAACGAGAGGATTTTCTTTTGGGAGTCGAGTATCTGTTGTCCGATGCATTATTTCTCCTTTACTGCATCCCTCGCTCCCTCACATTGACGAATTAACAAACAATTTGCGTGCATATGAAGTATTATGGATTCCCTACCATCTCCTTCTAAATCGAGATACGTTTCTACGGAAACGATAGAATTTCTTTTTGTGAGTCGAGTATATCTTTTCCGATGCATTATTCCTCCTTTACTGCATCCCTCGCTCCCTCACATTGACGAATTAACACACAATATGCGTCCATATGAAATACTCTGGGATCCCTGCATTGTCCTTCTAAATCGAGATACGTTTCTATGGAAACGATAGGATTTTCTTTTGGGAATCGAGTATCTCTTTCCCATGCATTATTCCTCCTTTACTGCATCCCCCGCTCCCTCATATTGACGAATTAACACACAATTTGCGTCCATATGAAATACTCTGGGTTCCCTGCCGTCTCCTTCTAAATCGAGTTACGTTTCTACAGAAACGATAGGATTTTCTTTTGGGAGTCGAGTATCTCTTATCCGATGTATTATTCCTCCTTTACTGCATCCCTCGCTCCCTCACATTGACGAATTAACACACAATTTGCGTCCATATGAAATACTCTGTGTTTCCTGCATTGTCCTTCTAAATCGAGATACGTTTCTACGGAAACGATGTGATTTTCTTTTTGGAGTCGAGTATCTCTTTTCCGATGCATTATTCCTCCTTTACTGCATCCCTCGCTCCCTCACATTGACGAATTAACACACAATTTGCGTCCATATTAAATACTCTGGGTTCCTTGCATTGTCTTTCCAAATCGAGATACGTTTCTACGGAAACGATAGGATTTTCTTTTTGGAGTCGAGTATCTGTTTTCCGATGCATTATTCCTCCTTTACTGCATCCTTGCTCCCTCACATTTACGAATTAACACACAATTTGCGTCCATATGAAATACTCAGGGTTCACTCCATTGTCCTTCTAAATCGAGATACGTTTCTACGGAACCGATAGGATTTTCTTATGGGAGTCGAATATCTCTTTTCCGATGCATTATTCCTCCTTTACTGCATCCCTCGCTCCCTTACATTGACGAATTAGCACACAATTCGCGTCCATATGAAATATTCTGGGATCCTTGCTATCTCCTTCTAAATCGAGATACGTTTCTACGGAAACGGTAGGATTTTCTTTCGGGAGTCGAGTATCTTTCTTCCGATGCATTATTCCTCCTTTACTGCATCCCTCGCTCCCTCACATTGACGAATTAACACACAATATGCGTCCATATGAAATACTCTGGGATCCCTGCATTGACCTTCTAAATCGAGATACGTTTCTACGGAAACGAAAGGATTTTCTTTTGGGAGTCGAGTATCTCCTATCCGATGCATTATTCCTCCTTTACTGCAAACCTCGCTCCCTCACATTGACGAATTAACACACAATTTGCGTCCATATGAAATACTCTGGGTTCCCTGCCATCTCCTTCTAAATCGAGATACGTTTGTACAGAAACGGTAGGATTTTCTTTTGTGAGTCGAGTATCTCTTTTCCGATGCATTATTCCTCCTTTACTGCATCCATCGCTCCCTCACATTGACGAATTAACACACAAGTTGCGTCCATATGAAATACTCTGGGTTTCCTGCATTGTCCCTATAAATCGAGATACGTTTCTACGGAAACGATAGGATTTTCTTTTAGGGGTCGAGTATCTCTTCACCTTTACTGCATCCCTCGCTCCCTCACATTGACAAACTAACACACAATTTGCGTCCATATTAAATACTCTGGGTTCCCTGCATTGTCTTTCCAAATCGAGATACGTTTCTACGGAAACGATAGGATTTTCTTTTGGGAGTCAAGTATCTGTTTTGCGATGCATTATTCCTCCTTTACTGCATCCTTGCTCCCTCTTATTGACTAGTTAACACACAATTTACGTCCATATGAAATACTCTGGGTTCCCTGCATTCTCCTTCTAAATCGAGATACGTTTCTACGTAAACGATAGGATTTTCATTTGGGAGTCGCGTATCTCTTTTCCGATGCATTATTCCTCCTTTTCTGCATCCCTCGCTCCCTTACATTGAAAAAATAACACACAATGTGCGTACATAAGAAATACTCTGGGTTCCCTGCATTATCCTGCTAAATCGAAATACGTTTTGTACGGAAACGATAGAATTTGCTTTTGGGAGTCGAGTATCTCTTTTCCGAATAATTATTCCTCCTTTACTGCATCCTCCGCTCCTTCATATTGACGAATTAACACACAATTTTCGTCCATGCGAAATACTCATGGCTCCCTACATTGTTCTTCTAAATCGAGATACGTTTCTACGGAAACGATAGGATTTTCTTTTGGGAGTCGTGTATCTCTTTTCCGATCCATTATTCCTCCGTTACTACATCCCTCGCTCCCTTACACTGACGAATTAACAAACAATTTGCGTTCATATGAAGTACTATGGGTTCCCTGTCATCTCCGTCTAAATCGAGATACGTTTCTACGGAAAGAATAGAATTTTCGTCTGGGAGTCCAGTATCTCTTTTCCGATGCATTATTCCTCCATTACTGCATCCCTCGCTCCCTCACATTCACGAAATAACTCACAATTTGCGTACATATGAAATACTCTGGGATCCCTGCTTTGTCCTTCTAAATCGAGATACGTTTCTACGGAAACGATAGGATTTGCTTTTAAGAGTCGAGTATCTCATTACCGACGTATTATTCCTCCTTTATTGCTTCCCTCGCTCCCTCACATTGACGAATTAACAGACAATTTGCGTCCATGTGAAATACTCTGGGTTCCCTGCATTGTCCTTCTAAATCGAGATACGTTTCTACGGAAATTATAGGATTTTCTTTTGGGAGTCGAGTATCTCCTTTCCCATGCATTATTCCTCCTTTACTGCATCCCTCGCTCCCTCACATTGACGAATTAACACACAATTTGCGTCCATATGAAATACTCTGGGTTCCCTGCATTCTCTTTCCAAATCGAGATACGTTTCTACGGAAACGATAGGATTTTCTTTTGGGAGTCGAGTATCTCCTTTCTGATGCATCATTCCTCCTTTACTGCATCCCTCGCTCCCTCACATTGACGAATTAACACACAATTTGCGTCCACTAGAAATACTCTGGGTTCCCTTAACTGTCCTTCTAAATCAAGATACGTTTCAACGGAAACGATAGGATTTTCTTTCGGAAGTCGAGTATCTCTTTTTCGATGCATTATTCCTCCTTTACTGCATCCCTCGCTCCCTCACATTGACGAATTAACACACAATTAGCGTCCATATGAAATACTCTGATTTCCCTGCATTGTCCTTCTAAATCGACATACGTTTCTACGGAAACGATAGGATTTTATTTTGGGAGTCGAGTATCTCTTTTCCGATGCATTATTCCTCCTTTACTGCATCCCTTGCTCCATCACATTGACGAATTTACACACAATTTGCGTCCATATGAAATACTCTGGGTTCCCTGCCGTCCCCTTCTAAATCGAGATACGTTTCAACAGAAACGATAGGATTTTCTTACGGGAGTCGAGTATCTGTTTTCCGATGCATTATACCTCCTTTACTGCATCCTTGCTCCCTCACATTGACGAATTAACACACAATTTGCGTCCATAAGAAATACTCTGGGTTCCCTGCATTGTCCTTCTAAATCGAGATACGTTTCTACGGAAACGATGGGATTTTCTTTTGGGAGTCGAGTATCTCTTTTCCGCTGCATTATTCCTCCTTTACTGCATCCCTCGCTCCCTCACATTGACAAATTAACACACAATTTGCGTCCATAAGAAATACTCTGGGTTCCCTGCATTGTCCTTCTAAATCGAATATACGTTTCTACGGAAACGATGGGATTTTCTTTTGGGAGTCGGGTATCTCTTTTCCGCTGCATTATTCCTCCTTTACTGCATCCCTCGCTCCCTCACATTGACGAATTAACACAATATTTGCGTCCATATTAAATACTCTGTGTTCCCTGCATTGTCTTTCCAAATCGAGATACGTTTCTACGGAAACGATAGGATTTCCTTTCGGGAGTCGAGTATCTGTTTTACGATGCATTATACCTCCTTTACTGCATCCTTGCTCCCTCACATTGACGAATTAACACACAATTTGCGTCCATATGAAATACTCTGGGTTCCCTGCATTGTCCTTCTAAATCGAGATACGTTTCTACGGAAACGATAGGATTTTCTTTCGGGAGTCGAGTATCTCTTTTCCGATGCATTATTCCTCCTTTACTGCAGCCCACGCTCACTCACATTGACGTTATTAACACACAATTTGCGTCCATATCAAATACTGTGGGTTCCCTGCATTGTCTTTCTAATTCGAGATACGTGTTTTTACGGAAACAATAGGATTTTCTTTTGGTAGTCGAGTATCTCTTTTCCGATGCATTATTCCTCCTTTTCTGCATCCCTCGCTCCATCACATTGACAAAATAACACACAATGTGCGTACATATGAAATACTCTGAGTTCCCTGCATTATCCTTCTGAATCGAAATACGTTTTGTACGGAAACGATAGAATTTTCTTTTGGGAGTCGAGCATCTCTTTTCCGATTAATTATTCCTCCTTTACTGCATCCCTCGCTCCCTCATAATGACGAATTAACACACAATTTGCGTCCATACGAAATACTCAGGGCTCCCTACATTGTCCTTCTAAATCGAGATACGTTTCTACGGAAACGATAGGATTTTCTTTTGGGAGTCGTGTATCTCTTTTCCGATGCATTATTCCTCCGTTACTGCATCCCTCGCTCCCTCACACTGACGAATTAACAAACGATTTGCGTTCATATGAAGTACTATGGGTTACCTGCCATCTCCGTCTAAATCGAGATACGTTTCTACGGAAACAATAGAATTTTCATCTGGGAGTCCAGTATCTCTTTTCCGATGCATTATTTCTCCTTTACTGCATCCCTCGCTCCCTCACATTGACGAATTAACGCACAATTTGCGTCCATATGAAATACTCTGGGTTCCCTGCATTGTCCTTCTAAGTCGAGATACGTTTCTACGGAAACGGTAGGATTTTCTTTTGGGAGTCGAGTATCTCTTTTCCGATGCATTATTCCTCCTTTACTGCATCCCTCGCTCACTCACACTGACGAATTATATAACAATTTGCGTCCATATGAAATACTCTGGGTTCCATTCATTGTCTTTCTAAATCGAGATACGTTTCTACGGAAACGATAGCATTTGCTTTTGGGAGTCGAGTATCTCATTACCGATGTATTATTCCTGCTTTACTGCATCCCTCTCTCCCTCACATTCACGAAATAACACACGATTTGCGTCCATATGAAATACTCTGGGTTCCCTGCATTATCCTTCTAAATCGAGATACGTTTCAACGGAAAGGATAGAATTTTGTTTTTGGAGTCGAGTATCTCTTTTCCGATGCATTATTCCTCCTTTACTGCATCCCTCGCTCCCTCACATTGACGATTTAACACACAATTTGCGTCCATATGAAATACTCTGGGTTCCCTGCATGTCCTTCTAAGTCGAGATTCGTTTCTACGGAAACGATAGGATTTTGTTTTGGGTGTCGAGTATCTCTTTTCCGATGCATTATTCCTCCTTTACTGCATCCCTCGCTCCCTCACATAGACGAATTAACAAACAAATTGCGTCCATATGAAATACTCTGGGTTCTCTGCATTGTCCTTCTAAATCGAGATACGTTTCTACGGAAATGATAGGAATTTCTTTTGGGAGTCGAGTACCTCTTTTCCGATGCATTATTCCTCCTTTACTGCATCCATCGCTCCCTCACATTGACGAGTTAACACACAATTTGCGTCCATATGAAATACTCTGGGTTCCCTGCATTGTCCATCTAAATCGAGATACGTTTCTACGGAAACGGTGGGATTTGGTTTTGGGAGTCGAGTATCTCTTTTCCGATGCATTATTCCTCCTTTACCGCATCCCTCGCTCCCTCACATTGACGAATTAACACACAATTTGCGTCCATATGAAATACTCTGGGTTCCCTGCATTATCCTTCTAAATCGAGATACGTTTCTACGGAAACGATAGGATTTTCTTTTGGGAGTCGAATATATCTTTTCCGATGCATTATTACTCCTTTACTGCATCCCTCGCTCTCTCACATTGACGATTTAACACACAATTTGCGTCCATACGAAATACTCTGGGTTCCCTGCACTGTCCTTCTAAATCGAGATTCGTTTCAACGGAAAGGATAGAATTTTCTTTTGGGAGTCGAGTATCTCTTATCTGATGCATTATTCCTCCTTTACTGCATCCCTCGCTCCCTCACATTGACGAATTAACACACAATTTGCGTCCATATGAAAATACTCTGGGTTCCCTGCATTGTCCTTCTAAATCGAGATACGTTTCAACGGAAAGGATAGAATTTTCTTTTGTGAATCGAGTATCTCTTTTCCGATGCATTATTCCTCCTTTACTGCATCCCTCGCTCCCTCACATTGAGGATTTAACACACAATTTGCGTCCATATGAATTACTCTGGGTTCCCTGCATTGTCCTTCTAAGTCGAGATACGTTTCTACGGAAACGGTAGGATTTTCTTTTGGTAGTCGATTATTTTTTTTCCGATGCATTATTCCTCCTTTACTGCATCCCTCGCTCAATCACATTGACGAATTATATAACAATTTGCGTCCATATGAAATACTCTGGGTTCCCTGCATTGTCATTCAAAATTGAGATACGTTTCTACGGAAACGATAGTGTTTTCTTTTGGGAGTCGAGTATCTGTTGTCCGATGCATTATTCCTCCTTTACTGCATCCCTCGCTCACTCACATTGACGAATTAACACACAATTTGCGTCCATATGAAATACTCTGAGTTTCCTACATTGTCTTTCCAAACCGAGATACGTTTCTACAGAAACGAGAGGATTTTCTTTTGGGAGTCGAGTATCTGTTGTCCGATGCATTATTTCTCCTTTACTGCATCCCTCGCTCCCTCACATTGACGAATTAACAAACAATTTGCGTGCATATGAAGTATTATGGATTCCCTACCATCTCCTTCTAAATCGAGATACGTTTCTACGGAAACGATAGAATTTCTTTTTGTGAGTCGAGTATCTCTTTTCCGATGCATTATTCCTCCTTTACTGCATCCCTCGCTCCCTCACATTGACGAATTAACACACAATATGCGTCCATATGAAATACTCTGGGATCCCTGCATTGTCCTTCTAAATCGAGATACGTTTCTATGGAAACGATAGGATTTTCTTTTGGGAATCGAGTATCTCTTTCCCATGCATTATTCCTCCTTTACTGCATCCCCCGCTCCCTCATATTGACGAATTAACACACAATTTGCGTCCATATGAAATACTCTGGGTTCCCTGCCGTCTCCTTCTAAATCGAGTTACGTTTCTACAGAAACGATAGGATTTTCTTTTGGGAGTCGAGTATCTCTTATCCGATGTATTATTCCTCCTTTACTGCATCCCTCGCTCCCTCACATTGACGAATTAACACACAATTTGCGTCCATATGAAATACTCTGTGTTTCCTGCATTGTCCTTCTAAATCGAGATACGTTTCTACGGAAACGATGTGATTTTCTTTTTGGAGTCGAGTATCTCTTTTCCGATGCATTATTCCTCCTTTACTGCATCCCTCGCTCCCTCACATTGACGAATTAACACACAATTTGCGTCCATATTAAATACTCTGGGTTCCTTGCATTGTCTTTCCAAATCGAGATACGTTTCTACGGAAACGATAGGATTTTCTTTTTGGAGTCGAGTATCTGTTTTCCGATGCATTATTCCTCCTTTACTGCATCCTTGCTCCCTCACATTTACGAATTAACACACAATTTGCGTCCATATGAAATACTCAGGGTTCACTCCATTGTCCTTCTAAATCGAGATACGTTTCTACGGAACCGATAGGATTTTCTTATGGGAGTCGAATATCTCTTTTCCGATGCATTATTCCTCCTTTACTGCATCCCTCGCTCCCTTACATTGACGAATTAGCACACAATTTGCGTCCATATGAAATATTCTGGGATCCTTGCTATCTCCTTCTAAATCGAGATACGTTTCTACGGAAACGGTAGGATTTTCTTTCGGGAGTCGAGTATCTTTCTTCCGATGCATTATTCCTCCTTTACTGCATCCCTCGCTCCCTCACATTGACGAATTAACACACAATATGCGTCCATATGAAATACTCTGGGATCCCTGCATTGACCTTCTAAATCGAGATACGTTTCTACGGAAACGAAAGGATTTTCTTTTAGGGGTCGAGTATCTCTTCACCTTTACTGCATCCCTCGCTCCCTCACATTGACAAACTAACACACAATTTGCGTCCATATTAAATACTCTGGGTTCCCTGCATTGTCTTTCCAAATCGAGATACGTTTCTACGGAAACGATAGGATTTTCTTTTGGGAGTCGAGTATCTGTTTTGCGATGCATTATTCCTCCTTTACTGCATCCATCGCTCCCTCACATTGACGAATTAACACACAAGTTGCGTCCATATGAAATACTCTGGGTTTCCTGCATTGTCCCTATAAATCGAGATACGTTTCTACGGAAACGATAGGATTTTCTTTTAGGGGTCGAGTATCTCTTCACCTTTACTGCATCCCTCGCTCCCTCACATTGACAAACTAACACACAATTTGCGTCCATATTAAATACTCTGGGTTCCCTGCATTGTCTTTCCAAATCGAGATACGTTTCTACGGAAACGATAGGATTTTCTTTTGGGAGTCGAGTATCTGTTTTGCGATGCATTATTCCTCCTTTACTGCATCCTTGCTCCCTCACATTGACTAGTTAACACACAATTTACGTCCATATGAAATACTCTGGGTTCCCTGCATTCTCCTTCTAAATCGAGATACGTTTCTACGTAAACGATAGGATTTTCATTTGGGAGTCGCGTATCTCTTTTCCGATGCATTATTCCTCCTTTTCTGCATCCCTCGCTCCCTTACATTGAAAAAATAACACACAATGTGCGTACATAAGAAATACTCTGGGTTCCCTGCATTATCCTGCTAAATCGAAATACGTTTTGTACGGAAACGATAGAATTTGCTTTTGGGAGTCGAGTATCTCTTTTCCGAATAATTATTCCTCCTTTACTGCATCCTCCGCTCCTTCATATTGACGAATTAACACACAATTTTCGTCCATGCGAAATACTCATGGCTCCCTACATTGTTCTTCTAAATCGAGATACGTTTCTACGGAAACGATAGGATTTTCTTTTGGGAGTCGTGTATCTCTTTTCCGATCCATTATTCCTCCGTTACTACATCCCTCGCTCCCTTACACTGACGAATTAACAAACAATTTGCGTTCATATGAAGTACTATGGGTTCCCTGTCATCTCCGTCTAAATCGAGATACGTTTCTACGGAAAGAATAGAATTTTCGTCTGGGAGTCCAGTATCTCTTTTTCGATGCATTATTCCTCGTTTACTGCATCCCTCGCTCCCTCACATTGACGAATTAACACACAATTAGCGTCCATATGAAATACTCTGATTTCCCTGCATTGTCCTTCTAAATCGACATACGTTTCTACGGAAACGATAGGATTTTATTTTGGGAGTCGAGTATCTCTTTTCCGATGCATTATTCCTCCTTTACTGCATCCCTTGCTCCATCACATTGACGAATTTACACACAATTTGCGTCCATATGAAATACTCTGGGTTCCCTGCCGTCCCCTTCTAAATCGAGATACGTTTCTACAGAAACGATAGGATTTTCTTACGGGAGTCGAGTATCTGTTTTCCGATGCATTATACCTCCTTTACTGCATCCTTGCTCCCTCACATTGACGAATTAACACACAATTTGCGTCCATAAGAAATACTCTGGGTTCCCTGCATTGTCCTTCTAAATCGAGATACGTTTCTACGGAAACGATGGGATTTTCTTTTGGGAGTCGAGTATCTCTTTTCCGCTGCATTATTCCTCCTTTACTGCATCCCTCGCTCCCTCACATTGACAAATTAACACACAATTTGCGTCCATAAGAAATACTCTGGGTTCCCTGCATTGTCCTTCTAAATCGAATATACGTTTCTACGGAAACGATGGGATTTTCTTTTGGGAGTCGGGTATCTCTTTTCCGCTGCATTATTCCTCCTTTACTGCATCCCTCGCTCCCTCACATTGACGAATTAACACAATATTTGCGTCCATATTAAATACTCTGTGTTCCCTGCATTGTCTTTCCAAATCGAGATACGTTTCTACGGAAACGATAGGATTTCCTTTCGGGAGTCGAGTATCTGTTTTACGATGCATTATACCTCCCTTACTGCATCCTTGCTCCCTCACATTGACGAATTAACACACAATTTGCGTCCATATGAAATACTCTGGGTTCCCTGCATTGTCCTTCTAAATCGAGATACGTTTCTACGGAAACGATAGGATTTTCTTTCGGGAGTCGAGTATCTCTTTTCCGATGCATTATTCCTCCTTTACTGCAGCCCACGCTCACTCACATTGACGTTATTAACACACAATTTGCGTCCATATCAAATACTGTGGGTTCCCTGCATTGTCTTTCTAAATCGAGATACGTGTTTTTACGGAAACAATAGGATTTTCTTTTGGTAGTCGAGTATCTCTTTTCCGATGCATTATTCCTCCTTTTCTGCATCCCTCGCTCCATCACATTGACAAAATAACACACAATGTGCGTACATATGAAATACTCTGAGTTCCCTGCATTATCCTTCTAAATCGAAATACGTTTTGTACGGAAACGATAGAATTTTCTTTTGGGAGTCGAGCATCTCTTTTCCGATTAATTATTCCTCCTTTACTGCATCCCTCGCTCCCTCATAATGACGAATTAACACACAATTTGCGTCCATACGAAATACTCAGGGCTCCCTACATTGTCCTTCTAAATCGAGATACGTTTCTACGGAAACGATAGGATTTTCTTTTGGGAGTCGTGTATCTCTTTTCCGATGCATTATTCCACCGTTACTGCATCCCTCGCTCCCTCACACTGACGAATTAACAAACGATTTGCGTTCATATGAAGTACTATGGGTTACCTGCCATCTCCGTCTAAATCGAGATACGTTTCTACGGAAACAATAGAATTTTCATCTGGGAGTCCAGTATCTCTTTTCCGATGCATTATTTCTCCTTTACTGCATCCCTCGCTCCCTCACATTGACGAATTAACGCACAATTTGCGTCCATATGAAATACTCTGGGTTCCCTGCATTGTCCTTCTAAGTCGAGATACGTTTCTACGGAAACGGTAGGATTTTCTTTTGGGAGTCGAGTATCTCTTTTCCGATGCATTATTCCTCCTTTACTGCATCCCTCGCTCACTCACACTGACGAATTATATAACAATTTGCGTCCATATGAAATACTCTGGGTTCCATTCATTGTCTTTCTAAATCGAGATACGTTTCTACGGAAACGATAGCATTTGCTTTTGGGAGTCGAGTATCTCATTACCGATGTATTATTCCTCCTTTACTGCATCTCTCGCTCCCTCACATTTACGAATTAACAGACAATTTGCGTCCATATGAAATACTCTGGGTTCCCTGCATTGTCCTTCTAAATCG
Organism: Schistocerca nitens; assembly: GCF_023898315.1. Taxonomy (NCBI): domain Eukaryota; kingdom Metazoa; phylum Arthropoda; class Insecta; order Orthoptera; family Acrididae; genus Schistocerca; species Schistocerca nitens. Next base: position 2,712,428 of record NW_026046060.1, read on the forward strand.
AGATACGTTTCTACGGAAACTATAGGATTTTCTTTTGGGAGTCGAGTATCTCCTTCCCATGCATTATTCCTCTTTTTCTGCATCCCTCGCTCCCTCACATTGACGAATTAACACACAATTTGCGTCCATATGAAATACTCTGATTTCCATGCATTGTCCTTCTAAATCGACATACGTTTCTACGGAAACGATACGAATTTATTTTGTGAGTCGAGTATCTCTTTTCCGATGCATTATTCCTCCTTTACTGCATCGCTTGCTCCATCACATTGACGAATTAACACACAATTTGCGTCCATATGAAATACTCTGGGTTCCCTGCATTGTCCCTGTAAATCGAGATACGTTTCTACGGAAACCATTGGATTTTCTTTTAGGGGTCGAGTATCTATTCTCCTTTACTGCATCCCTCGCTCCCTCACATTGACAAATTAACACACAATTTGCGTCCATATGAAAAACTCTGGGTTCCCTGCATTATCCTTCTAAATCGAGATATGTTTCTGCGGAAACGATAGGATTTTCTTTTGGGAGTCGAGTATCTCTTTTCCCATGCATTATTCCTCCTTTACTGCATCCCTCGCTCCCTCACATTGACGAATTAACACACCATTTGCGTCCATATGAAATACTCTGGGTTCCCTGCATTGTCCTTCTAAATCGAGATACGTTTCTTCGGAAACGATAGGATTTTCTTTTGGGAGTCGAGTATCTCTTTTCCGATGCATTATTCCTCCTTTACTGCATCCCTCGCTCCCTCATATTGACGAATTAACACACAATTTGCGTCCAAATGAAATACTCTGGGTTCCCTGCATTGCCCCTCTAAATCGAGATACGTTTCTACGGAAACGATAGGATTTTCTTTTACGGGTCGAGTATCTCTTCTCCTTTACTGCATCCCTCGCTCCCTCACATTGACAAATTAACACACAATTTGCGTCCATAAGAAATACTCTGGGTTCCCTGCATTGTCCTTCTAAATCGAGATACGTTTCTACGGAAACGATGGGATTTTCTTTTGGGAGTCGAGTATCTCTTTTCCGCTGCATTATTCCTCCTTTACTGCATCCCTCGCTCCCTCACATTGACGAATTAACACAATATTTGCGTCCATATTAAATACTCTGTGTTCCCTGCATTGTCTTTCCAAATCGAGATACGTTTCTACGGAAACGGCAGGATTTTCTTTCGGGAGTCGAGTATCTGTTTTCCGATGCATTATTCCTCCTTTACTGCATCCTTGCTCCCTCACATTGACGAATTAACACACAATTTGCGTCCATATGAAATACTCTGGGTTCCCTGCATTGTCCTTCTAAATCGAGATACGTTTCTACGGAAACGATAGGATTTTCTTTCGGGAGTCGAGTATCTCTTTTCCGATGCATTATTCCTCCTTTACTGCAGCCCACACTCACTCACATTGACGTTATTAACACACAATTTGCGTCCATATCAAATACTCTGGGTTCCCTGCATTGTCTTTCTAAATCTAGATACGTGTTTTTACGGAAACAATAGGATTTTCTTTTGGTAGTCGAGTATCTGTTTTCCGATGCATTATTCCCCCTTTTCTGCATCCCTCGCTCCCTCACATTGACAAAATAACACAGAATGTGCGTACATATGAAATACTCTGAGTTCCCTGCATTATCCTTCTAAATCGAAATACGTTTTGTACGGAAACGATAGAATTTTCTTTTGGGAGTCGAGCATCTCTTTTCCGATTAATTATTCCTCCTTTACTGCATCCCTCGCTCCCTCATAATGACGAATTAACACACAATTTGCGTCCATACGAAATACTCAGGGCTCCCTACATTGTCCTTCTAAATCGAGATACGTTTCTACGGAAACGATAGGATTTTCTTTTGGGAGTCGTGTATCTCTTTTCCGATGCATTATTCCTCCGTTACTGCATCCCTCGCTCCCTCACACTGACGAATTAACAAACAATTTGCGTTCATATGAAGTGCTATGGGTTACCTGCCATCTCCGTATAAATCGAGATACGTTTCTACGGAAACAATAGAATTTTCATCTGGGAGTCCAGTATCTCTTTTCCGATGCATTATTCCTCCTTTACTGCATCCCTCGCTCCCTCATATTCACGAAATAACTCACAATTTGCGTTTATATGAAATACTCTGGGATCCCTGCATTGTCCTTCTAAATCGAGATACGTTTCTACGGAAACGATAGGATTTTCTTTTGGGAGTCGGGTATCTCTTTTCCGCTGCATTATTCCTCCTTTACTACATCCCTCGCTTCTTCACATTGACGAATGAACACACATATTGCATCCATATAAAACACTCGGGGTTGCCTGCATTGTCCTTCTAAATCGAAATCCGTTTCGACGGAAACGATAGGATTTTCTTTTGGGGGTCGAGTATCTCTTTTCAGATGCATTATTCCTCCTTTACTGCATCCCTCGCTCCCTCACATTGACGAATTAACACACAATTTGCGTCCATATGAAACACTCTGGGTTCCCTGCATTGTCCTTCTAAGTCGAGATACGTTTCTACGGAAACGGTAGGATTTTCTTTTGGGAGTCGAGAGTATCTCTTTTCCGATGCATTATTCCTCCTTTACTGCATCCCTCGCTCACTCACATTGACGAATTATATAACAATTTGCGTCCATATGAAATACTCTGGGTTCCATTCATTGTCTTTCTAAATCGAGATACGTTTCTACGGAAACGATAGGATTTGCTTTTGGGAGTCGAGTATCTCATTACCGATGTATTATTCCTCCTTTACTGCATATCTCGCTCCCTCACATTTACGAATTAACAGACAATTTGCGTCCATTTGAAATACTCTGGGTTCCCTGCATTGTCCTTCTAAATTGAGATACGTTTCTACGGAAACTATAGGATTTTCTTTTGGGAGTCTAGTATCTCTTTCCCATGCATTATTCCTCTTTTACTGCATCCCTCGCTCCCTCACATTGACGAATTAACACACAATTTGCGTCCATATGAAATACTCTGATTTCCCTGCATTGTCCTTCTAAATCGACATACGTTTCTACGGAAACGATACGAATTTATTTTGTGAGTCGAGTATCTCTTTTCCGATGCATTATTCCTCCTTTACTGCATCGCTTGCTCCATCACATTGACGAATTAACACACAATTTGCGTCCATATGAAATACTCTGGGTTCCCTGCATTGTCCCTGTAATTCGAGATACGTTTCTACGGAACGATAGGATTTTCTTTTAGGGGTCGAGTATCTATTCTCCTTTACTGCATCCCTCGCTCCCTCACATTGACAAATTAACACACAATTTGCGTCCATATGAAATACTCTGGGTTCCCTGCATTGTCCTTCTAAATCCAGATACGTTTCTACGGAAACGATGGGATTTTCTTTTGGGAGTCGAGTATCTCTTTTCCGCTGCATTATTCCTCCATTACTGCATCCCTCGCTGCCTCACATTGACGAATTAACACACAATTTGCATCCATATTAAATACTTTGGGTTCCCTGCATTATCTTTCCAAATCGAGATACGTTTCTACGGAAACGATAGGATTTTCTTTTGGGAGTCGAGTATCTGTTTTCCGATGCATTATTCCTCCTTTACTGCATCCCTCGCTCCCTCACATTCACGAAATAACACACAATTTACGACCATATGAAATACTCTGGGTTCCCTGCATTATCCTTCTAAATCGAGATATGTTTCTGCGGAAACGATAGGATTTTCTTTTGGGAGTCGAGTATCTCTTTTCCCATGCATTATTCCTCCTTTACTGCATCCCTCGCTCCCTCACATTGACGAATTAACACACCATTTGCGTCCATATGAAATTCTCTGGGTTCCCTGCATTGTCCTTCTAAATCGAGATACGTTTCTACGGAAACGATGGGATTTTCTTTTTGGAGTCGAGTATCTCTTTTCCGATGGATTATTCCTCCTTTACTGCATCCCTCGCTCCCTCACATTGACGAATTAACACATAATTTGCGTCCATATTAAATACTCTGGGTTCCTTGCATTGTCTTTCCAAATCGAGATACGTTTCTACGGAAACGATAGGATTTTCTTTTGGGAGTGGAGTATCTGTTTTCTGATGCATTATTCCTCCTTTACTGCATCCTTGCTCCCTCACATTGACGAATTAACACACAATTTGCGTCCATATGAAATACTCAGGGTACCCTGCATTGTCCTTCTAAATCGAGATACGTTTCTACGGAAAGGGTAGGATTTCCTTTCGGGAGTCGAGTATCTCTTTTCCGATGCATTATTCCTCCTTTACTGCATCCCTCGCTCCCTCACATTGACGTATTAACACACAATTTGCGTCCATATGAAATACTCTGGGTTCTTTGCATTGTCCGTCTAAATCGAGATACGTTTCTACGGAAACGAAAGGATTTTCTTTTGGGAGTCGAGTATCTCCTATCCGATGCATTATTCCTCCTTTACTGCAAACCTCACTCCCTCACATTGACGAATTAACAAACAATTTGCGTCCATATGAAATACTCTGGGTTCCCTGCCATCTCCTTCTAAATCGAGATACGTTTGTACAGAAACGGTAGGATTTTCTTTTGTGAGTCGAGTATCTCTTTTCCGATGCATTATTCCTCCTTTACTGCATCGCTTGCTCCATCACATTGACGAATTAACACACAATTTGCGTCCATATGAAATACTCTGGGTTCCCTGCATTGTCCCTGTAATTCGAGATACGTTTCTACGGAACGATAGGATTTTCTTTTAGGGGTCGAGTATCTATTCTCCTTTACTGCATCCCTCGCTCCCTCACATTGACAAATTAACACACAATTTGCGTCCATATGAAATACTCTGGGTTCCCTGCATTGTCCTTCTAAATCCAGATACGTTTCTACGGAAACGATGGGATTTTCTTTTGGGAGTCGAGTATCTCTTTTCCGCTGCATTATTCCTCCATTACTGCATCCCTCGCTGCCTCACATTGACGAATTAACACACAATTTGCATCCATATTAAATACTTTGGGTTCCCTGCATTATCTTTCCAAATCGAGATACGTTTCTACGGAAACGATAGGATTTTCTTTTGGGAGTCGAGTATCTGTTTTCCGATGCATTATTCCTCCTTTACTGCATCCCTCGCTCCCTCACATTCACGAAATAACACACAATTTACGACCATATGAAATACTCTGGGTTCCCTGCATTATCCTTCCTAATCGAGATATGTTTCTGCGGAAACGATAGGATTTTCTTTTGGGAGTCGAGTATCTCTTTTCCCATGCATTATTCCTCCTTTACTGCATCCCTCGCTCCCTCACATTGACGAATTAACACACCATTTGCGTCCATATGAAATTCTCTGGGTTCCCTGCATTGTCCTTCTAAATCGAGATACGTTTCTACGGAAACGATGGGATTTTCTTTTTGGAGTCGAGTATCTCTTTTCCGATGGATTATTCCTCCTTTACTGCATCCCTCGCTCCCTCACATTGACGAATTGACACATAATTTGCGTCCATATTAAATACTCTGGGTTCCTTGCATTGTCTTTCCAAATCGAGATACGTTTCTACGGAAACGATAGGATTTTCTTTTGGGAGTGGAGTATCTGTTTTCTGATGCATTATTCCTCCTTTACTGCATCCTTGCTCCCTCACATTGACGAATTAACACACAATTTGCGTCCATATGAAATACTCAGGGTACCCTGCATTGTCCTTCTAAATCGAGATACGTTTCTACGGAAAGGGTAGGATTTCCTTTCGGGAGTCGAGTATCTCTTTTCCGATGCATTATTCCTCCTTTACTGCATCCCTCGCTCCCTCACATTGACGTATTAACACACAATTTGCGTCCATATGAAATACTCTGGGTTCTTTGCATTGTCCGTCTAAATCGAGATACGTTTCTACGGAAACGAAAGGATTTTCTTTTGGGAGTCGAGTATCTCCTATCCGATGCATTATTCCTCCTTTACTGCAAACCTCACTCCCTCACATTGACGAATTAACAAACAATTTGCGTCCATATGAAATACTCTGGGTTCCCTGCCTTCTCCTTCTAAATCGAGATACGTTTGTACAGAAACGGTAGGATTTTCTTTTGTGAGTCGAGTATCTCTTTTCCGACGCATTATTCCTCCTTTACTGCATCCCTCGCTCCCTCACATTAACGAATTAACACACATATTGCGTCCATATGAAATATTCTGGGTTCCCTGCATTGTCCTACTAAATCGAGATACGTTTCTACGGAAACGATGGGATTTTCTTTTGGGAGTCGAGTAAATCCTTTCCGATGCATTATTCCTCCTTTACTGCATCCCTCGCTCCCTCACATTGACATATTAACATACAATTTGCGTCCATATGAAATACTCTGGGTTCCCTGCATTGCCTACTAAAGCGTGATACGTTTCTACGGAAACGATAGGATTTTCTTTTGGGAGTCGAGTATCTCTTTTCCGATGCATTATTCCTCCTTTACTGCATCCCTCGCTCCCTCACATTGACGAATTAACACACAATTTGCGTCCATATGAAATACTCTGCGTTCCCTGCATTGTCTTTCCAAATCGAGATACGTTTCTACGGAAACGATAGGATTTTCTTTTGGGAGTCGAGTATCTGTTTTCCCATGCATTATTCCTCCTTTACTGCATCCCTCGCTCCATCACATTGACGAATTAACACACAATTTGCGGCCATATGAAATACTCTGGGTTCCCTGAACTCTCCTTCTAAATCGAGATACGTTTCTACGGAAACGATAGGATTTTCTTTCGGGAGTCGAGTATCTCTTTTCCGATGCATTATTCCTCCTTTACTTCATCCCTTGCTCCATCACATTGACGAATTAACACACAACTTGTGTCCATATGAAATTCTCTGGGTTCCCTGCCGTCTCCTTCTAAATCGAGTTACGTTTCTACAGAAACGATAGGATTTTCTTTTGGGTGTCGAGTATCTCTTTTCCGATGCATTATTCCTCCTTTACTGCATCCCTCGCTCCCTCACATTGACGAATTAACACACAATTTGCGTCCATATGAAACACTCTGGGTTCCCTGCATTGTCCCTCTAAATCGAGATACGTTTCTACGGAAACGATAGGATTTTCTTTTAGGGGTCGAGTATCTCTTCTCCTTTACTGCATCCCTCGCTCCCTCACATTGACAAATTAACACACAATTTGCGTCCATATGAAATACTCTGGGTTCCCTGCATTGTCCTTCTAAATCGAGATTCGTTTCTACGGAAACGATGGGATTTCCTTTTGGGAGTCGAGTATCTCTTTTCCGCTGCATTATTCCTCCTTTACTGCATCCCTCGCTCCCTCACATTGACGAATTAACACACAATTTGCGTCCATATTAAATACTCTGGGTTCCCTGCATTGTCTTTACAAATCGAGATACGTTTCTACGGAAACGATAGGATTTTCTTTCGGGAGTCGAGTATCTGTTTTCCGACGCATTATTCCTCCTTTCCTGCATCCTTGCTCCCTCACATTGACGAATTAACACACAATTTGCGTCCATATGAAATACTCTGGGTTCCCTGCATTGTCCTTCTAAATCGAGATACGTTTCTACGGAAACGATACGATTTTCTTTTGGGAGTCGAGTATCTCTTTTCCGATGCATTATTCCTCCTTCACTGCAGCCCACGCTCACTCACATTGACGTATTAACACATAATTTGCGTCCATATCAAATACTCTGGGTTCCCTGCATTGTCTTTCGAAATCGAGATACGTGTTTTTACGGAAACAATAGGATTTTCTTTTGGTAGTCGAGTATCTCTTTTCCGATGCATTATTCCTCCTTTTCTGCATTCCTCGCTCCCTCACATTGACAAAATAACACACAATGTGCGTACATATGAAATACTCTGGGTTCCCTTCATTATCCTTCTAAATCGAAATACGTTTTGTACGGAAACGATAGAATTTTCTTTTGGGAGTCGAGTATCTCTTTTCCGATTAATTATTCCTCCTTTACTGCATCCCTCGCTCCCTCATAATGACGAATTAACAAACAATTTGCGTCCATACGAAATACTCAGGGTTCCCTACATTGCCCTTCTAAATCAAGATACGTTTCTACGGAAACGATAGGATTTTCTTTTGGGAGTTGTGTATCTCTTTTCCGATGCATTATTCCTCCGTTACTGCATCCCTCGCTCCCTCACACTGACGAATTAACAAACAATTTGCGTCCATATCAAATACTCTGGGTTGCCTTCATTGTCATTCTAAATCGAAATCCGTTTCGACGGAAACGATAGGATTTTCTTTTAGGGGTCGAGTATCTATTCTCCTTTACTGCATCCCTCGCACCCTCACATTGACAAATTAACACACAATTTGCGTCCATATGAAATACTCTGGGTTCCCTGCATTGTCCTTCTAAATCCAGATACCTTTCTACGGAAACGATGGGATTTTCTTTTGGGAGTCGAGTATCTCTTTTCCGCTGCATTATTCCTCCATTACTGCATCCCTCGCTGCCTCACATTGAAGAATTAACACACAATTTGCGTCCATATTAAATACTTTGGGTTCCCTGCATTATCTTTCCAAATCGAGATACGTTTCTACGGAAAGGATAGGATTTTCTTTTGGGAGTCGAGTATCTGTTTTCCGATGCATTATTCCTCCTTTACTGCATCCCTCGCTCCCTCACATTCACGAAATAACACACAATTTACGTCCATATGAAATACTCTGGGTTCCCTGCATTATCCTTCTAAATCGAGATATGTTTCTGCGGAAACGATAGGATTTTCTTTTGGGAGTCGAGTATCTCTTTTCCCATGCATTATTCCTCCTTTACTGCATCCCTCGCTCCCTCACATTGACGAATTAACACACAATTTGCGTCCATATGAAATACTCTGGGTTCCCTGCATTGTCCTTCTAAATCGAGATACGTTTCTACGGAAACGATGAGATTTTCTTTTTGGTGTCGAGTATCTCTTTTCCGATGGATTATTCCTCCTTTACTGCATCCCTCGCTCCCTCACATTGACGAATTAACACACAATTTGCGTCCATATTAAATACTCTGGGTTCCTTGCATTGTCTTTCCAAATCGAGATACGTTTTTACGGAAACGATAGGATTTTCTTTTGGGAGTGGAGTATCTGTTTTCCGATGCATTATTCCTCCTTTACTGCATCCTTGCTCCCTCACATTGACGAATTAACACACAATTTGCGTCCATATGAAATACTCAGGGTTCCCTGCATTGTCCTTCTAAATCGAGATACGTTTCTACGGAAACGATAGGATTTTCTTTTGGGAGTCGAGTATCTCTTTTCCGATGCATTATTCCTCCTTACTGCATCCTCGCTCCCTCACATTGACGAATTATCACACAATTTGCGTCCATATGAAATATTCTGGGTTGCTTGCCATCTCCTTCTAAATCGAGATACGTTTCTGCGGAAAGGGTAGGATTTTCTTTCGGGAGTCGAGTATCTCTTTTCCGATGCATTATTCCTCCTTTACTGCATCCCTCGCTCCCTCACATTGACGAATTAACACACAATTTGCGTCCATATTAAATACTCTGGGTTCCTTGCATTGTCTTTCCAAATCGAGATACGTTTTTACGGAAACGATAGGATTTTCTTTTGGGAGTGGAGTATCTGTTTTCCGATGCATTATTCCTCCTTTACTGCATCCTTGCTCCCTCACATTGACGAATTAACACACAATTTGCGTCCATATGAAATACTCAGCGTTCCCTGCATTGTCCTTCTAAATCGAGATACGTTGCTACGGAAACGATAGGATTTTCTTTTGGGAGTCGAGTATCTCTTTTCCGATGCATTATTCCTCCTTACTGCATCCCTCGCTCCCTCACATTGACGAATTATCACACAATTTGCGTCCATATGAAATATTCTGGGTTGCTTGCCATCTCCTTCTAAATCGAGATACGTTTCTACGGAAAGGGTAGGATTTTCTTTCGGGAGTCGAGTATCTCTTTTCCGATGCATTATTCCTCCTTTACTGCATCCCTCGCTCCCTCACATTGACGAAATAACACACAATTTGCGTCCATATGAAATACTCTGGGTTCTTTTCATTGTCCGTCTAAATCGAGATACGTTTCTACGGAAACGATAGGATTTTCTTTTGGGAGTCGAGTATCTCTTTTCCGCTGCATTATTCCTCCTTTATTACATCCCTCGCTCCTACACATTGACGAATGAACACACATATTGCGTCCATATAAAATGCTCTGGGTTGCCTTCATTGACATTCTAAATCGAAATCCGTTTCGACGGAAACGATAGGATTTTCTTTTAGTGGTCGAGTATCTATTCTCCTTTACTGCATCCCTCGCTCCCTCACATTGACAAATTAACACACAATTTCCGTCCATATGAAATACTCTGGGTTCCCTGCATTGTCCTTCTAAATCCAGATACGTTTCTACGGAAACGATGGGATTTTCTTTTGGGAGTCGAGTATCCCTTTTCCGCTGCATTATTCCTCCATTACTGCATCCCTCGCTGCCTCACATTGACGAATTAACACACAATTTGCGTCCATATTAAATACTTTGGGTTCCCTGCATTATCTTTCCAAATCGAGATACGTTTCTACGGAAACCATAGGATTTTCTTTTGGGAGTCGAGTATCTGTTTTCCGGTGCATTATTCCTCCTTTACTGCATCCCTCGCTCCCTCACATTCACGAAATAACACACAATTTACGTCCATATGAAATACTCTGGGTTCCCTGCATTATCCTTCTAAATCGAGATATGTTTCTGCGGAAACGATAGGATTTTCTTTTGGGAGTGGAGTATCTGTTTTCCGATGCATTATTCCTCCTTTACTGCATCCTTGCTCCCTCACATTGACGAATTAACACACAATTTGCGTCCATATGAAATACTCAGGGTTCCCTGCATTGTCCTTCTAAATCGAGATACGTTTCTACGGAAACGATAGGATTTTCTTTAGGGAGTCGAGTATCTCTTTTCCGATGCATTATTCCCCCTTACTGCATCCCACGCTCCCTCACATTGACGAATTATCAAACAATTTGCGTCCATATGAAATATTCTGGGTTGCTTGCCATCTCCTTCTAAATCGAGATACGTTTCTACGGAAAGGGTAGGATTTTCTTTCGGGAGTCGAGTATCTCTTTTCCGATGCATTATTCCTCCTTTTCTGCATTCCTCGCTCCCTCACATTGACAAAATAACACACAATGTGCGTACATATGAAATACTCTGGGTTCCCTTCATTATCCTTCTAAATCGAAATACGTTTTGTACGGAAACGATAGAATTTTCTTTTGGGAGTCGAGTATCTCTTTTCCGATTAATTATTCCTCCTTTACTGCATCCCTCGCTCCCTCATAATGACGAATTAACAAACAATTTGCGTCCATACGAAATACTCAGGGTTCCCTACATTGCCCTTCTAAATCAAGATACGTTTCTACGGAAACGATAGGATTTTCTTTTGGGAGTTGTGTATCTCTTTTCCGATGCATTATTCCTCCGTTACTGCATCCCTCGCTCCCTCACACTGACGAATTAACAAACAATTTGCGTCCATATCAAATACTCTGGGTTGCCTTCATTGTCATTCTAAATCGAAATCCGTTTCGACGGAAACGATAGGATTTTCTTTTAGGGGTCGAGTATCTATTCTCCTTTACTGCATCCCTCGCACCCTCACATTGACAAATTAACACACAATTTGCGTCCATATGAAATACTCTGGGTTCCCTGCATTGTCCTTCTAAATCCAGATACCTTTCTACGGAAACGATGGGATTTTCTTTTGGGAGTCGAGTATCTCTTTTCCGCTGCATTATTCCTCCATTACTGCATCCCTCGCTGCCTCACATTGAAGAATTAACACACAATTTGCGTCCATATTAAATACTTTGGGTTCCCTGCATTATCTTTCCAAATCGAGATACGTTTCTACGGAAAGGATAGGATTTTCTTTTGGGAGTCGAGTATCTGTTTTCCGATGCATTATTCCTCCTTTACTCCATCCCTCGCTCCCTCACATTCACGAAATAACACACAATTTACGTCCATATGAAATACTCTGGGTTCCCTGCATTATCCTTCTAAATCGAGATATGTTTCTGCGGAAACGATAGGATTTTCTTTTGGGAGTCGAGTATCTCTTTTCCCATGCATTATTCCTCCTTTACTGCATCCCTCGCTCCCTCACATTGACGAATTAACACACAATTTGCGTCCATATGAAATACTCTGGGTTCCCTGCATTGTCCTTCTAAATCGAGATACGTTTCTACGGAAACGATGAGATTTTCTTTTTGGTGTCGAGTATCTCTTTTCCGATGGATTATTCCTCCTTTACTGCATCCCTCGCTCCCTCACATTGACGAATTAACACACAATTTGCGTCCATATTAAATACTCTGGGTTCCTTGCATTGTCTTTCCAAATCGAGATACGTTTTTACGGAAACGATAGGATTTTCTTTTGGGAGTGGAGTATCTGTTTTCCGATGCATTATTCCTCCTTTACTGCATCCTTGCTCCCTCACATTGACGAATTAACACACAATTTGCGTCCATATGAAATACTCAGGGTTCCCTGCATTGTCCTTCTAAATCGAGATACGTTTCTACGGAAACGATAGGATTTTCTTTTGGGAGTCGAGTATCTCTTTTCCGATGCATTATTCCTCCTTACTGCATCCTCGCTCCCTCACATTGACGAATTATCACACAATTTGCGTCCATATGAAATATTCTGGGTTGCTTGCCATCTCCTTCTAAATCGAGATACGTTTCTGCGGAAAGGGTAGGATTTTCTTTCGGGAGTCGAGTATCTGTTTTCCGATGCATTATTCCTCCTTTACTGCATCCCTCGCTCCCTCACATTGACGAATTAACACACAATTTGCGTCCATATTAAATACTCTGGGTTCCTTGCATTGTCTTTCCTAATCGAGATACGTTTTTACGGAAACGATAGGATTTTCTTTTGGGAGTGGAGTATCTGTTTTCCGATGCATTATTCCTCCTTTACTGCATCCTTGCTCCCTCACATTGACGAATTAACACACAATTTGCGTCCATATGAAATACTCAGCGTTCCCTGCATTGTCCTTCTAAATCGAGATACGTTGCTACGGAAACGATAGGATTTTCTTTTGGGAGTCGAGTATCTCTTTTCCGATGCATTATTCCTCCTTACTGCATCCCTCGCTCCCTCACATTGACGAATTATCACACAATTTGCGTCCATATGAAATATTCTGGGTTGCTTGCCATCTCCTTCTAAATCGAGATACGTTTCTACGGAAAGGGTAGGATTTTCTTTCGGGAGTCGAGTATCTCTTTTCCGATGCATTATTCCTCCTTTACTGCATCCCTCGCTCCCTCACATTGACTAATTAACACACAATTTGCGTCCATATGAAATACTCTGGGTTCTTTTCATTGTCCGTCTAAATCGAGATACGTTTCTACGGAAACGATAGGATTTTCTTTTGGGAGTCGAGTATCTCTTTTCCGCTGCATTATTCCTCCTTTATTACATCCCTCGCTCCTACACATTGACGAATGAACACACATATTGCGTCCATATAAAATGCTCTGGGTTGCCTTCATTGACATTCTAAATCGAAATCCGTTTCGACGGAAACGATAGGATTTTCTTTTAGTGGTCGAGTATCTATTCTCCTTTACTGCATCCCTCGCTCCCTCACATTGACAAATTAACACACAATTTCCGTCCATATGAAATACTCTGGGTTCCCTGCATTGTCCTTCTAAATCCAGATACGTTTCTACGGAAACGATGGGATTTTCTTTTGGGAGTCGAGTATCCCTTTTCCGCTGCATTATTCCTCCATTACTGCATCCCTCGCTGCCTCACATTGACGAATTAACACACAATTTGCGTCCATATTAAATACTTTGGGTTCCCTGCATTATCTTTCCAAATCGAGATACGTTTCTACGGAAACGATAGGATTTTCTTTTGGGAGTCGAGTATCTGTTTTCCGGTGCATTATTCCTCCTTTACTGCATCCCTCGCTCCCTCACATTCACGAAATAACACACATTTTACGTCCATATGAAATACTCTGGGTTCCCTGCATTATCCTTCTAAATCGAGATATGTTTCTGCGGAAACGATAGGATTTTCTTTTGGGAGTCGAGTGTCTCTTTTCCCATGCATTATTCCTCCTTTACTGCATCCCTCGCTCCCTCACATTGACGAATTAACACACAATTTGCGTCCATATGAAATACTCTGGGTTCCCTGCATTGTCCTTCTAAATCGAGATACGTTTCTACGGAAACGAAGGGATTTTCTTTTTGGTGTCGAGTATCTCTTTTCCGATGGATTATTCCTGCTTTACTGCATCCCTCGCTCCCTCACATTGACGAATTAACACACAATTTGCGTCCATATTAAATACTCTGGGTTCCTTGCATTGTCTTTCCAAATCGAGATACGTTTTTACGGAAACGATATGATTTTCTTTTGGGAGTGGAGTATCTGTTTTCCGATGCATTATTCCTCCTTTACTGCATCCTTGCTCCCTCACATTGACGAATTAACACACAATTTGCGTCCATATGAAATACTCAGGGTTCCCTGCATTGTCCTTCTAAATCGAGATACGTTTCTACGGAAACGATAGGATTTTCTTTAGGGAGTCGAGTATCTCTTTTCCGATGCATTATTCCCCCTTACTGCATCCCACGCTCCCTCACATTGACGAATTATCAAACAATTTGCGTCCATATGAAATATTCTGGGTTGCTTGCCATCTCCTTCTAAATCGAGATACGTTTCTACGGAAAGGGTAGGATTTTCTTTCGGGAGTCGAGTATCTCTTTTCCGATGCATTATTCCTCCTTTACTGCATCCCTCGCTCCCTCACATTGACGAATTAACACACAATTTGCGTCCATATGAAATACTCTGGGTTCTTTGCATTGTCCGTCTAAATCGAGATACGTTTCTACGGAAACGAAAGGATTTTCTTTTGGGAGTCGAGTATCTCCTATCCGATGCATTATTCCTCCTTTACTGCAAACCTCACTCCCTCACATTGACGAATTAACACACAATTTGCGTCCATATCAAATACTCTGGGTTCCCTCCCATCTCCATCTAAATCGAGATACGTTTGTACAGAAACGGTGGGATTTTCTTTTGTGAGCCGAGTATCTCTTTTCCGACGCATTATTCCTCCTTTACTGCATCCATCGCTCCCTCACATGGACGAATTAACACACAAGTTGCGTCCATATGAAATACTCTGGGTTCCCTGCATTGTCCCTCTAAATCGAGTTACGTTTCTACAGAAACGATAGGATTTTCTTTTAGGGGTCGAGTATCTCTTCTCCTTTACTGCATCTCTCGCTCCCTCACATTGACAAACTAACACACAATTTGAGTCCATATGAAATACTCTGGGTTCCCTGCATTGTCCTTCTAAATCGAGATACGTTTCTACGGAAAGGATGGGATTTTCTTTTGGGAGTCGAGTATCTCTTTCCCGCTGCATTATTCCTTCTTTACTGCATCCCTCGATCCCGCACATTGACTAATTAACACACAATTTGCGTCCATATGAAATACTCTGGGTTCCCTGCATTGTCCTTCTAAATCGAGATACGTTTCTACGGAAACGATGGGACTTTCTTTTCGGAGTCGAGTATCTCTATTCCGATGCATTATTCCTCCTTTACTGCACCCCTCGCTCCCTCACATTAACGAATTAACACACATATTGCTTCCATATGAAATATTCTGGGTTCCCTGCATTGTCCTTCTAAATCAAAATACGTTTCTACGGAAACGATGAGATTTTCTTTTGGGTGTCGAGTAAATCCTTTCCGATGCATTATTCCTCCTTTACTGCATCCCTCGCTCCCTCACATTGACGAATTAACATACAATTTGCGTCCATATGAAATACTCTGGGTTCCCTGCATTGTCCTTCTAAATCGAGATACGTTTCAACGGAAACGATAGGATTTTCTTTTGGGAGTCGAGTATCTCTTTTCCGATGCATTATTCCTCCTTTACTGCATCCCTCGCTCCCTCACATTGACGAATTAACACACAATTTGCGTCCATATGAAATACTCTGCGTTCCCTGCATTGTCTTTCCAAATCGAGATACGTTTCTACGGAAACGATAGGATTTTCTTTTGGGAGTCGAGTATCTGTTTTCCGCTGCATTATTCCTCCTTTACTGCATCCCTCGCTCCCTCACATTGACGAATTAACACACAATTTGCGGCCATATGAAATACTCTGATTTCCCTGCATTGTCCTTCTAAATCGACATACGTTTCTACGGAAACGATAGGATTTTATTTTGGGAGTCGAGTATCTCTTTTCCGATGCATTATTCCTCCTTTACTGCATCCCTTGCTCCATCACATTGACGAATTAACACACAATTTGTGTCCATATGAAATACTCTGGGTTCCCTGCCGTCTCCTTCTAAATCGAGTTACGTTTCTACAGAAACTATAGGATTTTCTTTTGGGTGTCGAGTATCTCTTTTCCGATGCATTATTCCTCCTTTACTGCATCCCTCGCTCCATCACATTGACGAATTAACACACAATTTGCGTCCATATGAAACACTCTGGGTTCCCTGCATTGTCCCTCTAAATCGAGATACGTTTCTACGGAAACGATAGGATTTTCTTTTAGGGGTCGAGTATCTCTTTTCCGCTGCATTGTTCCTCCTTTACTGCATCCCTCGCTCCATCACATTGACGAATTAACACACAATTTGCGTCCATATTAAATACTCTGGGTTCCCTGCATTGTCTTTACAAATCGAGATACGTTTCTACGGAAACGATAGGATTTTCTTTCGGGAGTCGAGTATCTGTTTTCCGATGCATTATTCCTCCTTTCCTGCATCCTTGCTCCCTCACATTGACGAATTAACACACAATTTGCGTCTATATGAAATACTCTGGGTTCCCTGCATTGTCCTTCTAAATAGAGATACGTTTCTACGGAAACGATAGGATTTTCTTTTGGGAGTCGAGTATCTCTTTTCCGATGCATTATTCCTCCTTCACTGCATCCCTCGCTCCCTCACATTGACGAATTAACACACCATTTGCGTCCATATGAGATACTCTGGGTTCCCTGCATTGTCCTTCTAAATCGAGATACGTTTCTACGGAAACGATGGGATTTTCTTTTTGGAGTCGAGTATCTCTTTTCCGATGGATTATTCCTCCTTTACTGCATCCCTTGCTCCCTCACATTGACGAATTAACACACAATTTGCGTCCATATTAAATCTCTGTGTTCCTTGCATTGTCTTTGCAAATCGAGATACGTTTCTACGGAAACGATAGGATTTTCTTTTGGGAGTGGAGTATCTGTTTTCCGATGCATTATTCCTCCTTTACTGCATCTTTGCTCCCTCACATTGACGAATTAACACACAATTTGCGTCCATATGAAATACTCAGGGTTCCCTGCATTGTCCTTCTAAATCGAGATACGTTTCTACGGAAACGATAGGATTTTCTTTTGGGAGTCGAGTATCTCTTTTCCGATGCATTATTCCTCCTTACTGCATCCCTCGCTCCCTCACATTGACGAATTATCACACAATTTGCGTCCATATGAAATATTCTGGGTTACTTGCCATCTCCTTCTAAATCGAGATACGTTTCTACGGAGAGGGTAGGATTTTCTTTCGGGAGTCGAGTATCTCTTTTCCGATGCCATCTCCTTCTAAATCGAGATACGTTTCTACGGAGAGGGTAGGATTTTCTTTCGGGAGTCGAGTATCTCTTTTCCGATGCATTATTCCTCCTTTACTGCATCCCTCGCTCCCTCACATTGACGAATTAACACACAATTTGCGTCCATATGAAATACTCTGGGTTCTTTGCATTGTCCGTCTAAATCGAGATACGTTTCTACGGAAACGAAAGGATTTTCTTTTGGGAGTCGAGTATCTCCTATCCGATGCATTATTCCTCCTTTACTGCAAACCTCACTCCCTCACATTGACGAATTAACAAACAATTTGCGTCCATATGAAATACTCTGGGTTCCCTGCCATCTCCTTCTAAATCGAGATACGTTTGTACAGAAACGGTAGGATTTTCTTTTGTGAGTCGAGTATCTCTTTTCCGACGCATTATTCGTCCTTTACTGCATCCATCGCTCCCTCACATGGACGATTTAACACACAAGTTACGTCCATATGAAATACTCTGGGTTCCCTGCCTTGTCCCTCTAAATCGAGTTACGTTTCTACGGAAACGATAGGATTTTCTTTTAGGGGTCGAGTATCTCTTCTCCTTTACTGCATCCCTCGCTCCCTCACATTGACAAACTAACACACAATTTGCGTCCATATGAAATACTCTGGGTTCCCTGCATTGTCCATCTAAATCGAGATACGTTTCTACGGAAAGGATGGGATTTTCTTTTGGGAGTCGAGTATCTCTATTCCGATGCATTATTCCTCCTTTACTGCATCCCTCGCTCCCTCACATTAACGAATTAACACACAATTTGCGTCCATATGAAATACTCTGCGTTCCCTGCATTGTCTTTCCAAATCGAGATACGTTTCTACGGAAACGATAGGATTTTCTTTTGGGTGTCGAGTATCTGTTTTCCGATGCATTATTCCTCCTTTACTGCATCCCTCGCTCCCTCACATTGACGAATTAACACACAATTTGCGGCAATATGAAATACTCTGGGTTCCCTGAACTGTCCTTCTAAATCGAGATACGTTTCTACGTAAACGATAGGATTTTCTTTCGGGAGTCGAGTATCTCTTTTCCGATGTATTATTCCTCCATTACTGCATGCCTCACTCCATCACATTGACGAATTAACACACAATTAGCGTCCATATGAAATACTCTGCGTTCCCTGCATTGTCTTTCCAAATCGAGATACGTTTCTACGGAAACGAAAGGATTTTCTTTTGGGAGTCGAGTATCTGTTTTCCGATGCATTATTCCTCCTTTACTGCATCCCTCGCTCCCTCATATTGACGAATTAACACACAATTAGCGTCCATATGAAATACTCTGATTTCCCTGCATTGTCCTTCTAAATCGACATACGTTTCTACGGAAACTATAGGATTTTATTTTGGGAGTCGCGTATCTCTTTTCCGATGCATTATTCCTCCTTTACTTCATCCCTTGCTCCATCACATTGACGAATTAACTCACAATTTGTGTCCATATGAAATACTCTGGGTTCCCTGCCGTCTGCTTCTAAATCGAGTTACGTTTCTACAGAAACGATAGGATTTTCTTTTGCGTGTCGAGTATCTCTTTTCCGATGCATTATTCCTCCTTTACTGCATCCCTCGCTCCCTCACATTGACGAATT
Organism: Schistocerca nitens; assembly: GCF_023898315.1. NCBI lineage: Eukaryota > Metazoa > Arthropoda > Insecta > Orthoptera > Acrididae > Schistocerca > Schistocerca nitens. Next base: position 2,731,805 of record NW_026046060.1, read on the forward strand.
AACACACAATTTGCGTCCATATGAAACACGCTGGGTTCCCTGCATTGTCCCTCTAAATCGAGATACGTTTCTACGGAAACGATAGGATTTTCTTTTAGGGGTCGAGTATCTCTTCTCCTTTACTGCATCCCTCGCTCCCTCACATTGACAAATTAACACACAATTTGCGTCCATATGAAATACTCTGGGTTCCCTGCATTGTCCTTCTAAATCGAGATTCGTTTCTACGGAAACGATGGGATTTTCTTTTGGGAGTCGAGTATCTCTTTTCCGCTGCATTATTCCTCCTTTACTGCATCCCTCGCTCCCTCACATTGACGAATTAACACACAATTTGCGTCCATATGAAATACTCTGGGTTCCCTGCATTGTCCTTCTAAATCGAGATTCGTTTCTACGGAAACGATGGGATTTTCTTTTGGGAGTCGAGTATCTCTTTTCCGCTGCATTATTCCTCCTTTACTGCATCCCTCGCTCCCTCACATTGACAAAATAACACACAATGTGCGTACATATGAAATACTCTGTGTTCCCTTCATTATCCTTCTAAATCGAAATACGTTTTGTACGGAAACGATAGAATTTTCTTTTGGGAGTCGAGTATCTCTTTTCCGATTAATTATTCCTCCTTTACTGCATCCCTCGCTCCCTCATAATGACGAATTAACAAACAATTTGCGTCCATACGAAATACTCAGGGTTCCCTACATTGCCCTTCTAAATCAAGATACGTTTCTACGGAAACGATAGGATTTTCTTTTGGGAGTTGTGTATCTCTTTTCCGATGCATTATTCCTCCGTTACTGCATCCCTCGCTCCCTCACACTGACGAATTAACAAACAATTTGCGTTCATATGAAGTACTATGGGTTCCCTGCCATCTCCGTCTAAATCGAGATACGTTTCCACGGAAACAATAGAATTTGCGTCTGGGAGTCCAGTATCTCTTTTCCGATGCATTATTCCTCCATTACTGCATCCCTCGCTCCCTCACATTCACGAAATAAGTCACAATTTGCGTCCATATGAAATACTCTGGGATCCCTGCATTGTCCTTCTAAATCGAGATACGTTTCTACGGAAACGATGGGATTTTCCTTTTGCTGTCGAGTATCTCTTTTCCGATGGATTATTCCTCCTTTACTGCATCCCTCGCTCCCTCACATTGACGAATTAACACACAATTTGCGTCCATATTAAATACTCTGGGTTCCTTGCATTGTCTTTCCAAATCGAGATACGATTTTACGGAAACGATAGGATTTTCTTTTGGGAGTGGAGTATCAGTTTTCCGATGCATTATTCCTCCTTTACTGCATCCTTGCTCCCTCACATTGACGAATTAACACACAATTTGCGTCCATATGAAATACTCAGGGTTCCCTGCATTGTCCTTCTAAATCGAGATACGTTTAAACGGAAACGATAGGATTTTCTTTTGGGAGTCGAGTATTTCTTTTCCGATGCATTATTCCTCCTTACTGCATCCCTCGCTCCCTCACATTGACGAATTATCACACAATTTGCGTCCATATGAAATATTCTGGGTTGCTTGCCATCTCCTTCTAATTCGAGATACGTTTCTACGGAAAGGGTAGGATTTTCTTTCGGGAGTCGAGTACCTCTTTTCCGATGCATTATTCCTCCTTTACTGCATCCCTCGCTCCCTCACGTTGACGAATTAACACACAATTTGCGTCCATATGAAATACTCTGGGTTCTTTGCATTGTCCGTCTAAATCGAGATACGTTTCTACGGAAACGAAAGGATTTTCTTTTGGGAGTCGAGTATCTCCTATCCGATGCATTATTCCTCCTTTACTGCAAACCTCACTCCCTCACATTGACGAATTAACACACAATTTGCGTCCATATGAAATACTCTGGGTTCCCTGCCATCTCCTTCTAAATCGAGATACGTTTGTACAGAAACGGTAGGATTTTCTTTTGTGAGTCGAGTATCTCTTTTCCGACGCATTATTCCTCCTTTACTGCATCCATCGCTCCCTCACGCGGACGAATTAACACACAAGTTGCGTCCATATGAAATACTCTGGGTTCCCTGTATTGTCCCTCTAAATCGAGTTCCGTTTCTACGGAAACGATAGGATTTTCTTTTACGGGTCGAGTATCTCTTCTCCTTTACTGCATCTCTCGCTCCCTCACATTGACAAACTAACACACAATTTGCGTCCATATGAAATACTTTGGGTTCCCTGCATTGTCCTTCTAAATCGAGATACGTTTCTACAGAAAGGATGTGATTTTCTTTTGGGAGACGAGTATCTCTTTCCCGCTGCATTATTCCTTCTTTACTGCATCCATCGATCCCGCACATTGACGAATTAACACACAATTTGCGTCCATATGAAATACTCTGGGTTCCCTGCATTGTCCTTCTAAATCGAGATACGTTTCTACGGAAACGATGGGACTTTCTTTTGGGAGTCGAGTATCTCTATTCCGATGCATTATTCCTCCTTTACTGCATCCCTCGCTCCCTCACATTAACGAATTAACACACATATTGTGTCCATATGAAATATTCTGGGTTCCCTGCATTGTCCTTCTAAATCAAGATACGTTTCTACGGAAACGATGGGATTTTCTTTTGGGTGTCGAGTAAATCCTTTCCGATGCATTATTCCTCCTTTACTGCATCCCTCGCTCCCTCACATTGACGAATTAACATACAATTTGCGTCCATATGAAATACTCTGGGTTCCCTGCATTGTCCTTCTAAATCGAGATACGTTTCTACGGAAACGGTAGGATTTTCTTTTGGGAGTCGAGTATCTCTTTTCCGATGCATTATTCCTCCTTTACTGCATCCCTCGCTCCCTCACATTGACGAATTAACACACAATTTGCGTCCATATGAAATACTCTGCGTTCCCTGCATTGTCTTTCCAAATCGAGATACGTTTCTACGTAAACGATAGGATTTTCTTTTGGGAGTCGAGTATCTGTTTTCCGATGCATTATTCCTCCTTTACTGCATCCCTCGCTCCCTCACATTGACGAATCAACACACAATTTGCGGCCATATGAAATACTCTGGGTTCCCTGAACTGTCCTTCTATATCGAGATACGATTCTACGGAAACGATAGGATTTTCTTTCGGGAGTCGAGTATCTCTTTTCCGACGCATTGTTCCTCCATTACTGCATGCCTCACTCCATCACATTGACGAATTAACACACAATAAGCGTCCATATGAAATACTCTGCGTTCCCTGCATTGTCTTTCCAAATCGAGATACGTTTCTACGGAAACGATAGGATTTTCTTTTGGGAGTCGAGTATCTGTTTTCCGATGCATTATTCCTCCTTTACTGCATCCCTCGCTCCCTCACATTGACGAATTAACACACAATTTGCGTCCATATGATATACTCTGATTTCCCTGCATTGTCCTTCTAAATCGACATACGTTTCTACGGAAACGATAGGATTTTATTTTGGGAGTCGAGTATCTCTTTTCCGATGCATTATTCCTCCTTTACTGCATCCCTTGCTCCATCACATTTACGAATTAACACACAATTTGTGTCCATATGAAATACTCTGGGTTCCCTGCCGTCTCCTTCTAAATCGAGTTACGTTTCTACAGAAACGATAGGATTTTCTTTTTGGTGTCGAGTATCTCTTTTCCGATGCATTATTCCTCCTTTACTGCATCCCTCGCTCCCTCACATTGACGAATTAACACACAATTTGCGTCCATATTAAATACTCTGGGTTCCCTGCATTGTCTTTACAAATCGACATACGTTTCTACGGAAACGATAGGATTTTCTTTCGGGAGTCGAGTATCTGTTTTCCGATGCATTATTCCTCCTTTCCTGCATCCTTGCTCCCTCACATTGACGAATTAACACACAATTTGCGTCCATATGAAATACTCTGGGTTCCCTGCATTGTCCTTCTAAATCGAGATACGTTTCTACGGAAAAGATAGCATTTTCTTATGGGAGACGAGTATGTCTTTTCCGATGCATTATTCCTCCTTACTGCATCCCTCGCTCCCTCACATTGACGAATTAACACACAGTTTGCGTCCATATAAAATACTCTGGGTTCCTTGCCATCTCCATCTAAATCGAGATACGTTTCTACGGAAACGATAGGATATTCTTTCGGGAGTCGAGATTCTCTTTTCCGATGCATTATTCTCCTTTACTGCATCCCTCGCTCCCTCACACTACGAATTAACAAACAATTTGCGTTCATATGAAGTACTATGGGTTCCCTGCCATCTCCGTCTAAATCGAGATACGTTTCCACGGAAACAATAGAATTTTCGTCTGGGAGTCCAGTATCTCTTTTCCGATGCATTATTCCTCCATTACTGCATCCCTCGCTACCTCACATTCACGAAATAACTCACAATTTGCGTCCATATGAAATACTCTGGGATCCCTGCATTGTCCTTCTAAATCGAGATACGTTTCTACGGAAACGATAGGATTTTCTTTTGGGAGTCGAGTATCACTTTTCCGCTGCATTATTCCTCCTTTATTACATCCCTCGCTCCTACACATTGACGAATGAACACACATATTGCGTCCATATAAAATGCTCTGGGTGGCCTTCATTGTCATTCTAAATCGAAATCCGTTTCGACGGAAACGATAGGATTTTCTTTGGGGGTCGAGTATCTCTTTTCCGAGGCATTATTCCTCCTTTACTGCATCCCTCGCTCCCTCACATTGACGAATTAACACACAATTTGCGTCCATATGAAATACTCTGGGTTCCCTGCATTGTCCTTCTAAGTCGAGATACGTTTCTACGGAAACGGTAGGATTTTCTTTTGGGAGTGGAGTATCTCTTTTCCGATGCATTATTCCTCCTTTACTGCATCCCTCGCTCACTCACATTGACGAATTATATAACAATTTGCGTCCATATGAAATACTCTGGGTTCCATTCATTGTGTTTCTAAATCGAGATACGTTTCTACGGAAACGATAGGATTTGCTTTTGGGAGTCGAGTATCTCATTACCGATGTATTATTCCTCCTTTACTGCATCCCTCGCTCCCTCACATTGACGAATTAACACACAATTTGCGTCCATATGAAATACTCTGGGTTCCCTGCATTGTCCTTCTAAATCGAGATACGGTTCTACGGAAACTATAGGATTTTCTTTTGGGAGTCGAGTATCTCTTTTCCCATGCATTATTCCTCCGTTACTGCATCTCTCGCTCCCTCACATTGACGAATTAACACACAATTAGCGTCCATATGAAATATTCTGGGTTCCCTGCATTGTCCTTCTAAATCGAGATACGTTTCTACGGAAACGATGGGATTTTCTTTTGGGAGTCGAGTATCTCCTTTCCGATACATCATTCCTCCTTTCCTGCATCCCTCGCTTCCTCACATTGACGAATTAACACAAAATTTGCGTCCATATGAAATACTCAGATTTCCCTGCATTGTCCTTCTAAATCGACGTACGTTTCTACGGAAACGATAGGATTTTATTTTGTGATTCAAGTATCTCTTTTCCGATGCATTATTCCTCCTTTACTGCATCCCTTGCTCTATCACATTGACGAATTAACACACAATTTGCGTCCATATGAAATACTCTGGGTTCCCTGCAATGTCCCTCTAAATCGAGATACGTTTCTACGGAAACGATAGGATTCTCTTTTAGGGGTCGAGTATCTCTTCTCCTTTACTGCATCCCTCGCTCCCTCACATTGACAAATTAACACATAATTTGCGTCTATATGAAATACTCTGGGTTCCCTGCATTGTCCTTCTAAATCGAGATACGTTTCTACGGAAACGATGGGATTTTCTTTCGGGAGTCGAGTATCTCTTTTCCGCTGCATTATTCCTCCTTTACTGCATCCCTCGCTCCCTCACATTGACGAATTAACACACAATTTGCGTCCATAATAAATACTCTGGGTTCCCTGCATTGTCTTTCCAAATCGAGATACGTTTCTACGGAAACGATAGGATTTTCTTTTGGGAGTCGAGTATCTGTTTTCCGATGCATTATTCCTCCTTTACTGCATCCCTCGCTCCCTCACATTGACGAATTATCGCACAATTTGCATCCATATGAAATATTCTGGGTTCCTTGCCATCTCCTTCTAAATCGAGATACGTTTCTACGGGAACGGTAGGATTTTCTTTCGGGAGTCGAGTATCTCTTTTCCGATGCATTATTCCTCCTTTACTGCATCCTTGCTCCCTCACATTGACTAATTAACACACAATTTGCGTCCATATGAAATACTCTGTGTTCCCTGCATTGTCTTTCCAAATCGAGATACGTTTCTACGGAAACGATAGGATTTTCTTTTGGGAGTCGAGTATCTGTTTTCCGATGTATTATCCCTCCTTTACTGCATCCCTCGCTCCCTCACGTTGACGAATTAACACACAATTTGCGTCCATATGAAATACTCTGGGTTCCCTGCCGTATCCTTCTAAATCGCGATACGTTTCTACAGAAACGATAGGATTTTCTTTTGGGAGTCGAGCTCCTATTTTCCGCTGCATTATTCCTCCTTTAATGCAACCCTCGCTCCCTCACATTGACGAATGAACACACATATTGCGTCCATATAAAATACTCTGGGTTCCTTGCATTGTCTTTCCTAATCGAGATACGTTTCTACGGAAACGATAGGATTTTCTTTTGGGAGTCGTGTATCTCTTTTCCCATGCATTATTCCTCCTTTACTGCATCCTTGCTCCCTCACATTGACTAATTAACACACAATTTGCGTTCATATGAAATACTCTGGGTTCCCTGCATTGTCCTTCTAAATCGAGATACGTTTCTATGGAAACGATAGGATTTTCTTTTGGGAGTCGAGTATCTCTTTTCCGATGCATTATTCCTCCGTTACTGCATCCCTCATCCCCTCACACTGACGAATTAACAAACAATTTGCGTTAATATGAAGTACTATGGGTTCCCTTCCATCTCCGTCTAAATCGAGATAAATTTCTACGGAAACAATAGAATTTTCGTCTGGGAGTCCAGTATCTCTTTTCCGATGCATTATTCCACCATTACTGCATCCCTCGCTCCCTCACATTCACGAAATAACTCACAATTTGCGTCCATATGAAATACACTGGGATCCCTGCTTTGTCCTTCTAAATCGAGATACGTTTCTACGGAAACGATAGGATTTTCTTTTGGGAGTCGAGTATCTCCTTTCCGATGCATTATTCCTCCTTTACTGCATCCCTCGCTCACTCACATTGACGAATTAACATACAATTTGCGTCCATATGAAATACTCTGGATTCACTGCATTGTCTTTCTAAATCGAGATACGTTTCTACGGAAACGATAGGATTTTTTTTTTGGGAGTCGAGTATCTCATTTCCGATGCATTATTCCTCCTTTACTGCATCCCTCGCTCCCTCACATTGACGAATTAACACAGAATTTGCGTCCATATGAAATCCTCTGGGTTCCCTGCATTGTCTTTCCAAATCGAGATACGTTTCTACGGAAACGACAGGATTTTCTTTTGGGAGTCGAGTATCTGTTTTCCGATGCATTATTCCTCCTTTACTGCCTCTCTCGCTCCCTCACATTGACGAATTAACACACAATTTGCGTCCATATGAAATACTCTGGGTTCCCTGAACTGTCCTTCTAAATCGAGATACGTTTCTACGGAAACGATAGGATTTCCTTTTGGGAGTCGAGTATCTCTAATCCGATGCATTATTCCTCCCTATTGCATCCCTCGCTCCCTCACATTGAAGAATTAACACACAATTTGCGTCCATATAAAATAATTTGTGTTCCTTGCCATCTCCATCTAAATCGAGATACGTTTCTACGGAAACGATAGGATTTTCTTTCGGGAGTCGAGTATCTCTTTTCCGATGCATTATTCCTCCTTTACTGCATCCCTCGCTCCCTCACATTGACGAATTAACACACAATTTGCGTCCATATGAAGTACTCTGCATTCCCTGCATTGTCCCTCTAAATCGAGATACGTTTCTACGGAAACGATAGGATTTTCTTTTAGGGGTCAAGTATCTCTTCTCCTTTACTGCATCCCTCGCTCCCTCACATTGACAAATTAACACACAATTAGCGTCCATATGAAATACTCTGGGTTCCCTGCATTGTCCTTCTAAATCGAGATACGTTTCTACGGAAACGATGGGATTTTCTTTTGGGAGTCGAGTATCTCTTTTCCACTGCATTATTACTCCTTTACTGCATCCCTCGCTTACTCACATTGACGAATTATATAACAATTTGCGTCCATATGAAATACTCTGGGTTCCCTGCATTGTCTTTCCAAATCGAGATACGTTTCTACGGAAACGATAGGAATTTCTTTTGGGAGTCGAGTATTTGTTTTCCGATGCATTATTCCTCCTTTACTGCATCCCTCGCTCCCTCACATTGACGAATTAACACACAATTTGCGTCCATATGAAATACTCTGGGTTCCCTGCATTGTCTTTCCAAATCGAGATACGTATCTACGGAAACGAAAGGATTTTCTTTTGTGAGTCGAGTATCTCTTCTCCGATGCATTATTCCTCCTTTACTGCAGCCCACGCACACTAACATTGACGTATTAACACACAATTTGCGTCCATATCAAATACTCTGGGTTCCCTGCATTGTCTTTCTAAATCGAGATACGTGTTTTTACGGAAACAATAGGATTTTCTTTTGGTAGTCGAGTATCTCTTTTCCGATGCATTATTCCTCCTTTTCTGCATCCCTCGCTCCCTCACATTGACAAAATAACACACAATGTGCGTACCTATGAAATACTCTGGGTTCCCTGCATTATCCTTCTAAATCGAAATACGTTTTGTACGGAAACGAGAGAATTTTCTTTTGGGAGTCGAGTATCTCTTTTCCGATTAATTATTCCCCCTTTACTGCATCCCTCGCTCCCTCATAATGAAGAATTAACACACTATTTGCGTCCATACGAAATACTCTGGGTTCCATTCAGTGTCTTTCTAAATCGAGATACGTTTCCACGGAAACGATAGGATTTCCTTTTGGGAGTCGAGTATCTCTTATCCGATGCATTATTCCTCCCTATTGCATCCCTCGCTCCCTCACATTGACGAATTAACAAACAATTTGCGTTCATATGAAGTACTATGGGTTCCCTGCCATCTCCGTCTAAATCGAGATACGTTTCTACGGAAACAATAGAATTTTCGTCTGGGAGTCCAGTATCTCTTTTCCGATGCATTATTCCTCCATTACTGCATCCCTCGCTCCCTCATAATGAAGAATTAACACACTATTTGCGTCCATACGAAATACTCTGGGTTCCATTCATTGTCTTTCTAAATCGAGATACGTTTCTACGGAAACGATAGGATTTGCTTTTGGGAGTCGAGTATCTCATTACCGATGTATTATTCCTCCTTTACTGCATCCGTCGCTCCCTCACATTGACGAATTAACAGACAATTTGCGTCCATATGAAATACTCTGGGTTCCCTGCATTGTCCTTCTAAATCAAGATACGTTTCTACGGAAACTATAGGATTTTCTTTTGGGAGTCGAGTATCTCTTTTCCCATGCATTATTCCTCCTTTACTGCATCCCTCGCTCCCTCACATTGACTAATTAACACACAATTTGCGTCCATATGAAATATTCTGGGTTCCCTGCATTGTCCTTCTAAATCGACATACGTTTCTACGGAAACGATAGGATTTTCTTTTGGGAGTCGAGTTTCTCTTTTCCGATGCATTATTCCTCCTTTACTGCATCCCTTGCTCCATCACATTGACGAATTAACACACAATTTGCGTCCATATGAAATACTCTGGGTTCCCTGCATTGTCCCTCTAAATCGAGATACGTTTCTACGGAAACGATAGGATTTTCTTTTAGGGGTCGAGTATCTCTTCTCCTTTACTACATCCCTCGCTCCCACATATTGACGAATTAACACACAATTTGTGTCCATATGAAATACTCTGGGTTCCCTGCATTGTCTTCCAAACCGACATACGTTTCTACGGAAATGATAGGATTTTCTTTTGGGAGTCGAGTATCTGTTTTCCGATGCATTATTCCTCCTTTACTGCATCCCTCGCTCCCTCACATTCACGAATTAACACACAATTTGCATCCATATGAAATACTCTGGGTTCCCAGCATTGTCCTTCTAAATAGAGATACGTTTCTACGGAAAAGATAGGATTTTCTTATGGGAGACGAGTATGTCTTTTCCGATGCATTATTCCTCCTTACTGCATCCCTCGCTCTCTCACATTGACGAATTAACACACAATTTGCGTCCATATAAAATACTCTGGGTTCCTTGCCATCTCCATGTAAATCGAGATACGTTTCTACGGAAACGATAGGATATTCTTTCGGGAGTCGAGTATCTCTTTTCCGATGCATTATTCTCCTTTACTGCATCCCTCGCTCCCTCACTTAAACGAATTAACACACAATTTGCGTCCATATGAAATACTCTGGGTTCCCTGCATTTTCCGTCTAAATCGAGATACGTTTCTACGGAAACGAAAGGATTTTCTTTTGGGAGTCGGGTATCTCTTTTCCGATGCATTATTCCTCCTTTAATGCATTCCTCAGTCACTCACATTGACGAATTCTATAACAATTTTCGTCCATATGAAATACTCTGGGTTCCCTGCCGTCTCCTTCTAAATCGAGATACGTTTGTACAGAAACGATAGGATTTTCTTTTGGGAGTCGAGTATCTCTTTTCCGATGCGTTATTCCTCCATTACTGCATCCCTCGCTCCCTCACATTCACGAAATAACTCACAATTTGCGTCCATATGAAATACTCTGGGTACCCTGCATTTTCCGTCTAAATCGAGATACGTTTTTACGGAAACGAAAGGATTTTCTTTTGGGAGTCGAGTATCTCTTTTCCGATGCATTATTCCTCCTTTACTGCATCCCTCGCTCCCTCACATTGACGAATTAACACACAATTTGCGTCCATTTGAAATACTCTGGGTTCCCTGCCGTCTCTTTCTAAATCGAGATACGTTTCTACAGAAACAATAGAATTTTCGTCTGGGAGTCCAGTATCTCTTTTCCGATGCATTATTCCTCCATTACTGCTTCCCTCGCACCCTCACACTCACGAAATAACTCACAATTTGCGTCCATATGAAATACTCTGGGTTCCCTGCATTGTCCTTCTAAGTCGAGATACGTTTCTACGGAAACGGTAAAATTTTTTTTGGGGTGTCGAGTATCTCTCTTCCGATGCATTATTCCTCCTTTACTGCATCCCTCGCTCACTCACATTGACGAATTATATAACAATTTGCGTCCATATGAAATACTCTGGGTTCCATTCATTGTCTTTCTAAATCGAGATACGTTTCTACGGAAACGATAGGATTTGCTTTTGGGAGTCGAGTATCTCATTACCGATGTATTATTCCTCCTTTACTGCATCCCTCGCTCCCTCACATTGACGAATTAACAGACAATTTGCGTCCATATGAAATACTCTGGGTTCCCTGCATTGTCCTTCTAAATCAAGATACGTTTCTACGGAAACTATAGGATTTTCTTTTGGGAGTCGAGTATCTCTTTTCCCATGCATTATTCCTCCTTTACTGCATCCCTCGCTCCCTCACATTGACTAATTAACACACAATTTGCGTCCATATGAAATATTCTGGGTTCCCTGCATTGTCCTTCTAAATCGACATACGTTTCTACGGAAACGATAGGATTTTCTTTTGGGAGTCGAGTTTCTCTTTTCCGATGCATTATTCCTCCTTTACTGCATCCCTTGCTCCATCACATTGACGAATTAACACACAATTTGCGTCCATATGAAATACTCTGGGTTCCCTGCATTGTCCCTCTAAATCGAGATACGTTTCTACGGAAACGATAGGATTTTCTTTTAGGGGTCGAGTATCTCTTCTCCTTTACTACATCCCTCGCTCCCACATATTGACGAATTAACACACAATTTGTGTCCATATGAAATACTCTGGGTTCCCTGCATTGTCTTCCAAACCGACATACGTTTCTACGGAAATGATAGGATTTTCTTTTGGGAGTCGAGTATCTGTTTTCCGATGCATTATTCCTCCTTTACTGCATCCCTCGCTCCCTCACATTCACGAATTAACACACAATTTGCGTCCATATGAAATACTCTGGGTTCCCAGCATTGTCCTTCTAAATAGAGATACGTTTCTACGGAAAAGATAGGATTTTCTTATGGGAGACGAGTATGTCTTTTCCGATGCATTATTCCTCCTTACTGCATCCCTCGCTCTCTCACATTGACGAATTAACACACAATTTGCGTCCATATAAAATACTCTGGGTTCCTTGCCATCTCCATGTAAATCGAGATACGTTTCTACGGAAACGATAGGATATTCTTTCGGGAGTCGAGTATCTCTTTTCCGATGCATTATTCTCCTTTACTGCATCCCTCGCTCCCTCACTTAAACGAATTAACACACAATTTGCGTCCATATGAAATACTCTGGGTTCCCTGCATTTTCCGTCTAAATCGAGATACGTTTCTACGGAAACGAAAGGATTTTCTTTTGGGAGTCGGGTATCTCTTTTCCGATGCATTATTCCTCCTTTAATGCATTCCTCAGTCACTCACATTGACGAATTCTATAACAATTTTCGTCCATATGAAATACTCTGGATTCCCTGCCGTCTCCTTCTAAATCGAGATACGTTTCTACAGAAACGATAGGATTTTCTTTTGGGAGTCGAGTATCTCTTTTCCGATGCGTTATTCCTCCATTACTGCATCCCTCGCTCCCTCACATTCACGAAATAACTCACAATTTGCGTCCATATGAAATACTCTGGGTTCCCTGCATTTTCCGTCTAAATCGAGATACGTTTTTACGGAAACGAAAGGATTTTCTTTTGGGAGTCGGGTATCTCTTTTCCGATGCATTATTCCTCCTTTACTGCATCCCTCGCTCCCTCACATTGACGAATTAACACACAATTTGCGTCCATTTGAAATACTCTGGGTTCCCTGCCGTCTCGTTCTAAATCGAGATACGTTTCTACAGAAACGATAGGATTTTCTTTTGGGAGTCGAGCTTCTTTTTTTGCCGCTGCATTATTCCTCCGTTACTGCATCCCTCGCTCCCTCACATTGACGAATGAACACACATATTGCGTCCATATAAAATACTCTGGGTTCCCTGCATTGTCCTTCAAAATCGAGATACGTTTCTACGGAAACGATAGGATTTTCTTTTGGGAGTCGAGTATCTCTTTTCCGATGTATTATTCCTCCTTTACTCCATTCTTCGCTCCCTCACATTCACGAAATAACACACAATTTGCGTCCATATGAAATACTCGGGGTTCCCTGCATTATCCTTCTAAATCGAGATACGTTTCTACGGAAACGATAGGATTTTCTTTTGGGAGTCGTGTATCTCTTTTCCGATGCATTATTCCTCCTTTACTGCATCCTTGCTCCCTCACATTGACTAATTAACACACAATTTGCGTCCATATGAAATACTCTGTGTTCCCTGCATTGTCTTTCCAAATCGAGATACGTTTCTACGGAAACGATAGGATTTTCTTTTGGGAGTCGAGTATCTGTTTTCCGATGTATTATTCCTCCTTTACTGCATCCCTCGCTCCCTCACGTTGACGAATTAACACACAATTTGCGTCCATATGAAATACTCTGGGTTCCCTGCCGTCTCCTTCTAAATCGAGATACGTTTCTACAGAAACGATAGGATTTTCTTTTGGGAGTCGAGCTTCTATTTTCCGCTGCATTATTCCTCCTTTAATGCATCCCTCGCTCCCTCACATTGACGAATGAACACACATATTGCGTCCATATGAAATACTCTGGGTTCCTTGCATTGTCTTTCCTAATCGAGATACGTTTCTACGGAAACGATAGAATTTTCTTTTGGGAGTCGTGTATCTCTTTTCCCATGCATTATTCCTCCTTTACTGCATCCTTGCTCCCTCAAATTGACTAATTAACACACAATTTGCGTCCATATGAAATACTCTGGGTTCCCTGCATTGTCCTTCTAAATCAAGATACGTTTCTACGGAAACTATAGGATTTTCTTTTGGGAGTCGAGTATCTCTTTTCCCATGCATTATTCCTCCTTTACTGCATTCCTCGCTCCCTCACATTGACTAATTAACACACAATTTGCGTCCATATGAAATATCCTGGGTTCCCTGCATTGTCCTTCTAAATCGACATACGTTTCTACGGAAACGATAGGATTTTCTTTTGGGAGTCGAGTTTCTCTTTTCCGATGCATTATTCCTCCTTTACTGCATCCCTTGCTCCATCACATTCACGAATTAACACACAATTTGCGTCCATATGAAATACTCTGGGTTCCCTGCATTGTCCCTCTAAATCGAGATACGTTTCTACGGAAACGATAGGATTTTCTTTTAGGGGTCGAGTATCTCTTCTCCTTTACTACATCCCTCGCTCCCTCACATTGACGAATTAACACACAATTTGCGTCCATATGAAATACTCTGGGTTCCCTGCATTGTCTTCCAAACCGACATACGTTTCTACGGAAATGATAGGATTTTCGTCTGGGAGTCCAGTATCTCTTTTCCGATGCATTATTCCACCATTACTGCATCCCTCGCTCCCTCACATTCACGAAATAACTCACAATTTGCGTCCATATGAAATACTCTGGGATCCCTGCTTTGTCCTTCTAAATCGAGATACGTTTCTACGGAAACGATAGGATATTCTTTTGGGAGTCGAGTATCTCCTTTCCGATGCATTATTCCTCCTTTACTGCATCCCTCGCTCACTCACATTGACGAATTATATAACAATTTGCCTCCATATGAAATACTCTGGGTTCCATTCATTGTCTTTCTAAATCGAGATACGGTTCTACGGAAACGATAGGATTTGCTTTTGGGAGTCGAGTATCTCATTACCGATGTATTATTCCTCCTTTACTGCATCCCTCGCTCCCTCACATTGACGAATTAACACAAAATTTGCGTCCATATGAAATACTCTGGGTTCACTGCATTGTCTTTCTAAATCGAGATACGTTTCTACGGAAACGACAGGATTTTCTTTTTGGGAGTCGAGTATCTCTTTTCCGATGCATTATTCCTCCTTTACTGCATCCCTCGCTCCCTCACATTGACGAATTAACACGCAATTTGCGTCCATATAAAATACTTTGTGTTCCTTGCCATCTCCATCTAAATCGATATACGTTTCTACGGAAACGATAGGATTTTCTTTCGGGAGTCGAGTATCTCTTTTCCGATGCATTATTCCTCCTTTACTGCATCCCTCGCTCCCTCACACTGACGAATTAACACACAATTTGCGTCCATATGAAGTACTCTGGATTCCCTGCATTGTCCCACTAAATCGAGATACGTTTCTACGTAAACGATAGGATTTTCTTTTAGGGGTGGAGTATCTCTTCTCCTTTACTGCATCCCTCGCTCCCTCACATTGACAAATTAACACACAATTTGCGTCCATATGAAATACTCTGGGTTCCCTGCATTGTCCTTCTAAATCGAGATACTTTTCTACGGAAACGATGGGATTTTCTTTTGGGAGTCGAGTATCTCTTTTCCGCTGCATTATTCCTCCTTTGCTGCATCCCTCGCTTACTCACATTGACGAATTATATAACAATTTGCGTCCATATGAAATACTCTGGGTTCCATTCATTGTCTTTCTAAATCGAGATACGTTTCTACGGAAACGATAGGATTTGCTTTTGGGAGTCGAGTATCTCATTACCGATGTATTATTCCCCCTTTACTGCATCCCTCCCTCCCTCAAATTGACGAATTAACAGACAATTTGCGTCCATATGAAATACTCTGGGTTCCCTGCATTGTCTTTCCAAATCGAGATACGTTTCTACGGAACCGATAGGATTTTCTTTTGGGAGTCGAGTATTTGTTTTCCGATGCATTATTCCTCCTTTACTGCATCCCTCGCTCCCTCACATTGACGAATTAACACACAATTTGCGTCCATATGAAATACTCTGGGTTCCCTGCATTGTCTTTCCAAAACGAGATACGTATCTACGGAAGCGATAGGATTTTCTTTTGGGAGTCGAGTATCTCTTTTCCGATGCATTATTCCTCCTTTACTGCAGAGCACGCACACTCACATTGACGTATTAACACACAATTTGCGTCCATATCAAATACTCTGGGTTCCCAGCATTGTCTTTCTAAATCGAGATACGTGTGTTTACGGAAACAATAGGATTTTCTTTTGGTAGTCGAGTATCTCTTTTCCGATGCATTATTCCTCCTTTTCTGCATCCCTCGCTCCCTCACATTGACAAAATAACACACAATGTGCGTACATATGAAATACTCTGGGTTCCCTGCATTATCCTTCTAAATCGAAATACGTTTTGTACGGAAACGATAGAATTTTCTTTTGGGATTCGAGTATCTCTTTTCCGATTAATTATTCCCCCTTTACTGCATCCCTCGCTCCCTCATAATGAAGAATTAACACACAATTTGCGTCCATCCGAAATACTCTGGGTTCCATTCATTGTCTTTCTAAATCGAGATACGTTTCTACGGAAACGATAGGATTTCCTTTTGGGAGTCGAGTATCTCTTATCCGATGCATTATTCCTCCCTATTGCATCCCTCGCTCCCTCACATTGACGAATTAACAAACAATTTGCGTTCATATGAAGTACTATGGGATCCCTGCCATCTCCGTCTAAATCGAGATACGTTTCTACGGAAACGATAGGATATTCTTTCGGGAGTCGAGTTTCTCTTTTCCGATGCATTATTCCCCCTTTACTGCATCCCTCGCTCCCTCAAATTGACGAATTAACAGACAATTTGCGTCCATATGAAATACTCTGGGTTCCCTGCATTGTCTTTCCAAATCGAGATACGTTTCTACGGAACCGATAGGATTTTCTTTTGGGAGTCGAGTTTCTCTTTTCCGATGCATTATTCCTCCTTTACTGCATCCCTCGCTCCCTCACATTGACGAATTAACACACAATTTGCGTCCATATGAAATACTCTGGGTTCCCTGCATTGTCTTTCCAAAACGAGATACGTATCTACGGAAGCGATAGGATTTTCTTTTGGGAGTCGAGTATCTCTTCTCCGATGCATTATTCCTCCTTTACTGCAGACCACGCACACTCACATTGACGTATTAACACACAATTTGCGTCCATATCAAATACTCTGGGTTCCCAGCATTGTCTTTCTAAATCGAGATACGTGTGTTTACGGAAACAATAGGATTTTCTTTTGGTAGTCGAGTATCTCTTTTCCGATGCATTATTCCTCCTTTTCTGCATCCCTCGCTCCCTCACATTGACAAAATAACACACAATGTGCGTACATATGAAATACTCTGGGTTCCCTGCATTATCCTTCTAAATCGAAATACGTTTTGTACGGAAACGATAGAATTTTCTTTTGGGATTCGAGTATCTCTTTTCCGATTAATTATTCCCCCTTTACTGCATCCCTCGCTCCCTCATAATGAAGAATTAACACACAATTTGCGTCCATACGAAATACTCTGGGTTCCATTCATTGTCTTTCTAAATCGAGATACGGTTCTACGGAAACAATAGAATTTTCGTCTGGGAGTCCAGTATATCTTTTCCGATGCATTATTCCTCCATTACTGCATCCCTCGCTCCCTCACAATCACGAAATAACTCACAATTTGCGTCCATATGAAATACTCTGGGTTCCCTGCATTGTCCTTCTAAGTCGAGATACGTTTCTACGGAAACGGTAGGATTTTCTTTTGGGGTGTCGAGTATCTCTTTTCCGATGATTATTCCTCCTTTACTGCATCCCTCGCTCACTCACATTGACGAATTATATAACAATTTGCGTCCATATGAAATACTCTGGGTTCCATTCATTGTCTTTCTAAATCGAGATACGTTTCTACGGAAACGATAGGATTTTCTTTTGGGAGTCGAGTTTCTCTTTTCCGATGCATTATTCCTCCTTTACTGCATCCCTTGCTCCATTACATTGACGAATTAACACACAATTTGCGTCCATATGAAATACTCTGGGTTCCCTGCATTGTCCCCCTAAATCGAGATACGTTTCTACGGAAACGATAGGATTTTCTTTTAGGGGTCGAGTATCTCTACTCCTTTACTGCATCCCTCGCTCCCTCACATTGACGAATTAACACACAATTTGCGTCCATATGAAATACTCTGGGTTCCCTGCATTGTCTTCCAAATCGACATACGTTTCTACGGAAACGATAGGATTTTCTTTTGGGAGTCGAGTATCTGTTTTCCGATGCATTATTCCTCCTTTACTGCATCCCTCTCTCCCACACATTCACGAATTAACACACAATTTGCGTCCATATGAAATACTCTGGGTTCCCAGCATTGTCCTTCTAAATAGAGATACGTTTCTACGGAAAAGATAGGATTCTCTTATGGGAGACGAGTATGTCTTTTCCGATGCATTATTCCTCCTTACTGCATCCCTCGCACCCTCACATTGACGAATTAACACACAATTTGCGTCCATATAAAATACTCTGGGTTCCTTGCCATCTCCATCTAAATCGAGATACGTTTCTACGGAAACGATAGGATATTCTTTCGGGAGTCGAGTTTCTCTTTTCCGATGCATTATTCTCCTTTACTGCATCCCTCGCTCCCTCACTTAAACGAATTAACACACAATTTGCGTCCATATGAAATACTCTGCGTTCCCTGCATTTTCCGTCTAAATCGAGATACGTTTCTACGGAAACGAAAGGATTTTCTTTTGGGAGTCGGGTATCTCTTTTCCGATGTATTATTCCTCCTTTACTGCATTCCTCAGTCACTCACATTGACGAATTCTATAACAATTTTCGTCCATATGAAATACTCTGGGTTCCCTGCCATCTCCTTCTAAATCGAGATACGTTTCTACGGAAACGATAGGATTTTCTTTTGGGAGTCGAGTATCTCTTTTCCGATGAATTATTCCTCCTTTACTGCATCCCTCGCTCACTCACATTGACGAATTATATAACAATTTGCGTCCATATGAAATACTCTGGGTTCCATTCATTGTCTTTCTAAATCGAGATAAGTTTCTACGGAAACGATAGGATTTGCTTTTGGGAGTCGAGTATCTCATTACCGATGTATTATTCCTCCTTTACTGCATCCCTCGCTCCCTCACATTGACGAATTAACAGACAATTTGCGTCCATATGAAATACTCTGGGTTCCCTGCATTGTCCTTCTAAATCGAGATACGTTTCTACGGAAACTATAGGATTTTCTTTTGGGAGTCGAGTATCTCTTTTCCCATGCATTATTCCTCCTTTACTGCATCCCTCGCTCCCTCACATTGACGAATTAACACACAATTTGCGTCCATATGAAATATTCTGGGTTCCCTGCATTGTCCTTCTAAATCGACATACGTTTCTACGGAAACGATAGGATTTTCTTTTGGGAGTCGAGTTTCTCTTTTCCGATGCATTATTCCTCCTTTACTGCATCCCTTGCTCCATCACATGACGAATTAACACACAATTTGCGTCCATATGAAATACTCTGGGTTCCCTGCATTGTCCCTCTAAATCGAGATACGTTTCTACGGAAACGATAGGATTTTCTTTTATGGGTCGAGTATCTCTTCTCCTTTACTGCATCCCTCGCTCCCTCACATTGACGAATTAACACACAATTTGCGTCCATATGAAATACTCTGGGTTCCCTGCATTGTCTTTCCAAATCTACATACGTTTCTACGGAAACGATAGGATTTTCTTTTGGGAGTCGAGTATCTGTTTTCCGATGCATTATTCCCCCTTTACTGCATCCCTCGCTCCCTCACATTGACGAATCAACACACAATTTGCATCCATATAAAATACTCTGTGTTCCCTGCATTGTCCTTCTAAATCAAGATACGTTTCTACGGAAACGATAGGATTTTCTCTTGGGAGTCGAATATCTCTTTTCCGATGCATTATTCCTCCTTTACTGCATCCCTCGCTCCCTCACTTTGACGAATTAACACACAATTTGCGTCCATATTAAATACTCCGGGTTCCCTGTATTGTCTTTCCAAATGGAGATACTTTTCTACGGAAACGATAGGATTTTCTTTTGGGAGTCGAGTGTCTGTTTTCCGATGCATTATTCCTCCTTTACTGCATCCCTCGCTCCCTCACGTTGACGAATTAACACACAATTTGCGTCCATATGAAATACTCTGGGTTCCCTGCATTGTCTTTCCAAATCGAGATACGTTTCTACGGAAACGATAGGATTTTCTTTTGGGAGTCGAGTATCTGTTTTCCGATGCATTATTCCTCCTTTACTCCATCCCTCGCTCCCTCACATTGACGAATTAACACACAATTTGCGTCCATATGAAATACTCTGGGTTCCCAGCATTGTCCTTCTTAATAGAGATACGTTTCAACGGAAACGATACGATTTTCTTTTGGGAGACGAGTATATCTTGTCGGATGCATTATTCCTCCTTACTGCATCCCTCGCTCCCTCACATTGACGACTTAATACACAATTTGCGTCCATATAAAATACTCTGTGTTCCTTGTCATCTCCATCTAAATCGAGATACGTTTCTACGGAATCGATAGGATTTTCTTTCGGGAGTCGAGTATCTCTTTTCCGATGCATTAATCCTCCTTTACTGCATCCCTCGCTCAATCACTTAAACGAATTAACACACAATTTTCTTCCATATGAAATACTCAGGCTTCCCTGCATCTTCCGTATAAATCGAGATACGTTTGTACGGAAACGAAAGGATTTTCTTTTGGGAGTCGAGTATCTCTGTTCCGATGCGTTTTTCCTCCTTTACTGCATCCCTCGCTCCCTCACATGGACGAATTAACACACAATTTGCGTCCATATAAAATACTCTGGGTTCCCTGCATTGTCCCTCTAAATCGAGATATATTCCACGGAAACGATAGGATTTTCTTTTAGGGGTCGAGTATCTCTTCTCCTTTACTGCATATGCGCTCCTTCACATTGACAAATTAACATACAATTTGCGTCCATATGAAATACTCTGGGTTCCCTGCCGTCTCCTTCTAAATCGGGATACGTTTCCACGGAAACGATAGGATTTTCGTTTGGGATTCGAGTATCTCTTTTCCGATGCATTATTCCTTCTTTACTGCATCCCTCGCTCCCTCACATTGACGAATGAACACACAATTTGCGTCCATATGAAATACTCTGGGTTCCCAGCTTTGTCCATCTAAATCGAGATACGTTTCTACGGAAACGATAGGATTTTCTTTTAGGGGTCGAGTATCTCTTCTCCTTTACTGCATCCCTCGCTCCCTCACATTGACAAATTAAAACACAATTTGCGTCCATATGAAATACTCTGGGATCCCTGCATTGTCCTTCTAAATCGAGATACGTTTCTACGGAAACTATGGGATTTTCTTTTGGGAGTCGAGTATCTATTTTCCGCTGCATTATTCCTCCTTTACTGCATCCCTCGCTCCCTCACATTGACGAATTAACACACAATTTGCGTCCATATGAAATACTCTGGGTTCCCAGCATTGTCCTTCTTAATAGAGATACGTTTCTACGGAAACGATAGGATTTTCTTTTGGGAGACGAGTATCTCTTTTCCGATGCATTATTCCTTCTTACTGCATCCCTCGCTCCCTCACATTGACGAATTAACCCACAATTTGCGTCCATATAAAATACTCTGGGTTCCTTGCCATCTCCATCTAAATCGAGATACGTTTCTACGGAATCGATAGGATTTTCTTTCGGGAGTCGAGTATCTCTTTTCCGATGCATTATTCCTCCTTTACCGCATCCCTCGCTCCTCACATTGACGAATTAACACACAATTTGCGTCCATATGAAATACTCTGGGTTCAATGCCGTCTCCTACTAAATCGATATACGTTTCTACGGAAACTGAAGGATTTTCTTTTGGGAGTCGAGGATCTCTTTTCCGATGCATTATTCCTCCTTTACTGCATCCCTCGCTCCCTCACATTGACGAATTAACACACAATTTGCGTCCATATGAAATACTCTGTGTTCCCTGCATTGTCTTTCTAAATCGAGATACGTTTCTACGGAAACGATAGGATTTTCTTTTAGGGGTCGAGTATCTCTTCTCCTTTACTGCATATGCGCTCCCTTACATTGACAAATTAACATACAATTTGCGTCCATATGAAATTCTCTGGGTTCCCTCCCGTCTCCTTCTAAATCGGGATACGTTTCCACGGAAACGATAGGATTTTCTTTTGGGATTCGAGTATCTCTTTTCCGATGCATTATTCCTTCTTTACTGCATCCCTCGCTCCCTCACATTGACGAATGAACACACAATTTGCGTCCATATGAAATACTCTGGGTTCCCTGCATTGTCCGTCTAAATTGAGATACGCTTCTACGGAAACGAAAGAATGTTGTTTTGGGAGTCGAGTATCTCTTTTCCGATGCATTATTCCTTCTTTACTGCATCCCTCGCTCCCTCACATTGACGAATTAACACACAATTTGCGTCCATATGAAATACTCTGGTTTCACTCCTTTGTCCTTTTAAGTCGACATACGTTTCTACGGAAACGGTAGGATTTTCTTTTGGGAGTCGAGTATCTCTTCTCCGATGCATTATTCCTCCTTTACTGCAGCCCACGCTCACTCACATTGACGAATTAACACACAATTTGCGTCCATATGAAATACTCTGGGTTCAATGCCGTCTCCTTCTAAATCGATATACGTTTCTACGGAAACTGTAGGATTTTCTTTTGGGAGTCGGGTATCTCTTTTCCGATGCATTATTCCTCCTTTACTGCATTCCTCAGTCACTCACATTGACGAATTCTATAACAATTTTCGTCCATATGAAATACTCTGGGGTCCCTGCCGTCTCCTTCTAAATCGGGATACGTTTCCACGGAAACGATAGGATTTTCTTTAGGGATTCGAGTATCTCTTTTCCGATGCATTATTCCTTCTTTACTGCATCCCTCGCTTCCTCACATTGACGAATGAACACACAATTTGCGTCCATATGAAATACTCTGGGTTCCCTGCTTTGTCCTTCTAATTTGACATACGTTTCTACGGAAACGATAGGATTTTCTTTTAGGGGTCGAGTATCTCTTCTCCTTTACTGCATCCCTCGCTCCCTCACATTGACAAATTAACACACAATTTGCGTCTATATGAAATACTCTGGGTTCCCTGCATTGTCCTTCTAAATCGAGATACGTTTCTACGGAAACGATGGGATTTTCTTTTAGGGGTCGAGTATCTCTTCTCCTTTACTGCATATGCGCTCCCTCACATTGACAAATTAACATACAATTTGCGTCAATATGAAATACTCTGGGTTCCCTGCCGTCTCCTTCTAAATCGGGATACGTTTCCACGGAAACGATAGGATTTTCTTTTGGGATTCGAGTATCTCTTTTCCGATGCATTATTCCTTCTTTACTGCATCCTTCGCTCCCTCACATTGACGAATGAACACACAATTTGCGTCCATATGAAATACTCTGGGTTCCCTGTTTTGTCCTTCTAAGTCGACATACGCTTCTACGGAAACGATAGGATTTTCTTTTGAGAGTCGAGTATCTCTTCTCCGATGCATTATTCCTCCTTTACTGCAGCCCACGCTCACTCACATTGACGAATTAACACACAATTTGCGTCCATATGAAATACTCTGGGTTCCCTGCATTGTCCGTCTAAATCGAGATACGTTTCAACGGAAACGAAAGGATTTTCTTTTGGGAGTCGAGTATCGCTTTTCCGATGCATTATTCCTCCTTTACTGCATCCCTCGCTCCCTCACATTGACGAATTAACACACAATTTGCGTCCATATGAAATACTCTGGGTTCCCTCCATTGTCCGTCTAAATCGAGATACGTCTCCACGGAAACGAAAGGATGTTGTTTTGGGAGTCGAGTATCTCTTTTCCGATGCATAATTCCTCCTTTACTGCATCCCTCGCTCCCTCACATTGACGAATTAACACACAATTTGCGTCCATATGAAATACTCTGGGTTCAATGCCATCTCCTTCTAAATCGAGATACGTTTCCACGGAAACTGTAGGATTTTCTTTTGGGAGTCGAGTATCTCTTTTCCGATGCATTATTCCTCTTTTCTGCATTCCTCGCTCACACATATTTACGAATTATATAACAATTTGCGTCCATATGAAACACTCTCGGTTCCCTGCATTGTCTTTCTAAATCGAGATACGTTTCTAAGGAAACGATAGGATTTTCTTTTGGGATTCAAGTATCGCTTACCCGATGTATTATTCCTCTTTTACTGCATCCCTCGCTCCCTCACATTGACGAATTAACACACAATTTGCGTCCATATGAAATACTCTGGGTTCCCTGCTTTGTCCTTTTAAGTCGACATACGTTTCTAACGAAACGGTAGGATTTTCTTTTGGGAGTCGAGTATCTCTTCTCCGATGCATTATTCCTCCATTACTGCATCCCTCGCTTCCTCTCATTGACGAATTCACACACAATTTGCGTCCATATGAAATACTCTGGGTTCCCTGCATTGTCCTTCTAAATCGAGATACGTTTCTACGGAAACGATAGGATTTTCTTGTAGGGGTCCAGTATCTCTTCTCCTTTACTGCATCCCTCGCTCCCTCACAATGACAAATTAACACACAATTTGCGTCCATATGAGATACTCTGGGTTCCCTGCATTGACCTTCTAAATCGAGATACGTTTCTACGGAAACGATGGGATTTTCTTTTGGGAGTCGAGTATCTCTTTTCCGCTGCATTATTCCTCCCTTACTGCATCCCTCGCTCCCTCACATTGACGAATTAACACACAATTTGCGTCCATATAAAATACTCTGTGTTCCCTGTATTGTCTTTCCAAATCGAGATACGTTTCTACGGAAACGATAGGATTTTATTTTGGGAGTCGAGTATCTGTTTTCCGATGCATTATTCCTCCTTTACTGCATCCCTCGCTCCCTCACATTGACGAATTTATACACAATTTGCGTCCATATGAAATACACTGGGTTCCCTGCATTGTCTTTCCAAATCGAGATACGTTTCTACGGAAACGATAGGATTTTTTTTTTTTTGGGAGTCGCGTATCTGTTTTCCGATGCATTATTCCTCCTTACTGCATCCCTCTCTCCCTCACATTAACGAATTAACAAACAATTTGCGTCCATATGAAATACTCTGGGTTCCTTGCCATGTCCATCTAAATCGAGATACGTTTCTACGGAAACGATTGGATTTTCTTTCGGGAGTCGAGTATCTCTTTTCCGATGCATTATTCCTCCTTTACTGCATCCCTCGCTCCCTCACTTAAACGAATTAACACACAATTTGCGACCATATGAAATACTCTGGCTTCCCAGCGTTTTCCGCCTAAATTGAGATACGTTTCTACGGAAACGAACGGATTTTCTTTTCGAAATCGAGTATCTCTTTTCCGATGCGTTATTCCTCCTTTACTGCATCCCTCGCTCCCTCACTTTAACGAATTAACAAACAATTTGCGTCCATATAAAATACTCTGGGTTCCCTGCATTGTCCCTCTAAATCGAGATATGTTTCTACGGAAACGATAGGATTTTCTTTTAGGGGTCGAGTATCTCTTATCCTTTACTGCATATGCGCTCCCTCACATTGACAACTTAACGTACAATATGCGTCCATATGAAATACTCTGGGTTCCCTGCCGTCTTCTTCTAAATCGGGATACGTTTCCACGGAAACGATATGATTTTCTTTTGGGAGTCGAGTATCTCTTTTCCGATGCATTATTCCTTCTTTACTGCATCCCTCGCTCCCTCACATTGACGAATGAACACACAATTTGCGTCCATATGAAATACTATGGGTTCCCTGCTTTGTCCTTCTAAGTCGACATACGTTTCTACGGAAACGGTAGGATTTTCCTTTGGAAGTCGAGTATCTCTTCTCCGATGCATTATTCCTCCTTTACTGCAGCCGACGCTCACTCACATTGACGAATTAACACACAATTTGCGTCCATATGAAATACTCTGGGTTCCTTGCATTGTCCGTCTAAATCGAGATACGTTTCTACGGAAACGAAAGGATTTTTTTTGGGAGTCGAGTATCTCTTTGCCGATGCATTATTCCTCCTTTACTGCATCCCTCGCTCCCTCACATTGACGAATTAACGCACAATTTGGGTGCATATGAAATACTCTGGGTTCAATGCCGTCTCCTTCTAAATCGAGATACGTTTCTACGGAAACTGTAGGATTTTCTTTTGGGAGTCGAGTATCTCATTTCCGATGCATTATTCCTCTTTTTCTGCATTCCTCGCTCACTCACATTGACGAATTAACACACAATTTGCGTCCGTAAGAAATACTTTGGGTTTCCTGCATTGTCCATCTTAATCGAGATACGTTTCTACGGAAACGATGGAATTTTCTTTTGGGATTCGAGTATCTCTTTTCCGATGCATTATTCCTCCGTTACTGCATCCCACGCTCCCTATCATTGACGAATTAACACACAATTTGCGTCCATATGAAATACTCTGGGTTCCCTACATTGTCCTTCTAAATAGAGATACCTCTCTACAGAAACGATAGGATTTTCTTTTGGGAGTCGAGTATCTCTTTTCCGATGCATTATTCCTCCGTTACTGCATTACTCGCTCCCTCACATTGACGAATTAACAAACAATTTGCGTCCATATGAAGTACTCTGGGTTCCCTGCCATCGCATTCTAAACCGAGATACGATTCTACGGAAACGATAGGATTTTCTTTTGGGAGTCGAGTATCTCTTTTCCGATGCATTATTCCCCCTTTACTGCATCCCGCGCACACTCACATTGACGAATTAACACACAATTTGCGTCCATATGAAATACTCTTGGTTTCTTGCATTGTCCTTCTAAATCGAGATACGTTTCTACGGAAACGCTCGGATTTTCTTTTGGGAGTAGAGTATCTCTTTTCCGATGCATTATTCCTCCTTTACTGCATCCCTCGCTCCCTCACATTGTCAAATTAATACACAATTTGCGTCTATATGAAATACTCTGGGTTCCCTGCATTGTCCTTCCAAATCGAGATACGTTTCTACGGAAACGATAGGATTTTCTTTTGGGAGTTGAGTATCTCTTTTCCGATGCATTATTCCCCCTTTACTGCATCCCGCGCTCACTCACATTGACGAATTAACACACAATTTGCGTCCATATAAAATACTCTGGGTTCCCTGCATTGTCCATCTAAATCGAGATACGATACTACGGAAACGATAGGATTTTCTTTTGGGAGTCGAGTACCTCTTTTCCCATGCATTATTCCTCCTTTACTGCATCTCTCGCTCCTCATATTGACGAATTAACACACAATTTTCGTCCGTATGTAATACTCTGGGTTTCTTGCATTGTCCTTCTACATCGACATACGTTTCTACGGAAACGATAGGATTTTCTTTTGGGAGTCGAGTATCTCTTTTCCGATGCATTATACCTCCTTTACTGCATCCCTCGCTCCCTCACATTGACGAATTGACACACAATTTGGGTCAATATGAAATACTCTGGGTTCCCTGCATTGTCTTTCCAAATCGAGATACGTTTCTACGGAAACGACAGGAATTTCTTTTGGGAGTCGAGTATCTGTTTTCCGATGCATTATTCCTCCTTTACTGCATCCCTCGCTCCGGCAACATTGACGAATTAACACACCATTCGCGTCCGTAAGAAATACTCTGGGTCTCCTGCATTGTCCATCTAAATCGAGACAGGTTTCTACGGAAACGATGGAATTTTCTTTTGGGAGTCGAGTATCTCTTTTCCGATGCATTATTCCTCCGTTACTGCATCCCTGGCTCCCTCACATTGACGAATTAACACACAATTTGCGTCCATATGAAATACTCTGGGTTCCCTACATTGTCCTTCTAAATAGAGATACGTTTCTACGGAAACGATAGGATTTTCTTTTGGGAGTCGAGTATCTCTTTTCCGATGCATTATTCCTCCGTTACTGCATTACTCGCTCCCTCACATTGACGAATTAACAAACAATTTTCGTCCATATGAAGTATTCTGGGTTCCCTGCCATCTCCGTTTAAATCGAGATACGTTTCTACGGAAACGATAGAATTTTCGACTCGGAGTCGAGTATCTCTTTTCCGATGCATTATTCCTCCTTTACTGCATCCCTCGCTCCCTCACATTGACGAATTAACACAGAATTTGCGTCCATATGAAATACTCTGGGTTCCCTGCTTTGTCTTTCTAAATCGAGATACGTTTCTACGGAAACGATAGGATTTTCTTTTGGGAGTCGAGTATCGCTTACCCGATGTATGATTCCTCTTTTACTGCATCCCTCGCTCCCTCACATTGTTGAATGAACACACAATTTGCGTCCATATAAAATACACTGGGTTCCCTGCATTGACATTCTAAATCGAGATACGTTTCTACGGGAACGATAGGATGTTGTTTTGGGAGTCGAGTATCTCTTGTCCGATGCATTATTCCTCCTTTACTGCATCCCTCGCTCCCTCACATTGACGAATTAACACACAATTTGCGTCCATATGAATTACTCTGGGTTCAATGCCGTCTCCTTCTAAATCGAAATACGTTTCTACGGAAACGGTAGTATTTTCTTTTGGGAGTCGAGTATCTCTTTTCCGATGCATTATTCCTCCTTTACTGCATCCCTCGCTCACTCACATTGACGAACTATATAACAATTTGCGTCCATATGAAATACTCTTGGTTTCCTGCATTGTCCTTCTAAATCGAGATACGTTTCTACGGAAACGATAGGATTTTCTTTTGGGAGTCGAGTATCTCTTTTCCGATGCATTATTCCTCCTTTACTGCATCCCTCGCTCCCTCACATTTGTCAAGTTAATACACAATTTGCATCCATATGAAATACTCTGGGTTCCCTGCATTGTCCTTCTAAATCGAGACACGTTTCTACGGAAACGATAGGATATTCTTTTGGGAGTTGAGTACCTCTTTTCCGATGCATTATTCCTCCTTTACTGCATCCCTCGCTCCCTCACATTGACGAATTAACACACAATTTGCGTCCATATGAATACTCTGGGTTCCCTGCATTGTCTTTCCAAATCCAGATATGTTTCTACGGAAACGGTAGGATTTTCTTTTGGGAGTCGAGTATCTGTTGTCCGATGCATTATTCCTCCTTTACTGCATCCCTCGCTCCCTCACATTGACGAATTAACAAAGAATTTGCGTCCATATGAAGTACTCTGGGTTCCCTGCCATCGCATTCTAAATCGAGATACGATTCTACGGAAACGATAGGATTTTCTTTTGGGAGTCAAGTATCTCTTTTCCGATGCATTATTCCCCCTTTACTGCATCCCGCGCTCACTCACATTGACGAATTAACACACAATTTGCGTCCATATGAAATACTCTTGGTTTGTTGCATTGT
Organism: Schistocerca nitens; assembly: GCF_023898315.1. NCBI lineage: Eukaryota > Metazoa > Arthropoda > Insecta > Orthoptera > Acrididae > Schistocerca > Schistocerca nitens. Next base: position 2,761,313 of record NW_026046060.1, read on the forward strand.
CCTTCTAAATCGAGATACGTTTCTACGGAAACGATAGGATTATCTTTTGGGAGTCGAGTATCTCTTTTCCGATGCATTATTCCTCCTTTACTGCATCCCTCGCTCCCTCACATTGTCGAGATAATACACAATTTGCGTCCATATGAAACACTCTGGGTTCCCTGCATTGACTTCTAAATCGAGATACGTTTCTACGGAAACGATAGGATTTTCTTTTGGGAGTAGAGTATCTCTTTTCCGATGCATTATTCCTCCTTTACTGCATCCCTCGCTCCGTCACATTGTCAAATTAATACACAATTTGCGTCCATATGAAATACTCTGGGTTCCCTGCATTGTCCTTCTAAATCGAGATACGTTTCTACGGAAACGATAGGATTTTCTTTTGGGAGTTGAGTATCTCTTTTCCGATGCATTATTCCCCCTTTACTGCATCCCGCGCTCACTCACATTGACGAATTAACACACAATTTGCGTCCATATGAAATACTCTGGGTTCCCTGCATTGTCCTTCTAAATCGAAATACGTTTCTACGGAAACGATAGGATTTTCTTTTGGGAGTCGAGTATCTCTTTTCCGATGCATTATACCTGCTTTACTGCATCCCTCGCTCCGTCACATTGACGAGTTAACACACAATTTGCGTCCATATAAAATACTCTGGGTCCCTGCATTGTCCTTCTAAATCGAAATACGTTTCTACGGAAACGATAGGATTTTCTTTTGGGAGTCGAGTATCTCTTTTCTGATGCATTATACCTCCTTTACTGCATCCCTCGCTCCCTCACATTGACGAATTGACACACAATTTGGGTCAATATGAAATACTCTGGGTTCCCTGCATTGTCTTTTCAAATCGAGATACTTTTCTACGGAAACGACAGGAATTTCTTTTGGGAGTCGAGTATCTGTTTTCCGATGCATTATTCCTCCTTTACTGCATCCCTCGCTCCCTCACATTGACGAATTAACACACAATTTGCGTCCGTAAGAAATACTCTGGGTTTCCTGCATTGTCCATCTAAATCGAGATACGTTTCTAGGGAAACGATGGAATTTTCTTTTGGGAGTCGAGTATCTCTTTTCCGATGCATTTTTCCTCCGTTACTGCATTACTCGCTCCCTCACATTGACGAATTAACAAACAATTTTCGTCCATATGAAGTATTCTGGGTTCCCTGCCATCTCCGTTTAAATCGAGATACGTTTCTACGGAAACGATAGAATTTTCGACTCGGAGTATCTCTTTTCCGATGCATTATTCCTCCTTTACTACATCCCTCGCTCCCTCACATTGACGAATTAACACACAATTTGCGTCCATATGAAATACTCTTGGTTCCCTGCATTGTCCTGCTAAATCGACATACGTTTCTACGGAAACGATAGGATTTTCTTTTGGGAGTCGAGTATCTCTTTTCCGATGCATTATTCCTCCTTTACTGCACCCCTTGCTCCCTCACATTGACGAATTAACACACAATTTGCGTCCATATGAAATACTCTGGGTTCCCTGCCGCCTCCTTCTAAATCGAGATACGTTTCTACGGAACGGTAGGATTTTCTTTTGGGAGTCGAGTATCTCTTCTCCGATGCATTATTCCTCCTTTACTGCATCCCACGCTCCCTCACATTGACGAATTAACACACAATTTGCGTCCATATGAATTACTCTGGGTTCAATGCCGTCTCCTTCTAAATCGAGATACGTTTCTACGGAAACGGTAGTATTTTCTTTTGGGAGTCGAGTATCTCTTTTCCGATGCATTATTCCTCCTTTACTGCATCCCTCGCTCACTCACATTGACGAACTATATAACAATTTGCGTCCATATGAAATACTCTTGGTTTCCTGCATTGTCCTTCTAAATCGAGATACGTTTCTACGGAAACGATAGGATTTTCTTTTGGGAGTCGAGTATCTCTTTTCCGATGCATTATTCCTCCTTTACTGCATCCCTCGCTCCCTCACATTTGTCAAGTTAATACACAATTTGCGTCCATATGAAATACTCTGGGTTCCCTGCATTGCCCTTCTAAATCGAGATACGTTTCTACGGAAACGATAGGATATTCTTTTGGGAGTTGAGTACCTCTTTTCCGATGCATTATTCCTCCTTTACTGCATCCCTCGCTCCCTCACATTGACGAATTAACACACAATTTGCGTCCATATGAATACTCTGGGTTCCCGGCATTGTCTTTCCAAATCCAGATACGTTTCTACGGAAACGGTACGATTTTCTTTTGGGAGTCGAGTATCTGTTGTCCGATGCATTATTCCTCCTTTACTGCATCCCTCGCTCCCTCACATTGACGAATTAACAAACAATTTGCGTCCATATGAAGTACTCTAAGTTCCCTGCCATCGCATTCTAAATCGAGATACGATTCTACGGAAACGATAGGATTTTCTTTTGGGAGTCAAGTATCTCTTTTCCGATGCATTATTCCCCCTTTACTGCATCCCCCGCTCACTCACATTGACGAATAAACACACAATTTGCGTCCATATGAAATACTCTTGGTTTGTTGCATTGTCCTTCTAAATCGAGATACGTTTCTACGGAAACGATAGGATTTTCTTTTTGGAGTTGAGTATCTCTTTTCCGATGCATTATTCCCCCTTTACTGCATCCCGCGCTCACTCACATTGACGAATTAACACACATTTTGCGTCCATATGAAATACTCTGGGTTCCCTGCATTGTCCTTCTAAATCGAAATACGTTTCTACCTAAACAATAGGATTTTCTTTTGGGAGTCGAGTATCTCTTTTCTGATGCATTATTCCTGCTTTACTGCATCCCTCGCTCCGTCACATTGACGAGTTAACAAACAATTTGCGTCCATATAAAATACTCTGGGTCAGTGCATTGTCCTTCTAAATCGAAATACGTTTCTACGGAAACGATAGGATTTTCTTTTGGGAGTCGAGTATCTGTTGTCCGATGCATTATTCCTCCTTTACTGCATCCCTCGCTCCCTCACATTGACGAATTAACAAACAATTTGCGTCCATATGAAGTACTCTAAGTTCCCTGCCATCGCATTCTAAATCGAGATACGATTCTACGGAAACGATAGGATTTTCTTTTGGGAGTCAAGTATCTCTTTTCCGATGCATTATTCCCCCTTTACTGCATCCCCCGCTCACTCACATTGACGAATAAACACACAATTTGCGTCCATATGAAATACTCTTGGTTTGTTGCATTGTCCTTCTAAATCGAGATACGTTTCTACGGAAACGATAGGATTTTCTTTTTGGAGTTGAGTATCTCTTTTCCGATGCATTATTCCCCCTTTACTGCATCCCGCGCTCACTCACATTGACGAATTAACACACATTTTGCGTCCATATGAAATACTCTGGGTTCCCTGCATTGTCCTTCTAAATCGAAATACGTTTCTACCTAAACAATAGGATTTTCTTTTGGGAGTCGAGTATCTCTTTTCTGATGCATTATTCCTGCTTTACTGCATCCCTCGCTCCGTCACATTGACGAGTTAACAAACAATTTGCGTCCATATAAAATACTCTGGGTCAGTGCATTGTCCTTCTAAATCGAAATACGTTTCTACGGAAACGATAGGATTTTCTTTTGGGAGTCGAGTATCTCTTTTCTGATGCATTATACCTCCTTTACTGCATCCCTCGCTCCCTCACATTGACGAATTGACACACAATTTGGGTCAATATGAAATACTCTGGGTTCCCTGCATTGTCTTTTCAAATCGAGATACGATTCTACGGAAACGACAGGAATTTCTTTTGGGAGTCGAGTATCTGTTTTCCGATGCATTATTCCTCCTTTACTGCATCCCTCGCTCCCTCACATTGACGAATTAACACACAATTTGCGTCCATATGAATTACTCTGGGTTCAATGCCGTCTCCTTCTAAATCGAAATACGTTTCTACGGAAACGGTAGTATTTTCTTTTGGGAGTCGAGTATCTCTTTTCCGATGCATTATTCCTCGTTTACTGCATCTCTCGCTCACTCACATTGACGAACTATATAACAATTTGCGTCCATATGAAATACTCTTGGTTTCCTGCATTGTCCTTCTAAATCGAGATACGTTTCTACGGAAACGATAGGATTTTCTTTTGGGAGTCGAGTATCTCTTTTCCGATGCATTATTCCTCCGTTACTGCATTACTCGCTCCCTCACATTGACGAATTAACAAACAATTTTCGTCCATATGAAGTATTCTGGGTTCCCTGCCATCTCCGTTTAAATCGAGATACGTTTCTACGGAAACGATAGAATTTTCGACTCGGAGTCGAGTATCTCTTTTCCGATGCATTATTCCTCCTTTACTACATCACTCGCTCCCTCACATTGACGAATTAACACACAATTTGCGTCCATATGAAATACTCTTGGTTCCCTGCATTGTCCTGCTAAATCGACATACGTTTCTACGGAAACGATAGGATTTTCTTTTGGGAGTCGAGTATCTCTTCTCCGATGCATTATTCCTCCTTTACTGCACCCCTTGCTCCCTCACATTGACGAATTAACACACAATTTGCGTCCATATGAAATACTCTGGGTTCCCTGCCGTCTCCTTCTAAATCGAGATACGTTTCTACGGAAACGGTAGGATTTTCTTTTGGGAGTCGAGTATCTCTTCTCCGATGCATTATTCCTCCTTTACTGCATCCATGCTCCCTCACATTGACGAATTAACACACAATTTGCGTCCATATGAATTACTCTGGGTTCAATGCCGTCTCCTTCTAAATCGAGATACGTTTCTACGGAAACGGTAGTATTTTCTTTTGGGAGTCGAGTGTCTCTTTTCCGATGCATTATTCCTCCTTTACTGCATCCCTCGCTCACTCACATTGACGAACTATATAACAATTTGCGTCCATATGAAATACTCTTGGTTTCCTGCATTGTCCTTCTCAATCGAGATACGTTTCTACGGAAACGATAGGATTTTCTTTTGGGAGTCGAGTATCTCTTTTCCGATGCATTATTCCTCCTTTACTGCATCCCTCGCTCCCTCACATTTGTCAAGTTAATACACAATTTGCGTCCATATGAAATACTCTGGGTTCCCTGCATTGTCCTTCTAAATCGAGATACGTTTCTACGGAAACGATAGGATATTCTTTTGGGAGTTGAGTACCTCTTTTCCGATGCATTATTCCTCCTTTACTGCATCCCTCGCTCCCTCACATTGACGAATTAACACACAATTTGCGTCCATATGAATACTCTGGGTTCCCTGCATTGTCTTTCCAAATCCAGATACGTTTCTACGGAAACGGTACGATTTTGTTTTGGGAGTCTAGTATCTGTTGTCCGATGCATTATTCCTCCTTTACTGCATCCCTCGCTCCCTCACATTGACGAATTAACAAACAATTTGCGTCCATATGAAGTACTCTGGGTTCCCTGCCATCGCATTCTAAATCGAGATACGATTCTACGGAAACGATAGGATTTTCTTTTGGGAGTCAAGTATCTCTTTTCCGATGCATTATTCCCCCTTTACTGCATCCCGCGCTCACTCACATTGACGAATTAACACACAATTTGCGTCCATATGAAATACTCTTGGTTTGTTGCATTGTCCTTCTAAATCGAGATACGTTTCTACGGAAACGATAGGATTTTCTTTTTGGAGTTGAGTATCTCTTTTCCGATGCATTATTCCCCCTTTACTGCATCCCGCGCTCACTCACATTGACGAATTAACACACAATTTGCGTCCATATGAAATACTCTGGGTTCCCTGCATTGTCCTTCTAAATCGAAATACGTTTCTACGGAAACGACAGGAATTTCTTTTGGGAGTCGAGTATCTGTTTTCCGATGCATTATTCCTCCTTTACTGCATCCCTCGCTCCCTCACATTGACGAATTAACACACAACTTGCGTCCGTAAGAAATACTCTGGGTTTCCTGCATTGTCCATCTAAATCGAGATACGTTTCTAGGGAAACGATGGAATTTTCTTTTGGGAGTCGAGTATCTCTTTTCCGATGCATTATTCCTCCGTTACTGCATCCCTCGCACCCTCACATTGACGAATTAACACACAATTTGCGTCCATATGAAATACTCTGGGTTCCCTACATTGTCCTTCTAAATAGAGATACGTTTCTACGGAAACGATATGATTTTCTTTTGGGAGTCGAGTATCTCTTTTCCGATGCATTATTCCTCCGTTACTGCATTACTCGCTCCCTCACATTGACGAATTAACAAACAATTTTCGTCCATATGAAGTATTCTGCGTTCCCTGCCATCTCCGTTTAAATCGAGATACGTTTCTACGGAAACGATAGAATTTTCGACTCGGAGTCCAGTATCTCTTTTCCGATGCATTATTCCTCCTTTACTACATCCCTCGCTACCTCACATTGACGAATTAACACACAATTTGCGTCCATATGAAATACTCTGGGTTCCCTGCCGTCTCCTTCTAAATCGAGATACGTTTCTACGGAAACGGTAGGATTTTCTTTTGGGAGTCGAGTATCTCTTTTCCGATGCATTATTCCTCCTTTACTGCACCCCTTGCTCCCTCACATTGACGAATTAACACACAATTTGCGTCCATATGAAATACTCTGGGTTCCCTGCATTGTCCTGCTAAATCGACATACGTTTCTACGGAAACGATAGGATTTTCTTTTGGGAGTCGAGTATCTCTTTTCCGATGCATTATTCCTCCTTTACTGCACCCCTTGCTCCCTCACATTGTCGAATTAACACACAATTTGCGTCCATATGAAATACTCTGGGTTCCCTGCATTGACATTCTAAATCGAGATACGTTTCTACGGAAACGGAAGGATTTTCTTTTGGGAGTCGAGTATCTCTTCTCCGATGCATTATTCCTCCTTTACTGCATCCCTCGCTCCCTCACATTGACGAATTAACACACAATTTGCGTCCATATGAATTACTCTGGGTTCAATGCCGTCTCCTTCTAAATCGATATACGTTTCTACGGAAACAGTAGTATTTTCTTTTGGGAGTCGAGTATCTCTTTTCCGATGCATTATTCCTCCTTTACTGCAGCCCTCGCTCACTCACATTGACGAACTATATAACAATTTGCGTCCATATGAAATACTCTTGGTTTCCTGCATTGTCCTTCTAAATGGAGATACGTTTCTACGGAAACGATAGGATTTTGTTTTGGGAGTGGAGTATCTCTTTTCCGATGCATTAGTCCTCCTTTACTGCATCTCTCGCTCCCTCACATTTGTCAAGTTAATACACAATTTGCGTCCATATGAAATACTCTGGGTTCCCTGCATTGTCCTTCTAAATCGAGATACGTTTCTACGGAAACGATAGGATATTCTTTTGGGAGTTGAGTACCTCTTTTCCGATGCATTATTCCTCCTTTACTGCATCCCTCGCTCCGTCACATTGACGAATTAACACACAATTTGCGTCCGTAAGAAATACTCTGGGTCTCCTGCATTGTCCATCTAAATCGAGATACGTTTCTACGGAAACGATGGAATTTTCTTTTGGGAGTCGAGTATCTCTTTTCCGATGCATTATTCCTCCGTTACTGCATCCCTGGCTCCCTCACATTGACGAATTAACACACAATTTGCGTCCATATGAAATACTCTGGGTTCCCTACATTGTCCTTCTAAATAGAGATACGTTTCTACGGAAACGATAGGATTTTCTTTTGGGAGTCGAGTATCTCTTTTCCGATGCATTATTCCTCCGTTACTGCATTACTCGCTCCCTCACATTGACGAATTAACAAACAATTTTCGTCCATATGAAGTATTCTGGGTTCCCTGCCATCTCCGTTTAAATCGAGATACGTTTCTACGGAAACGATAGAATTTTCGACTCGGAGTCGAGTATCTCTTTTCCGATGCATTATTCCTCCTTTACTGCATCCCTCGCTCCCTCACATTGACGAATTAACACACAATTTGCGTCCATATGAAATACTCTTCATTCCCTGCATTGTCCTGCTAAATCGACATACGTTTCTACGGAAACGATAGGAGTTTCTTTTGGGAGTCGAGTATCTCTTTTCCGATGCATTATTCCTCCTTTACTGCACCCCTTGCTCCCTCACATTGACGAATTAACACACAATTTGCGTCCATTTGAAATACTCTGGGTTCCCTGCCGTCTCCTTCTAAATCGAGATACGTTTCTACGAAAACGGTAGGATTTTCTTTTGGGAGTCGAGTATCTCTTTTCCGATGCATTATTCCTCCTTTACTGCATCCCTCGCTCACTCACATTGACGAACTATATAACAATTTGCGTCCATATGAAATACTCTTGGTTTCCTGCATTGTCCTTCTCAATCGAGATACGTTTCTACGGAAACGATAGGATATTCTTTTGGGAGTTGAGTACCTCTTTTCCGATGCATTATTCCTCCTTTACTGCATCCCTCGCTCCCTCACATTGACGAATTAACACACAATTTGCGTCCATATGAATACTCTGGGTTCCCTGCATTGTCTTTCCAAATCCAGATACGTTTCTACGGAAACGGTACGATTTTGTTTTGGGAGTCTAGTATCTGTTGTCCGATGCATTATTCCTCCTTTACTGCATCCCTCGCTCCCTCACATTGACGAATTAACAAACAATTTGCGTCCATATGAAGTACTCTGGGTTCCCCGCCATCGCATTCTAAATCGAGATACGATTCTACGGAAACGATAGGATTTTCTTTTGGGAGTCAAGTATCTCTTTTCCGATGCATTATTCCCCCTTTACTGCATCCCGCGCTCACTCACATTGACGAATTAACACACAATTTGCGTCCATATGAAATACTCTTGGTTTGTTGCATTGTCCTTCTAAATCGAGATACGTTTCTACGGAAACGATAGGATTTTCTTTTTGGAGTTGAGTATCTCTTTTCCGATGCATTATTCCCCCTTTACTGCATCCCGCGCTCACTCACATTGACGAATTAACACACAATTTGCGTCCATATGAAATACTCTGGGTTCCCTGCATTGTCCTTCTAAATCGAAATACGTTTCTACGGAAACGACAGGAATTTCTTTTGGGAGTCGAGTATCTGTTTTCCGATGCATTATTCCTCCTTTACTGCATCCCTCGCTCCCTCACATTGACGAATTAACACACAATTTGCGTCCGTAAGAAATACTCTGGGTTTCCTGCATTGTCCATCTAAATCGAGATACGTTTCTAGGGAAACGATGGAATTTTCTTTTGGGAGTCGAGTATCTCTTTTCCGATGCATTATTCCTCCGTTACTGCATCCCTCGCACCCTCACATTGACGAATTAACACACAATTTGCGTCCATATGAAAAACTCTGGGTTCCCTACATTGTCCTTCTAAATAGAGATACGTTTCTACGGAAACGATATGATTTTCTTTTGGGAGTCGAGTATCTCTTTTCCGATGCATTATTCCTCCGTTACTGCATTACTCGCTCCCTCACATTGACGAATTAACAAACAATTTTCGTCCATATGAAGTATTCTGCGTTCCCTGCCATCTCCGTTTAAATCGAGATACGTTTCTACGGAAACGATAGAATTTTCGACTCGGAGTCCAGTATCTCTTTTCCGATGCATTATTCCTCCTTTACTACATCCCTCGCTCCCTCACATTGACGAATTAACACACAATTTGCGTCCATATGAAATACTCTGGGTTCCCTGCCGTCTCCTTCTAAATCGATATACGTTTCTACGGAAACAGTAGTATTTTCTTTTGGGAGTCGAGTATCTCTTTTCCGATGCATTATTCCTCCTTTACTGCAGCCCTCGCTCACTCACATTGACGAACTATATAACAATTTGCGTCCATATGAAATACTCTTGGTTTCCTGCATTGTCCTTCTAAATGGAGATACGTTTCTACGGAAACGATAGGATTTTGTTTTGGGAGTGGAGTATCTCTTTTCCGATGCATTAGTCCTCCTTTACTGCATCTCTCGCTCCCTCACATTTGTCAAGTTAATACACAATTTGCGTCCATATGAAATACTCTGGGTTCCCTGCATTGTCCTTCTAAATCGAGATACGTTTCTACGGAAACGATAGGATATTCTTTTGGGAGTTGAGTACCTCTTTTCCGATGCATTATTCCTCCTTTACTGCATCCCTCGCTCCGTCACATTGACGAATTAACACACAATTTGCGTCCGTAAGAAATACTCTGGGTCTCCTGCATTGTCCATCTAAATCGAGATACGTTTCTACGGAAACGATGGAATTTTCTTTTGGGAGTCGAGTATCTCTTTTCCGATGCATTATTCCTCCGTTACTGCATCCCTGGCTCCCTCACATTGACGAATTAACACACAATTTGCGTCCATATGAAATACTCTGGGTTCCCTACATTGTCCTTCTAAATAGAGATACGTTTCTACGGAAACGGTAGGATTTTCTTTTGGGAGTCGAGTATCTCTTTTCCGATGCATTATTCCTCCGTTACTGCATTACTCGCTCCCTCACATTGACGAATTAACAAACAATTTTCGTCCATATGAAGTATTCTGGGTTCCCTGCCATCTCCGTTTAAATCGAGATACGTTTCTACGGAAACGATAGAATTTTCGACTCGGAGTCGAGTATCTCTTTTCCGATGCATTATTCCTCCTTTACTGCATCCCTCGCTCCCTCACATTGACGAATTAACACACAATTTGCGTCCATATGAAATACTCTTCATTCCCTGCATTGTCCTGCTAAATCGACATACGTTTCTACAGAAACGATAGGAGTTTCTTTTGGGAGTCGAGTATCTCTTTTCCGATGCATTATTCCTCCTTTACTGCACCCCTTGCTCCCTCACATTGACGAATTAACACACAATTTGCGTCCATTTGAAATACTCTGGGTTCCCTGCCGTCTCCTTCTAAATCGAGATACGTTTCTACGGAAACGGTAGGATTTTCTTTTGGGAGTCGAGTATCTCTTCTCCGATGCATTATTTCTCCTTTACTGCATCCCTTGCTCCCTCACATTGACGAATTAACACACAATTTGCGTCCATATGAAATACTCTGGGTTCCCTGCCGTCTCCTTCTAAATCGAGATACGTTTCTACGGTAACGATGGGATTATCTTTTGGGAGTCGAGTATCTCTTTTCCGATGCATTATTCCTCCTTTACTGCATCCCTCGCTCCCTCACATTGACGAATTATCACACAATTTGCGTCCATATAAAATACACTGGGTTCCCTGCATTGACATTCTAAATCGAGATACGTTTCTACGGAAACGATAGGATTTTCTTTAGGGAGTCGAGTATCTCTTCTCCGATGCATTATTTCTCCTTTACTGCATCCCTTGCTCCCTCACATTGACGAATTAACACACAATTTGCGTCCATATAAAATACACTGGGTTCCCTGCATTGACATTCTAAATCGAGATACGTTTCTACGGGAACGATAGTATGTTGTTTTGGGAGTCGAGTATCTCTTGTCCGATGCATTATTCCTCCTTTACTGCATCCCTCGCTCCCTCACATTGACGAATTAACACACAATTTGCGTCCATATGAATTACTCTGGGTTCAATGCTGTCTCCTTCTAAATCGAAATACGTTTCTACGGAAACGGTAGTATTTTCTTTTGGGAGTCGAGTATCTTTTTTCCGATGCATTATTCCTCCTTTACTGCATCCCTCGCTCACTCACATTGACGAACTATATAACAATTTGCGTCCATATGAAATACTCTTGGTTTCCTGCATTGTCCTTCTAAATCGAGATACGTTTCTACGGAAACGATAGGATTTTCTTTTGGGAGTCGAGTATCTCTTCTCCGATGCATTATTTCTCCTTTACTGCATCCCTTGCACCCTCACATTGACGAATTAACACACAATTTGCGTCCATATAAAATACACTGGGTTCCCTGCATTGACATTCTAAATCGAGATACGTTTCTACGGGAACGATAGGATGTTGTTTTGGGAGTCGAGTATCTCTTGTCCGATGCATTATTCCTCCTTTACTGCATCCCTCGCTCCCTCACATTGACGAATTAACACACAATTTGCGTCCATATGAATTACTCTGGGTTCAATGCCGTCTCCTTCTAAATCAAAATACGTTTCTACGGAAACGGTAGTATTTTCTTTTGGGAGTCGAGTATCTCTTTTCCGATGCATTATTCCTCCTATACTGCATCCCTCGCTCACTCACATTGACGAACTATATAACAATTTGCGTCCATATGAAATACTCTTGGTGTCCTGCATTGTCCTTCTAAATCGAGATACGTTTCTACGGAAACGATAGGATTTTCTTTTGGGAGTCGAGTATCTCTTTCCCGATGCATTATTCCTCCTTTACTGCATCCCTCGCTCCCTCACATTTGTCAAGTTAATACACAATTTGCGTCCATATGAAATACTCTGGGTTCCCTGCATTGTCCTTCTAAATCGAGACACGTTTCTACGGAAACGATAGGATATTCTTTTGGGAGTTGAGTACCTCTTTTCCGATGCATTATTCCTCCTTTACTGCATCCCTCGCTCCCTCACATTGACGAATTAACACACAATTTGCGTCCATATGAATACTATGGGTTCCCTGCATTGTCTTTCCAAATCCAGATACGTTTCTACGGAACGGTCGGATTTTCTTTTGGGAGTCGAGTATCTGTTGTCCGATGCATTATTCCTCCTTTACTGCATCCCTCGCTCCCTCACATTGACGAATTAACAAACAATTTGCGTCCATATGAAGTACTCTGGGTTCCCTGCCATCGCATTCTAAATCGAGATACGATTCTACGGAAACGATAGGATTTTCTTTTGGGAGTCAAGTATCTCTTTTCCGATGCATTATTCCCCCTTTACTGCATCCCGCGCTCACTCACATTGACGAATTAACACACAATTTGCGTCCATATGGAATACTCTTGGTTTGTTGCATTGTCCTTCTAAATCGAGATACGTTTCTACGGAAACGATAGGATTATCTTTTGGGAGTCGAGTATCTCTTTTCCGATGCATTATTCCTCCTTTACTGCATCCCTCGCTCCCTCACATTGTCGAGATAATACACAATTTGCGTCCATATGAAACACTCTGGGTTCCCTGCATTGACTTCTAAATCGAGATACGTTTCTACGGAAACGATAGGATTTTCTTTTGGGAGTAGAGTATCTCTTTTCCGATGCATTATTCCTCCTTTACTGCATCCCTCGCTCCCTCACATTGTCAAATTAATACACAATTTGCGTCCATATGAAATACTCTGGGTTCCCTGCATTGTCCTTCTAAATCGAGATACGTTTCTACGGAAACGATAGGATTTTCTTTTGGGAGTTGAGTATCTCTTTTCCGATGCATTATTCCCCCTTTACTGCATCCCGCGCTCACTCACATTGACGAATTAACACACAATTTGCGTCCATATGATATACTCTGGGTTCCCTGCATTGTCCTTCTAAATCGAAATACGTTTCTACGGAAACGATAGGATTTTCTTTTGGGAGTCGAGTATCTCTTTTCCGATGCATTATTCCTGCTTTACTGCATCCCTCGCACCGTCACATTGACGATTTAACACACAATTTGCGTCCATATAAAATACTCTGGGTCCCTGCATTGTCCTTCTAAATCGAAATACGTTTCTACGGAAACGATAGGATTTTCTTTTGGGAGTCGAGTATCTCTTTTCTGATGCATTATACCTCCTTTACTGCATCCCTCGCTCCCTCACATTGACGATTTGACACACAATTTGGGTCAATATGAAATACTCTGGGTTCCCTGCATTGTCTTTTCAAATCGAGATACGTTTCTACGGAAACGACAGGAATTTCTTTTGGGAGTCGAGTATATGTTTTGCGATACATTATTCCTCCTTTACTGCATCCCTCGCTCCCTCACATTGACGAATTAACACACAATTTGCGTCCATATGAAATACTCTGGGTTCCCTACATTGTCCTAAATAGAGATACGTTTCTACGGAAACGATAGGATTTTCTTTTGGGAGTCGAGTATCTCTTTTCCGATGCATTATTCCTCCGTTACTGCATTACTCGCTCCCTCACATTGACGAATTAACAAACAATTTTCGTCCATATGAAGTATTCTGTGTTCCCTGCCATCTCCGTTTAAATCGAGATACGTTTCTACGGAAACGATAGAATTTTCGACTCGGAGTCGAGTATCTCTTTTCCGATGCATTATTCCTCCTTTACTACATCCCTCGCTCCCTCACATTGACGAATTAACACACAATTTGCGTCCATATGAAATACTCTTGTTTCCCTGCATTGTCCTGCTAAATCGACATACGTTTCTACGGAAACGATAGGATTTTCTTTTGGGAGTCGAGTATCTCTTTTCCGATGCATTATTCCTCCTTTACTGCACCCCTTGCTCCCTCACATTGACGAATTAACACACAATTTGCGTCCATATGAAATACTCTGGGTTCCCTGCCGTCTCCTTCTAAATCGAGATACGTTTCTACGGAAACGGTAGGATTTTCTTTTGGGAGTCGAGTATCTCTTCTCCGATGCATTATTCCTCCTTTACTGCATCCCTCGCTCCCTCACATTGACGAATTAACACAGAATTTGCGTCCATATGAAATACTCTGGGTTCCCTGCTTTGTCTTTCTAAATCGAGATACGTTTCTACGGAAACGATAGGATTTTCTTTTGGGAGTCGAGTATCGCTTACCCGATGTATGATTCCTCTTTTACTGCATCCCTCGCTCCCTCACATTGTTGAATGAACACACAATTTGCGTCCGTATAAAATACACTGGGTTCCCTGCATTGACATTCTAAATCGAGATACGTTTCTACGGGAACAGTAGGATGTTGTTTTGGGAGTCGAGTATCTCTTGTCCGATGCATTATTCCTCCTTTACTGCATCCCTCGCTCCCTCACATTGACGAATTAACACACAATTTGCGTTCATATGAATTACTCTGGGTTCAATGCCGTCTCCTTCTAAATCGAGATACGTTTCTACGGAAACGGTAGTATTTTCTTTTGGGAGTCGAGTATCTCTTTTCCGATGCATTATTCCTCCTTTACTGCATCCCTCGCTCACTCACATTGACGAACTATATAACAATTTGCGTCCATATGAAATACACTTGGTTTCCTGCATTGCCCTTCTAAATCGAGATACGTTTATACGGAAACGATAGGATTTTCTTTTGGGAGTCGAGTATCTCTTTTCCGATGCATTATTCCTCCTTTACTGCGTCCCTCGCTCCCTCACATTTGTCAAGTTAATACACAATTTGCGTCCATATGAAATACTCTGGGTTCCCTGCATTGTCCTTCTAAATCGAGATACGTTTCTACGGAAACGATAGGATATTCTTTTGGGAGTTGAGTACCTCTTTTCCGATGCATTATTCCTCCTTTACTGCATCCCTCGCTCCCTCACATTGACGAATTAACACACAATTTGCGTGCATATGAATACTCTGGGTTCCCTGCATTGTCTTTCCAAATCCAGATACGTTTCTACGGAAACGGTAGGATTTTCTTTTGGGAGTCGAGTATCTGTTGTCCGATGCATTATTCCTCCTTTACTGCATCCCTCGCTCCCTCACATTGACGAATTAACACACAATTTGCGTCCGTAAGAAATACTCTGGGTTTCCTGCATTGTCCTTCTAAATCGAAATACGTTTCTACTGAAACGATAGGATTTTCTTTTGGGAGTCGAGTATCTCTTTTCCGATGCATTATTCCTGCCTTACTGCATCCCTCGCTCCGTCACATTGACGAGTTAACACACAATTTGCGTCCATATAAAATACTCTGGGTTCCCTGCATTGTCCTTCTTACTCGAAATACGTTTCTACGGAAACGATAGGATTTTCTTTTGGGAGTCGAGTATCTCTTTTCCGATGCATTATACCTCCTTTACTGCATCCCTCGCTCCCTCACATTGACGAATTGACACACAATTTGGGTCAATATGAAATACTTTGGGTTCCCTGCATTGTCTTTTCAAATCGAGATACGTTTCTACGGAAACGACAGGAATTTCTTTTGGGAGTCGAGTATCTGTTTTCCGATGCTTTATTCCTCCTTTACTGCATCCCTCGCTCCCTCACATTGACGAATTAACACACAATTTGCGTCCGTAAGAAATACTCTGGGTTTCCTGCATTGTCCATCTAAATCGAGATACGTTTCTAGGGAAACGATGGAATTTTCTTTTGGGAGTCGAGTATCTCTTTTCCGATGCATTATTCCTCCGTTACTGCATCCCTCGCACCCTCACATTGACGAATTAACACACAATTTGCGTCCATATGAAATACTCTGGGTTCCCTACATTGTCCTTCTAAATAGAGATACGTTTCTACGGAAACGATAGGATTTTCTTTTGGGAGTCGAGTATCTCTTTTCCAATGCATTATTCCTCCGTTACTGCATTACTCGCTCCCTCACATTGACGAATTAACAAACAATTTTAGTCCATATGAAGTATTCTGGGTTCCTGCCATATCCGTTTAAATCGAGATACGTTTCTACGGAAACGATAGAATTTTCGACTCGGAGTCGAGTATCTCTTTTCCGATGCATTATTCCTCCTTTACTACATCCCTCGCTCCCTCACATTGACGAATTAACACACAATTTGCGTCCATATCAAATACTCTTGGTTCCCTGCATTGTCCTGCTAAATCGACATACGTTTCTACGGAAACGATAGGATTTTCTTTTGGGAGTCGAGTATCTCTTTTCCCATGCATTATTACTCCTTTACTGCACCCCTTGCTCCCTCACATTGACGAATTAACACACAATTTGCGTCCATATGAAATACTCTGGGTTCCCTGCCGTCTCCTTCTAAATCGAGATACGTTTCTACGGAAACGGTAGGATTTTCTTTTGGGAGTCGAGTATCTCTTCTCCGATGCATTATTTCTCCAATAACTGCATCCCTTGCTCCCTCACATTGACGAATTAACACACAATTTGCGTCCATATGAAATACTCTGGGTTCCCTGCCGTCTCCTTCTAAATCGAGATACGTTCCTACGGTAACGATGGGATTTTCTTTTGGGAGTCGAGTATCTCTTTTCCGATGCATTATTCCTCCTTTACTGCATCCCTCGCTCCCTCACATTGACGAATTAACACAGAATTTGCGTCCATATGAAATACTCTGGGTTCCCTGCTTTGTCTTTCTAAATCGAGATACGTTTCTACGGAAACGATAGGATTTTCTTTTGGGAGTCGAGTATCGCTTACCCGATGTATGATTCCTCTTTTACTGCATCCCTCGCTCCCTCACATTGTTGAATGAACACACAATTTGCGTCCATATAAAATACACTGGGTTCCCTGCATTGACATTCTAAATCGAGATACGTTTCTACGGGAACGATAGGATGTTGTTTTGGGAGTCGAGTATCTCTTGTCCGATGCATTATTCCTTCTTTACTGCATCCCTCGCTCCCTCACATTGACGAGTTAACACACAATTTGCGTCCATATAAAATACTCTGGGTTCCCTGCATTGTCCTTCTAAATCGAAATACGTTTCTACGGAAACGATAGGATTTTCTTTTGGGAGTCGAGTATCTCTTTTCCGATGCATTATACCTCCTTTACTGCATCCCTCGCTCCCTCACATTGACGAATTGACACACAATTTGGGTCAATATGAAATACTCTGGGTTCCCTGCATTGTCTTTTCAAATCGAGATACGTTTCTACGGAAACGACAGGAATTTCTTTTGGGAGTCGAGTATCTCTTTTCCGATGCATTATTCCTCCTTTACTGCATCCCTCGCTCCCTCACATTTGTCAAGTTAATACACAATTTGCGTCCATATGAAATACTCTGGGTTCCCTGCATTGTCCTTCTAAATCGAGATACGTTTCTACGGAAACGATAGGATATTCTTTAGGGAGTTGAGTACCTCTTTTCCGATGCATTATTCCTCCTTTACTGCATCCCTCGCTCCCTCACATTGACGAATTAACACACAATTTGCGTGCATATGAATACTCTGGGTTCCCTGCATTGTCTTTCCAAATCCAGATACGTTTCTACGGAAACGGTAGGATTTTCTTTTGGGAGTCGAGTATCTGTTGTCCGATGCATTATTCCTCCTTTACTGCATCCCTCGCTCCCTCACATTGACGAATTAACACACAATTTGCGTCCGTAAGAAATACTCTGGGTTTCCTGCATTGTCCTTCTAAATCGAAATACGTTTCTACGGAAACGATAGGATTTTCTTTTGGGAGTCGAGTATCTCTTTTCCGATGCATTATTCCTGCCTTACTGCATCCCTCGCTCCGTCACATTGACGAGTTAACACACAATTTGCGTCCATATAAAATACTCTGGGTTCCCTGCATTGTCCTTCTAAATCGAAATACGTTTCTACGGAAACGATAGGATTTTCTTTTGGGAGTCGAGTATCTCTTTTCCGATGCATTATACCTCCTTTACTGCATCCCTCGCTCCCTCACATTGACGAATTGACACACAATTTGGGTCAATATGAAATACTCTGGGTTCCCTGCATTGTCTTTTCAAATCGAGATACGTTTCTACGGAAACGACAGGATTTTCTTTTGGGAGTCAAGTATCTCTTTTCCGATGCATTATTCCTCCGTTACTGCATTACTCGCTCCCTCACATTGACGAATTAACAAACAATTTTCGTCCATATGAAGTATTCTGGGTTCCCTGCCATCTCCGTTTACATCGAGATACGTCTCTACGGAAACGATAGAATTTTCGACTCGGAGTCGAGTATCTCTTTTCCGATGCATTATTCCTCCTTTACTACATCCCTCGCTCCCTCACATTGACGAATTAACACACAATTTGCGTCCATATGAAATACTCTTGGTTCCCTGCATTGTCCTGCTAAATCGACATACGTTTCTACGGAAACGATAGGATTTTCTTCTGGGAGTCGAGTATCTCTTTTCCGATGCATTATTCCTCCTTTACTGCACCCCTTGCTCCCTCACATTGACGAATAAACACACAATTTGCGTCCATATGAAATACTCTGGGTTCCCTGCCGTCTCCTTCAAAATCGAGATACGTTTCTACGGAAACGGTTGGATTTTCTTTTGGGAGTCGAGTATCTCTTCTCCGATGCATTATTTCTCCAATAACTGCATCCCTTGCTCCCTCACATTGACGAATTAACACACAATTTGCGTCCATATGAAATACTCTGGGTTCCCTGCCGTCTCCTTCTAAATCGAGATACGTTTCTACGGTAACGATGGGATTTTCTTTTGGGAGTCGAGTATCTCTTTTCCGATGCATTATTCCTCCTTTACTGCATCCCTCGCTCCCTCACATTGACGAATTAACACAGAATTTGCGTCCATATGAAATACTCTGGGTTCCCTGCTTTGTCTTTCTACATCGAGATACGTTTCTACGGAAACGATAGGATTTTCTTTTGGGAGTCGAGTATCGCTTACACGATGTATGATTCCTCTTTTACTGCATCCCTCGCTCCCTCACATTGTTGAATGAACACACAATTTGCGTCCATATAAAATACACTGGGTTCCCTGCATTGACATTCTAAATCGAGATACGTTTCTACGGGAACGATAGGATGTTGTTTTGGGAGTCGAGTATCTCTTGTCCGATGCATTATTCCTCCTTTACTGCATCCCTCGCTCCCTCACATTGACGAATTAACACACAATTTGCGTCCATATGAATTACTCTGGGTTCAATGCCGTCTCCTTCTAAATCGAGATACGTTTCTACGGAAACGGTAGTATTTTCTTTTGGGAGTCGAGTATCTCTTTTCCGATGCATTATTCCCCCTTTACTGCATCCCGCGCTCACTCACATTGACGAATTAACACACAATTTGCGTCCATATGAAATACTCTTGGTTTGTTGCATTGTCCTTCTAAATCGAGATACGTTTCTACGGAAACGATAGGATTATCTTTTGGGAGTCAAGTATCTCTTTTCCGATGCATTATTCCTCCTTTACTGCATCCCTCGCTCCCTCACATTGTCGAGATAATACACAATTTGCGTCCATATGAAACACTCTGGGTTCCCTGCATTGACTTCTAAATCGAGATACGTTTCTACGGAAACGATAGGATTTTCTTTTGGGAGTAGAGTATCTCTTTTACGATGCATTATTCCTCCTTTACTGCATCCCTCGCTCACTCACATTGACGAATTAACACACAATTTGCGTCCATATGAAATACTCTTGGTTCCCTGCATTGTCCTGCTAAATCGACATACGTTTCTACGGAAACGATAGGATTTTCTTTTGGGAGTCGAGTATCTCTTTTCCGATGCATTATTCCTCCTTTACTGCACCCCTTGCTCCCTCACATTGACGAATTAACACACAATTTGCGTCCATATGAAATACTCTGGGTTCCCTGCCGTCTCCTTCAAAATCGAGATACGTTTCTACGGAAACGGTAGGATTTTCTTTTGGGAGTCGAGTATCTCTTCTCCGATGCATTATTTCTCCTTTTCTGCATCCCTTGCGCCCTCACATTGACGATTTAACACACAATTTGCGTCCATATGAATTACTCTCGGTTCCCTGCCGTCTCCTTCTAAATCGAGATACGTTTCTACGGTAACGATGGGATTTTCTTTTGGGAGTCGAGTATCTCTTTTCCGATGCATTATTCCTCCTTTACTGCATCCCTCGCTCCCTCACATTGACGAATTAACACAGAATTTGCGTCCATATGAAATACTCTGGGTTCCCTGCTTTGTCTTTCTAAATCGAGATACGTTTCTACGGAAACGATAGGATTTTCTTTTGGGAGTCGAGTATCGCTTACCCGATGTATGATTCCTCTTTTACTGCATCCCTCGCTCCCTCACATTGTTGAATGAACACACAATTTGCGTCCATATAAAATACACTGGGTTCCCTGCATTGACATTCTAAATCGAGATACGTTTCTACGGGAACGATAGGATGTTGTTTTGGGAGTCGAGTATCTCTTGTCCGATGCATTATTCCTCCTTTACTGCATCCCTCGCTCCCTCACATTGACGAATTAACACACAATTTGCGTCCATATGAAATACTCTGGGTTCCCTGCATTGTCCTTCTAAATCGAGATACGTTTCTACGGAAACGATAGGATTTGCTTTTGGGAGTTGAGTATCTCTTTTCCGATGCATTATTCCCCCTTTACTGCATCCCGCGCTCACTCACATTGACGAATTAACACACAATTTGCGTCCATATGAAATACTCTGGGTTCCCTGCATTGTCCTTCTAAATCGAAATACGTTTCTACGGAAACGATAGGATTTTCTTTTGGGAGTCGAGTATCTCTTTTCCGATGCATTATTCCTGCTTTACTGCATCCATCGCTCCGTCACATTGACGAGTTAACACACAATTTGCGTCCATATAAAATACTCTGGGTCCCTGCATGTCCTTCTAAATCGAAATACGTTTCTACGGAAACGATAGGATTTTCTTTTGGGAGTCGAGTATCTCCTTTCTGATGCATTATACCTCCTTTACTGCATCCCTCGCTCCCTCACATTGACGAATTGACACACAATTTGGGTCAATATGAAATACTCTGGGTTCCCTGCATTGTCTTTTCAAATCGAGATACGTTTCTACGGAAACGACAGGAATTTCTTTTGGGAGTCGAGTATCTCTTTTCCGATGCATTATTCCTCCTTTACTGCATCCCTCGCTCCCTCACATTTGTCAAGTTAATACACAATTTGCGTCCATATGAAATACTCTGGGTTCCCTGCATTGTCCTTCTAAATCGAGATACGTTTCTACGGAAACGATAGGATATTCTTTTGGGAGTTGAGTACTTGTTTTCCGATGCATTATTCCTCCTTTACTGCATCCCTCGTTCCCTCACATTGACGAATTAACACACAATTTGCGTCCATATGAATACTCTGGGTTCCCTGCATTGTCTTTCCAAATCCAGATACGTTTCTACGGAAACGGTACGATTTTCTTTTGGGAGACGAGTATCTGTTGTCCGATGCATTATTCCTCCTTTACTGCATCCCTCGCTCCCTCACATTGACGAATTAACAAACAATTTGCGTCCATATGAAGTACTCTGGGTTCCCTGCCATCGCATTCTAAGTCGAGATACGATTCTACGGAAACGATAGGATTTTCTTTTGGGAGCCAAGTATCTCTTTTCCGATGCATTATTCCCCCTTTACTGCATCCCGCGCTCACTCACATTGACGAATTAACACACAATTTGCGTCCATATGAAATACTCTTGGTTTGTTGCATTGTCCTTCTAAATCGAGATACGTTTCTACGGAAACGATAGGATTATCTTTTGGGAGTCGAGTATCTCTTTTCCGATGCATTATTCCTCCTTTACTGCATCCCTCGCTCCCTCACATTGTCGAGATAATACACAATTTGCGTCCATATTAAACACTCTGGGTTCCCTGCATTGACTTCTAAATCGAGATACGTTTCTACGGAAACGATAGGATTTTCTTTTGGGAGTAGAGTATCTCTTTTCCGATGCATTATTTCTCCTTTACTGCATCCCTCGCTCCCTCACATTGTCAAATTAATACACAATTTGCGTCCATATGAAATACTCTGGGTTCCCTGCATTGTCCTTCTAAATCGAGATACGTTTCTACGGAAACGATAGGATTTTCTTTTGGGAGTTGAGTATCTCTTTTTCCGATGCATTATTCCCCCTTTACTGCATCCCGCGCTCACTCACATTGACGAATTAACACTCAATTTGCGTCCATATGAAATACTCTGGGTTCCCTGCATTGTCCTTCTAAATCGAAATACGTTTCTACGGAAACGATAGGATTTTCTTTTGGGAGTCGAGTATCTCTTTTCCGATGCATTATACCTCCTTTACTGCATCCCTCGCTCCCTCACATTGACGAATTGACACACAATATGGGTCAATATGAAATACTCTGGGTTCCCTGCATTGTCTTTCCAAATCGAGATACGTTTCTACGGAAACGACAGGAATTTCTTTTGTGAGTCGAGTATCTGTTTTCCGATGCATTATTCCTCCTTTACTGCATCCCTCGCTCCCTCACATTGACGAATTAACACACAATTTGCGTCCGTAAGAAATACTCTGGGTTTCCTGCATTGTCCTTCTAAATCGAAATACGATTCTACGGAAACGATAGGATTATCTTTTGGGAGTCGAGTATCTCTTTTCCGATGCATTATTCCTGCCTTACTGCATCCCTCGCTCCCTCACATTGACGAGTTAACACACAATTTGCGTCCGTAAGAAATACTCTGGTTTTCCTGCATTGTCCATCTAAATCGAGATACGTTTCTAGGGAAACGATGGAATTTTCTTTTGGGAGTCGAATATCTCTTTTCCGATGCATTATTCCTCCGTTACTGCATCCCTCGCACCCTCACATTGACCAATTAACACACAATTTGCGTCCATATGAAATACTCTGGGTTCCCTACATTGTCCTTCTAAATAGAGATACGTTTCTACGGAAACGATAGGATTTTCTTTTGGGAGTCGAGTATCTCTTTTCCGATGCATTATTCCTCCGTTACTGCATTACTCGCTCCCTCACATTGACGAATTAACAAACAATTTTCTTCCATATGAAGTATTCTGGGTTCCCTGCCATCTCCGTTTAAATCGAGATACGTTTCTACGGAAACGATAGAATTTTCGACTCGGAGTCGAGTATCTCTTTTCCGATGCATTATTCCTCCTTTACTACATCCCTCGCTCCCTCACATTGACGAATTAACACACAATTTGCGTCCATATGAAATACTCTTGGTTCCCTGCATTGTCCTGCTAAATCGACATACGTTTCTACGGAAACGATAGGATTTTCTTTTGGGAGTCGAGTATCTCTTTTCCGATGCATTACTCCTCCTTTACTGCACCCCTTGCTCCCTCACATTGACGAATTAACACACAATTTGCGTCCATATGAAATACTCTGGGTTCCCTGCCGTCTCCTTCTAAATCGAGATACGTTTCTACGGAAACGGTAGGATTTTCTTTTGGGAGTCGAGTATCTCTTCTCCGATGCATTATTTCTCCAATAACTGCATCCCTTGCTCCCTCACATTGACGAATTAACACACAATTTGCGTCCATATGAAATACTCTGGGTTCCCTGCCGTCTCCTTCTAAATCGAGATACGTTTCTACGGTAACGATGGGATTTTCTTTTGGGAGTCGAGTATCTCTTTTCCGATGCATTATTCCTCCTTTACTGCATCCCTCGCTCCCTCACATTGACGAATTAACACAGAATTTGCGTCCATATGAAATACTCTGGGTTCCCTGCTTTGTCTTTCTAAATCGAGATACGTTTCTACGGAAACGATAGGATTTTCTTTTGGGAGTCGAGTATCGCTTACCCGATGTATGATTCCTCTTTTACTGCATCCCTCGCTCCCTCACATTGTTGAATGAACACACAATTTGCGTCCATATAAAATACACTGGGTTCCCTGCATTGACATTCTAAATCGAGATACGTTTCTACGGGAACGATAGGATGTTGTTTTGGGAGTCGAGTATCTCTTGTCCGATGCATTATTCCTCCTTTACTGCATCCCTCGCTCCCTCAAATTGACGAATTAACACACAATTTGCGTCCATATGAATTACTCTGGGTTCAATGCCGTCTCCTTCTAAATCGAAATACGTTTCTACGGAAACGGTAGTATTTTCTTTTGGGAGTCGAGTATCTCTTTTCCGATGCATTATTCCTCCTTTACTGCATCCCTCGCTCCCTCACATTGACGAACTATATAACAATTTGCGTCCATATGAAATACTCTTGGTTTCCTGCATTGTCCTTCTAAATCGAGATACGTTTCTACGGAAACGATAGGATTTTCTTTTGGGAGTCGAGTATCTCTTTTCCGATGCATTATTCCTCCTTTACTGCATCCCTCGCTCCCTCACATTTGTCAAGTTAATACACAATTTGCGTCCATATGAAATACTCTGGGTTCCCTGCATTGTCCTTCTAAATCGAGATACGTTTCTACGGAAACGATAGGATATTCTTTTGGGAGTTGAGTACCTCTTATCCGATGCATTATTCCTGCCTTACTGCATCCCTCGCTCCGTCACATTGACGAGTTAACTCACAATTTGCGTCCATATAAAATACTCTGGGTTCCCTGCATTGTCCTTCTAAATCGAAATACGTTTCTACGGAAACGATAGGATTTTCTTTTGGGAGTCGAGTATCTCTTTTCCGATGCATTATACCTCCTTTACTGCATCCCTCGCTCCCTCACATTGACGAATTGACACACAATTTGGGTCAATATGAAATACTCTGGGTTCCCTGCATTGTCTTTTCAAATCGAGATACGTTTCTACGGAAACGACAGGAATTTCTTTTGGGAGTCGAGTATCTGTTTTCCGATGCATTATTCCTCCTTTACTGCATCCCTCGCTCCCTCACATTGACAAATTAACACACAATTTGCGTCCATATGAAATACTCTGGGTTCCCTGCATTGTCCTTCTAAATCGAGATACGTTTCTACGGAAACGATAGGATATTCTTTTGGGAGTTGAGTACCTCTTATCCGATGCATTATTCCTGCCTTACTGCATCCCTCGCTCCGTCACATTGACGAATTAACACACAATTTGCGTGCATATGAATACTCTGGGTTCCCTGCATTGTCTTTCCAAATCCAGATACGTTTCTACGGAAACGGTAGGATTTTCTTTTGGGAGTCGAGTATCTGTTGTCCGATGCATTATTCCTCCTTTACTGCATCCCTCGCTACCTCACATTGACGAATTAACACACAATTTGCGTCCGTAAGAAATACTCTGGGTTTCCTGCATTGTCCTTCTAAATCGAAATACGTTTCTACGGAAACGATAGGATTTTCTTTTGGGAGTCGAGTATCTCTTTTCCGATGCATTATTCCTGCCTTACTGCATCCCTCGCTCCGTCACATTGACGAGTTAACTCACAATTTTCGTCCATATAAAATACTCTGGGTTCCCTGCATTGTCCTTCTAAATCGAAATACGTTTCTACGGAAACGATAGGATTTTCTTTTGGGAGTCGAGTATCTCTTTTCCGATGCATTATACCTCCTTTACTGCATCCCTCGCTCCCTCACATTGACGAATTGACACACAATTTGGGTCAATATGAAATACTCTGGGTTCCCTGCATTGTCTTTACAAATCGAGATGCGTTTCTACGGAAACGACAGGAATTTCTTTTGGGAGTCGAGTATCTGTTTTCCGATGCATTATTCCTCCTTTACTGCATCCCTCGCTCCCTCACATTGACAAATTAACACACAATTTGCGTCCGTAAGAAATACTCTGGGTTTCCTGCATTGTCCATCTAAATCGAGATACGTTTCTAGGGAAACGATGGAATTTTCTTTTGGGAGTCGAGTATCTCTTTTCCGATGCATTATTCCTCCGTTACTGCATCCCTCGCACCCTCACATTGACGAATTAACACACAATTTGCGTCCATATGAAATACTCTGGGTTCCCTACATTGTCCTTCTAAATAGAGATACGTTTCAACGGAAACGATAGGATTTTCTTTTGGGAGTCGAGTATCTCTTTTCCGATGCATTATTCCTCCGTTACTGCATTACTCGCTCCCTCACATTGACGAATTAACAAATAATTTTCGTCCATATGAAGTATTCTGGGTTCCCTGCCGTCTCCTTCAAAATCGAGATACGTTTCTACGGAAACGGTAGGATTTTCTTTTGGGAGTCGAGTATCTCTTCTCCGATGCATTATTTCTCCTTTACTGCATCCCTTGCTCCCTCACATTGACGAATTAACACACAATTTGCGTCCATATGAAATACTCTGGGTTCCCTGCCGTCTCCTTCTAAATCGAGATACGTTTCTACGGTAACGATGGGATTTTCTTTTGGGAGTCGAGTATCTCTTTTCCGATGCATTATTCCTCCTTTACTGCATCCCTCGCTCCCTCACATTGACGAATTAACACAGAATTTGCGTCCATATGAAATACTCTGGGTTCCCTGCTTTGTCTTTCTAAATCGAGATACGTTTCTACGGAAACGATAGGATTTTCTTTTGGGAGTCGAGTATCGCTTACACGATGTATGATTCCTCTTTTACTGCATCCCTCGCTCCCTCACATTGTTGAATGAACACACAATTTGCGTCCATATAAAATACACTGGGTTCCCTGCATTGACATTCTAAATCGAGATACGTTTCTACGGGAACAATAGGATGTTGTTTTGGGAGTCGAGTATCTCTTGTCCGATGCATTATTCCTCCTTTACTGCATCCCTCGCTCCCTCACATTGACGAATTAACACACAATTTGCGTCCATATGAATTACTCTGGGTTCAATGCCGTCTCCTTCTAAATCGAGATACGTTTCTACAGAAACGGTAGTATTTTCTTTTGGGAGTCGAGTATCTCTTTTCAGATGCATTATTCCTCCTTTACTGCATCCCTCGCTCACTCACATTGACGAACTATATAACAATTTGCGTCCATATGAAATACTCTTGGTTTCCTGCATTGTCCTTCTAAATCGAGATACGTTTCTACGGAAACGATAGGATTTTCTTTTGGGAGTCGAGTATCTCTTTTCCGATGCATTATTCCTCCTTTACTGCATCCCTCGCTCCCTCACATTTGTCAAGTTAATACACAATTTGCGTCCATATGAAATACTCTGCGTTCCCTGCATTGTCCTTCTAAATCGAGATACGTTTCTACGGAAACGATAGGATATTCTTTTGGGAGTTGAGTACCTCTTTTCCGATGCATTATTCCTCCTTTACTGCATCCCTCGCTCCCTCACATTGACGAATTAACACACAATTTGCGTGCATATGAATACTCTGGGTTCCCTGCATTGTCTTTCCAAATCCAGATACGTTTCTACGGAAACGGTAGGATTTTCTTTTGGGAGTCGAGTATCTGTTGTCCGATGCATTATTCCTCCTTTACTGCATCCCTCGCTCCCTCACATTGACGAATTAACACACAATTTGCGTCCGTAAGAAATACTCTGGGTTTCCTGCATTGTCCTTCTAAATCGAAATACGTTTCTACGGAAACGATAGGATTTTCTTTTGGGAGTCGAGTATCTCTTTTCCGATGCATTATTCCTGCCTTACTGCATCCCTCGCTCCGTCACATTGACGAGTTAACACACAATTTGCGTCCATATAAAATACTCTGGGTTCCCTGCATTGTCCTTCTAAATCGCAATACGTTCCTACGGAAACGATAGGATTTTCTTTTGGGAGTCGAGTATCTCTTTTCCGATACATTATACCTCCTTTACTGCATCCCTTGCTCCCTCACATTGACGAATTGACACACAATTTGGGTCAATATGAAATACTCTGGGTTCCCTGCATTGTCTTTTCAAATCGAGATACGTTTCTACGGAAACGACAGGAATTTCTTTTGGGAGTCGAGTATCTGTTTTCCGATGCATTATTCCTCCTTTACTGCATCCCTCGCTCCCTCACATTGACGAATTAACACACAATTTGCGTCCGTAAGAAATACTCTGGGTTTCCTGCATTGTCCATCTAAATCGAGATACGTTTCTAGGGAAACGATGGAATTTTCTTTTGGGAGTCGAGTATCTCTTTTCCGATGCATTATTCCTCCGTTACTGCATCCCTCGCACCCTCACATTGACGAATTAACACACAATTTGCGTCCATATGAAATACTCTGGGTTCCCTACATTGTCCTTCTAAATAGAGATACGTTTCAACGGAAACGATAGGAATTTCTTTTGGGAGTCGAGTATCTCTTTTCCGATGCATTATTCCTCCGTTACTGCATTACTCGCTCCCTCACATTGACGAATTAACAAACAATTTTCGTCCATATGAAGTATTCTGGGTTCCCTGCCATCTCCGTTTAAATCGAGATACGTTTCTACGGAAACGATAGAATTTTCGACTCGGAGTCGAGTATCTCTTTTCCGATGCATTATTCCTCCTTTACTACATCCCTCGCTCCCTCACATTGACGAATTAACACACAATTTGCGTCCATATGAAATACACTTGGTTCCCTGCATTGTCCTGCTAAATCGACATACGTTTCTACGGAAACGATAGGATTTTCTTTTGGGAGTCGAGTATCTCTTTTCCGATGCATTATTCCTCCTTTACTGCACCCCTTGCTCCCTCACATTGACGAATTAACACACAATTTGCGTCCATATGAAATACTCTGGGTTCCCTGCCGTCTCCTTCAAAATCGAGATACGTTTCTACGGAAACGGTAGGATTTTCTTTTGGGAGTCGAGTATCTCTTCTCCGATGCATTATTTCTCCAATAACTGCATCCCTTGCTCCCTCACATTGACGAATTAACACACAATTTGCGTCCATATGAAATACTCTGGGTTCCCTGCCGTCTCCTTCTAAATCGAGATACGTTTCTACGGTAACGATGGGATTTTCTTTTGGGAGTCGAGTATCTCTTTTCCGATGCATTATTCCTCCTTTACTGCATCCCTCGCTCCCTCACATTGACGAATTAACACAGAATTTGCGTCCATATGAAATACTCTGGGTTCCCTGCTTTGTCTTTCTAAATCGAGATACGTTTCTACGGAAACGATAGTATTTTCTTTTGGGAGTCGAGTATCGCTTACACGATGTATGATTCCTCTTTTACTGCATCCCTCGCTCCCTCACATTGTTGAATGAACACACAATTTGCGTCCATATAAAATACACTGGGTTCCCTGCATTGACATTCTAAATCGAGATACGTTTCTACGGGAACGATAGGATGTTGTTTTGGGAGTCGAGTATCTCTTGTCCGATGCATTATTCCTCCTTTACTGCATCCCTCGCTCCCTCACATTGACGAATTAACACACAATTTGCGTCCATATGAATTACTCTGGGTTCAATGCCGCCTCCTTCTAAATCGGGATACGTTTCTACGGAAACGGTAGTATTTTCTTTTGGGAGTCGAGTATCTCTTTTCCGATGCATTATTCCTCCTTTACTGCATCCCTCGCTCACTCACATTGACGAACTATATAACAATTTGCGTCCATATGAAATACTCTTGGTTTCCTGCATTGTCCTTCTAAATCGAGATACGTTTCTACGGAAACGATAGGATTTTCTTTTGGGAGTCGAGTATCTCTTTTCCGATGCATTATTCCTCCTTTACTGCATCCCTCGCTACCTCACATTTGTCAAGTTAATACACAATTTGCGTCCATATGAAATACTCTCGGTTCCCGGCATTGTCCTTCTAAATCGAGATACGTTTCTACGGAAACGATAGGATATTCTTTTGGGAGTTGAGTACCTCTTTTCCGATGCATTATTCCTCCTTTACTGCATCCCTCGCTCCCTCACATTGACGAATTAACACACAATTTGCGTCTATATGAATACTCTGGGGCCCCTGCATATTCTTTCCAAATCCAGATACGTTTCTACGGAAACGGTAGGATTTTCTTTTGGGAGTCGAGTATCTGTTGTCCGATGCATTATTCCTCCTTTACTGCATCCCTCGCTTCCTCACATTGACGAATTAACAAACAATTTGCGTCCATATGAAGTACTCTGGGTTCCCTGCCATCGCATTCTAAATCGAGATACGATTCTACGGAAACGATAGGATTTTCTTTTGGGAGTCGAGTATCTCTTGTCCGATGCATTATTCCTCCTTTACTGCATCCCGCGCTCACTCACATTGACGACTTAACACACAATTTGCGTCCATATGAAATACTCTGGGTTCCCTGCATTGTCCTTCTAAATCGTAATACGTTTCTACGGAAACGATAGGATTTTCTTTTGGGAGTCGAGTATCTCTTTTCCGATGTATTATTCCTGCTTTACTGCATCCCTCGCTCCGTCACATTGACGAGTTAACACACAATTTGCGTCCATATAAAATACTCTGGGTTTCCTGCATTGTCCATCTAAATCGAGATACGTTTCTAGGGAAACGATGGAATTTTCTTTTGGGAGTCGAGTATCTCTTTTCCGTTGCATTATTCCTCCGTTACTGCATCCCTCGCACCCTCACATTGACGAATTAACACACAATTTGCGTCCATATGAAATACTCTGGGTTCCCTACATTGTCCTTCTAAATAGAGATACGTTTCTACGGAAACGATAGGATTTTCTTTTGGGAGTCGAGTATCTCTTTTCCGAAGCATTATTCCTCCGTTACTGCAAAATGGTTCAAATGGCTCTGAGCACTATGGGACTCAACTACTGAGGTCATTAGTCCCCTAGAACTTAGAACTAGTTAAACCTAACTAACCTAAGGACATCACAAACATCCATGCCCGAGGCAGGATTCGAACCTGCGACCGTAGCAGTCTTGCGGTTCCAGACTGCAGCGCCTTTAACCGCACGGCCACTTCGGCCGGCCCGTTACTGCATTACTCGCTCCCTCACATTGACGAATTAACAAACACTTTTCGTCCATATGAAGTATTCTGGGTTCCCTGCCATCTCCGTTTAAATCGAGATACGTTTCTACGGAAACGATAGAATTTTCGACTCGGAGTCGAGTATCTCCTTTCCGATGCATTATTCCTCCTTTACTGCATCCCTCGCTCCCTCACATTGACGAATTAACACACAATTTGATTCCATATGAAATACTCTTGGTTCCCTGCATTGTTCTGCTAAATCGACATACGTTTCTACAGAAACGATAGGATTTTCTTTTGGGAGTCGAGTATCTCTTTTCCGATGCATTATTCCTCCTTTACTGCACCTCTTGCTCCCTCACATTGACGAATTAACACACAATTTGCGTCCATATGAAATACTCTGGGTTCCCTGCCGTCTCCATCTAAATCGAGATACGTTTCTACGGAAACGGTAGGATTTTGTTTTGGGAGTCGAGTATCTCTTCTCCGATGCATTATTTCTCCTTTACTGCATCCCTTGCTCCCTCACATTGACGAATTAACACACAATTTGCGTCCATATGAAATACTCTGGGTTCCCTGCCGTCTCCTTCTAAATCGAGATACGTTTCTACGGTAACGATGGGATTTTCTTTTGGGAGTCGAGTATCTCTGTTCCGATGCATTATTCCTCCTTTACTGCATCCCTCGCTCCCTCACACTGACGAATTAACACAGAATTTGCGTCCATATGGAATACTCTGGGTTCCCTGCTTTGTCTTTCTAAATCGAGATACGTTTCTACGGAAACGATAGGATTTTCTTTTGGGAGTCGAGTATCGCTTACCCGATGTATGATTCCTCTTTTACTGCATCCCTCGCTCCCTCACATTGTTGAATGAACACACAATTTGCGTCCATATAAAATACACTGGGTTCTCTGCATTGACATTCTAAATCGAGATACGTTTCTACGGGAACGATAGGATGTTGTTTTGGGAGTCGAGTATCACTTGTCCGATGCATTATTCCTCCTTTACTGCATCCCTCGCTCCCTCACATTGACGAATTAACACACAATTTGCGTCCATATGAATTACTCTGGGTTCAATGCCGTCTCCTTCTAAATCGAGATACGTTTCTATGGAAACGGTAGTATTTTCTTTTGGGAGTCGAGTATCTCTTTTCCGATGCATTATTGCTCCTTTACTGCATCCCTCGGTCACTCATATTGACGAACTATATAACAATTTGCGTCCATATGAAATACTCTTGGTTTCCTGCATTGTTCTTCTAAATCGAGATACGTTTCTACGGAAACGATAGGATTTTCTTTTGGGAGTCGAGTATCTCTTTTCCGATGCATTATTCATCCTTTACTGCATCCCTCGCTCCCTCACATTGACGAATTAACACACAATTTGCGTCCATATGAATACTCTGGGTTCCCTGCATTGTCTTTCCAAATCCAGATACGTTTCTACGGAAACCGTAGGATTTTCTTTTGGGAGTCGAGTATCTGTTGTCCGATGCATTATTCCTCCTTTACTGCATCCCTCGCTCCCTCACATTGACGAATTAACAAACAATTTGCGTCCATATGAAGTACTCTGGGATCCCTGCCATCGCATTCTAAATCGAGATACGATTCTACGGAAACGATAGGATTTTCTTTTGGGAGTCAAATATCTCTTTTCCGATGCATTATTCCCCCTTTACTGCATCCCGCGCTCACTCACATTGACGAATTAACACACAATTTGCGTCCATATGAAATACTCTTGGTTTGTTGCATTGTCCTTCTAAATCGAGATACGTTTCTACGGAAACGATAGGATTATCTTTTGGGAGTCGAGTATCTCTTTTCCGATGCATTATTCCTCCTTTACTGCATCCCTCGCTCCCTCACATTGTCGAGATAATACACAATTTGCGTCCATATGAAATACTCTGGGTTCCCTGCATTGTCCTTCTAAATCGAGATACGTTTCTACGGAAACGATAGGATTTTCTTTTGGGAGTTGAGTATCTCTTTTCCGATGCATTAATCCCCCTTTACTGCATCCCGCGCTCACTCACATTGACGAATTAACACACAATTTGCGTCCATATGAAATACTCTGGGTTCCCTGCATTGTCCTTCTAAATCGAAATACGTTTCTACGGAAACGATAGGATTTTCTTTTGGGAGTCGAGTATCTCTTTTCCGATGCATTATTCCTGCTTTACTGCATCCCTCGCTCCCTCACATTGACGAATTAACACACAATTTGTGTCCGTAAGAAATACTCTGGGTTTCCTGCATTGTCCATCTAAATCGAGATACGTTTCTAGGGAAACGATGGAATTTTCTTTTGGGAGTCGAGTATCTCTTTTCCGATGCATTATTCCTCCGTTACTGCATCCCTCGCACCCTCACATTGACGAATTAACACACAATTTGCGTCCATATGAAATACTCAGGGTTCCCTACATTGTCCTTCTAAATAGAGATACGTTTCTACGGAAACGATAGGATTTTCTTTTGGGAGTCGAGTATCTCTTTTCCGATGCATTATTCCTCCTTTACTGCACCCCTTGCTCCCTCACATTGACGAATTAACACACAATTTGCGTCCATATGAAATACTCTGGGTTCCCTGCCGTCTCCTTCTAAATCGAGATACGTTTCTACGGTAACGATGGGATTTTCTTTTGGGAGTCGAGTATCTCTTTTCCGATGCATTATTCCTCCTTTACTGCATCCCTCGCTCCCTCACATTGACGTATTAACACACAATTTGCGTCCATATGAAATACACTGGGTTCCCTGCTTTGTCTTTCTAAATCGAGATACGTTTCTACGGAAACGATAGGATTTTCTTTTGGGAGACGAGTATCGCTTACCCGATGTATGATTCCTCTTTTACTGCATCCCTCGCTCCCTCACATTGTTGAATGAACACACAATTTGCGTCCATATAAAATACACTGGGTTCCCTGCATTGACATTCTAAATCGAGATACGTTTCTACGGGAACGATAGGATGTTGTTTTGGGAGTCGAGTATCTCTTGTCCGATGCATTATTCCTCCTTTACTGCATCCCTCGCTCCCTCACATTGACGAATTAACACACAATTTGCGTCCATATGAATTACTCTGGGTTCAATGCCGTCTCCTTCAAAATCGAGATACGTTTCTACGGAAACGGTAGTATCTTCTTTTGGGAGTCGAGTATCTGTTGTCCGATGCATTATTCCTCCTTTACTGCATCCCTCGCTCACTCACATTGACGAACTATATAACAATTTGCGTCCATATGAAATACTCTTTTTTTCCTGCATTGTCCTTCTAAATCGAGATACGTTTCTACGGAAACGATAGGATTTTCTTTTGGGAGTCGTGTATCTCTTTTCCGATGCATTATTCCTCCTTTACTGCATCCCTCGCTCCCTCACATTTGTCAAGTTAATACACAATTTGCGTCCATATGAAATACTCTGGGTTCCCTGCATTGTCCTTCTAAATCGAGATACGTTTCTACGGAAACGATAGGATATTCTTTTGGGAGTTGAGTACCTCTTTTCCGATGCATTATTCCTCCTTTACTGCATCCCTCGCTCCCTCACATTGTCGAATTAACACACAATTTGCGTCCATATGAATACTCTGCGTTCCCTGCATTGTCTTTCCAAATCCAGATACGTTTCTACGGAAACGATAGGATTTTCTTTTGGGAGTCGAGTATCTGTTGTCCGATGCATTATTCCTCCTTTACTGCATCCCTCGCTCCCTCAAATTGACGAATTAACAAACAATTTGCGTCCATATGAAGTACTCTGGGTTCCCTGCCATCGCATTCTAAATCGAGATACGATTCTACGGAAACGATAGGATTTTCTTTTGGGAGTCAAGTATCTCTTTTCCGATGCATTATTCCCCCTTTACTGCATCCCGCGCTCACTCACATTGACGAATTAACACACAATTTGCGTCCATATGAAATACTCTTGGTTTGTTGCATTGTCCTTCTAAATCGAGATACGTTTCTACGGAAACGATAGGATAATCTTTTGGGAGTTGAGTATCTCTTTTCCGATGCATTATTCCTCCTTTACTGCATCCCTCGCTCCCTCACATTGTCGAGATAATACACAATTTGCGTCCTTATGAAATGCTCTGGGTTCCCTGCATTGTCCTTCTAAATCGAGATACGTTTCTACGGAAACGATAGGATTTTCTTTTGGGAGTTCAGTATGTCTTTTCCGATGCATTATTCCCCCTTTACTGCATCCCGCGCTCACTCACATTGACGAATTAACACACAATTTGCATCCATATGAAATACTCTGGGTTCCCTGCATTGTCCTTCTAAATCGAATTACGTTTCTACGGAAACGATAGGATTTTCTTTTGGGAGTCGAGTATCTCTTTTCCGATGCATTATTCCTGCTTTACTGCATCCCTCGCCCGTCACATTGACGAGTTAACACACAATTTGCGTCCATATAAAATACTCTGGGTTCCCTGCATTGTCCTTCCAAATCGAGATACAATTCTACGGAAACGATAGGATTTTCTTTTGGGAGTCGAGTACCTCTTTTCCCATGCATTATTCCTCCTTTACTGCATCCCTCGCTCCTCACATTGCCGAATTAACACACAATTTTCGTCCATATGAAATACTCTGGGTTTCCTGCATTGTCCTTCTAAATCGAGATATGTTTCTACGGAAACGATAGGATTTTCTTTTGGGAGTCGAGTATCTCTTTTCTGATGCATTATACCTCCTTTACTGCATCCCTCGCTCCCTCACATTGACGAATTGACACACAATTTGGATCAATATGAAATACTCTGGGTTCCCTGCATTGTCCTTCTAAATCGAAATACGTTTCTACGGAAACGATATGATTTTCTTTTGGGAGTCGAGTATCTCTTTTCCGATGCATTATTCCTGCTTTACTGCATCCCTCGCTCCGTCACATTGACGAGTTAACACACAATTAGCGTCCATATGAAATACTCTGGGTTATCTGCATTGTCCTTCTAAATCGAGATACGTTTCTACGGAAACGATAGTATTTTCTTTTGGGAGTCAAGTATCTCTGTTCCCATGCATTATTCCTCCTTTACTGCATCCCTCGCTCCCTCACATTGTTGAATGATCACACAATTTGCGTCCATATAAAATACTGTGGGTTCCCTGCAATGACCTTCTAAATCGAGATACGTTTCTACGGAAACAATAGGATTTTCGTTTTGAGTCGAGTATCTCTTATTCCGATGCATTATTCCTCCTTTACTGCATCCCTCGCTCCCTCACATTGACGAATTAACACACAATTTGCGTCCATATGAAATACTCTGGGTTACCTGCATTGCCCTTATCGAGATACGTTTCTACGGAAACGATAGGATTTTCTTTTGGGAGTCGATTATCTGTTTTCCGATGCATTATTCCTACGTTACTGCATCCCTCGCTCCCTCACATTGACGATTTAACACACAATTTGCGTCCATATGAATAACTCTGGGTGACCTGCCGTCTCCTTCTAAATCGAGTTACGTTTCTACAGAAACGATAGGAATTTCTTTTGGGAGTCGAGTATCTCTTTTCCGCTGCATTATTCCTCCTTTACTGCATCCCTCGCTCCCTCACATTGACAATTGAACACACATATTGCGTCCATATAAAATACTCTGGGTTCCCTGCATTGTCCTCCTAAATCGAGATACGTTTCTATGGAAACGATAGGATTTTCTTTTGGGAGTCGAGTATCTCTTTTCCGATGTATTGTTCCTCCCTTACTGCATCCCTCGCTCCCTCACATTCACGAAATAACACACAATTTGCGTCCATATGAAATACTCTGGGTTCCCTGCATTATCCTTCTAAATCGAGATACGTTTCTATGGAAACGATAGGATTTTTTTTTGGGAGTCGAGTATCTCTTATCCGATGCATTATTCCTCCTTTACTGCATCCCTTGCTCCCTCACATTGTCGAGTTAACACACAATTTGCGTCCATATCAAATACTCTGGGTTCCATGCATTGTCCTTCTAAATGGAATTACGTTTCTATGGAAACGATAGGTTTTTCTTTTGGGAGTCGAGTATCTCTTTTCCGATGCATTATTCCTACTTTACTGCATCCCTCGCTCCCTCACATTGACGAATTAACAAACAATTTGCGTCCATATGAGTACTCTGGGTTAACTGCATTGTCTTTCCAAATCGAGATACGTTTCTACGGAAACGATGGGATTTTCTTTTGGGAGTCTAGTATCTGTTGTCCGATGCATTATTCCTCCTTTACTGCATCCCTCGCTCCCTCACATTGACGAATTAACAAACAATTTGCGTCCATATGAAATACGCTGGGATCCCTGCATTGTCCTTCTAAATCGAGATACGTTTCTACGGAAACGATAGGATTTTCTTTTGGGAGTTGAGTATCTCTTTTCCGATGCATTATTCCCCCTTTACTGCATCCCGCGCTCACTCACATTGACGAATTAACACACAATTTGCGTCCATATGAAATACTCTGGGTTCCCTGCATTGTCCTTCAAAATCGAAATACGTTTCCACGGAAACGATAAGATTTTCTTTTGGGAGTCGAGTATCTCTTTTCCGATGCATTATTCCTGCTTTACTGCATCCCTCGCTCCGTCACATTGACGAGTTAACACACAATTTGCGTCCATATAAAATACTCTGGGTGCCCTGCATTGTCCTTCTAAATCGAAATACGTTTCTACGGAAACGATAGGATTTTCTTTTGGGAGTCGAGTATCTCTTTTCCGATGCATTATTCCTCCTTTACTGCATCCCTCGCTCCCTCACATTGTCGAGATGATACACAATTTGCCTCCATATGAAATACCCTGGGTTCCCTGCATTGTCCTTCTAAATCGAGATACGTTTCTACGGAAACGATAGGATTTTCTTTTGGGAATTCAGTATGTCTTTTCCGATGCATTATTCCCCCTTTACTGCATCCCGCGCTCACTCACATTGACGAATTAACACACAATTTGCATCCATATGAAATACTCTGGGTTCCCTGCATTGTCCTTCTAAATCGAAATACGTTTCTACGGAAACGATAGGATTTTCTTTTGGGAGTTGAGTATCTCTTTTCCGATGCATTATTCCTGCCTTACTGCATCCCTCGCCCGTCACATTGACGAGTTAACACACAATTTGCGTCCATATAAAATACTCTGGGTTCCCTGCATTGTCGTTCTAAATCGAGATACGATTCTACGGAAACGATAGGATTTTCTTTTGGGAGTCGAGTATCTCTTTTCCCATTCATTATTCCTCCGTTACTGCATCCCTCGCTCCTCACATTGACGAATTAACACACAATTTTCGTCCATATGAAATACTCTGGATTTCCTGCATTGTCCTTCTAAATCGAGATACGTTTCTACGGAAACGATAGGATTTTCTTTTGGGAGTCGAGTATCTCTTTTCTGATGCATTACACCTCCTTTACTGCATCCCTCGCTCCCTCACATTGACGAATTGACACACAATTTGGGTCAATATGAAATACTCTGGGTTCCCTGCATTGTCCTTCTAAATCGAAATACGTTTCTACGGAAACGATATGATTTTCTTTTGGGAGTCGAGTATCTCTTTTCCGATGCATTATTCCTGCTTTACTGCATCCCTCGCTCCGTCACATTGACGAGTTAACACACAATTTGCGTCCATATGAAATACTCTGGGTTCCCTGCATTGTCCTTCTAAATCGAAATACGTTTCTACGGAAACGATATGATTTTCTTTTGGGAGTCGAGTATCTGTTTTCCGATGCATTATTCCTACGTTACTGCATCCCTCGCTCTCTCACATTGACGATTTAACACACAATTTGCGTCCATATGAAAAACTCTGGGTGACCTGCCGTCTCCTTCTAAATCCAGTTACGTTTCTACAGAAACGATAGGAATTTCTTTTGGGAGTCGAGTATCTCTTTTCCGCTGCATTATTCCTCCTTTACTGCATCCCTCGCTCCCTCACATTGACAATTGAACACACATAACGCGTCCATATAAAATACTCTGGGTTCCCTGCATTGTCCTCCTAAATCGAGATACGTTTCTATGGAAACGATAGGATTTTCTTTTGGGAGTCGAGTATCTCTTTTCCGATGTATTGATCCTCCCTTACTGCATCCCTCGCTCCCTCACATTCACGGAATAACACACAATTTGCGTCCATATGAAATACTCTGGGTTCCCTGCATTATCCTTCTAAATCGAGATACGTTTCTATGGAAACGATAGGATTTTTTTTTTGGGAGTCGAGTATCTCTTATCCGATGCATTATTCCTCCTTTACTGCATCCCTTGCTCCCT
This sequence comes from Schistocerca nitens, assembly GCF_023898315.1. Taxonomy (NCBI): domain Eukaryota; kingdom Metazoa; phylum Arthropoda; class Insecta; order Orthoptera; family Acrididae; genus Schistocerca; species Schistocerca nitens. The sequence continues at coordinate 2,801,046 of NW_026046060.1, forward strand.
CACATTGTCGAGTTAACACACAATTTGCGTCCATATCAAATACTCTGGGTTCCATGCATTGTCCTTCTAAATCGAATTACGTTTCTACGGAAACGATAGGTTTTTCTTTTGGGAGTCGAGTATCTCTTTTCCCATGCATTATTCCTACTTTACTGCATCCCCCCCTCCCTCACATTGACGAATTAACACACAATTTGCGTCCATATGAGTACTCTGGGTTAACTGCATTGTCTTTCCAAATCGAGATACGTTTCGACGGAAACGATAGGATTTCCTTTTGGGAGTCTAGTATCTGTTGTCCGATGCATTATTCCTCCTTTACTGCATCCCTCGCTCCCTCACATTGACGAATTAACAAACAATTTGCGTCCATATGAAATACGCTGGGATCCCTGCATTGTCCTTCTAAATCAAGATACGTTTCTACGGAAACGATAGGATTTTCTTTTGGGAGTTGAGTATCTCTTTTCCGATGCATTATTCCTGCCTTACTGCATCCCTCGCCCGTCACATTGACGAATTAACACACAATTTGCGTCCATATGAAATAATCTGGGCTCCCTGCATTGTCCTTCTAAATCGAGATACGTTTCCACGGAAACGACAGGATTTTCTTTTGGGAGTCGAGTATCTCTTTTCCGAATCATTATTCCTCCTTTACTGCATCCCTCGCTCCCTCACATTGACGAATTAACACACAATTTGCGTCAATATGAAATTTTCTGGGTTCCCTGCATTGTCCTGCAAAATCGAGATACGTTTCTACGGAAACGATAGGATTTTCTTTTGGGAGTCGAGTATCTCTTTTCCGATGCATTATTCCTGCTTTACTGCATCCCTCGCTCCGTCACATTGACGAGTTAACACACTATTTGCGTCCATATGAAATACTCTGGGTTCCCTGCATTGTCCTTCTAAATCGAGATACGATTCTACGGAAACGATAGGATTTTCTTTTGGGAGTCGAGTATCTCTTTTCCCATGCATTATTCCTCCTTTACTGCATCCCTCGCTCCTCACATTGACGAATTAACACACAATTTTCGTCCATGTGAAATACTCTGGGTTTCCTGCATTGTCCTTCTAAATCGAGATACGTTTCTCCGGAAACGATAGGATTTTCTTTTGGGAGTCGAGTATCTCTTTTCCGATGCATTATACCTCCTTTACTGCACCCCTCGCTCCCTCACATTGACGAATTGACACACAATTTGGGTCAATATGAAATACTGTGGGTTCCCTGCATTGTCCTTCTAAATCGAAATACGTTTCTACGGAAACGATAGGATTTTCTTTTGGGATTCGAGTATCTCTTTTCCGATGCATTATTCCTGCTTTACTGCATCCCTCGCTCCGTCACATTGACGAGTTAACACACAATTTGCGTCCATATGAAATATTCTGGGTTCCCTGTATTGTCCTTCTAAATCGAGATACGTTTCTACGGAAACGATAGGATTTTCTTTTGGAAGTCGAGTATCTCTGTTCCCATGCATTATTCCTCCTTTACTGCATCCCTCGCTCCCTCACAGTGTTGAATGATCACACAGTTTGCGTCCATATAAAATACTCTGGGTTCCCTGCATTGACCTTCTAAATCGAGATACGTTTCTACGGAAACAATAGGATTTTCGTTTTGAGTCGAGTATCTCTTTTCCGATGCATTATTCCTCCTTTACTGCATCCCTCGCTCCCTCACATTGACGAATTAACACACAATTTGCGTCAGTATGAAATATTCTGGGTTACCTGCATTGCCCTTCTATATCGAGATACGTTTCGATGGAAACGTTAGGATGTTGTTTTGGGAGTCGAGTATCTGTTTTCCGATGCATTATTCCTACGTTACTGCATCCCTCGCTCCCTCACATTGACGATTTAACACACAATTTGCGTCCATATGAAAAACTCTGGATGACCTGCCGTCTCCTTCTAAATCGAGTTACATTTCTACAGAAACGATAGGATTTTCTTTTGGGAGTCGAGTATCTCTTTTCCGCTGCATTATTCCTCCTTTACTGCATCCCTCGCTCCTTCACATTGACAATTGAACACACATATTCCGTCCATATAAAATACTCTGGGTTCCCTGCATTGTCCTTCTAAATCGAGATACGTTTCTATGGAAACGATAGGATTTTCTTTTGGGAGTCGAGTATCTGTTTTCCGATGTAGTGTTCCTCCTTTACTGTATCCCTCGCTCCCTCACATTCACGAAATAACACACAATTTGCGTCCATATGAAATACTCTGGGTTCCCTGCATTATCCTTCTAAATCGAGATACGTTTCTATGGAAACGATAGGATTTTCTTTTGGGAGTCGAGTATCTCTTATTCGATGCATAATTCCTCCCTTACTGCATCCCTCGCTCCCTCACATTGACGAATTAACACACAATTTGCGTCAATATGAAATACTCTGGGTTCCCTGCATTGTCCTTCTAAATCGAGATACGTTTCTACGGAAACGATAGGATTTTCTTTTGGGAGTCGAGTATCTCTTTTCCGAATCATTATTCCTCCTTTACTGCATCCCTCGCTCCCTCACATTGTCGAGTTAACACACAAATTGCATCCATATCAAATACTCTGGGTTCCCTGCATTGTCCTTCTAAATCGAGATACGTTTCTACGGAAACGATAGGATTTTCTTTTGGGAGTCGAGTATCTTTTTTTCCGATGCATTATTCCACCTTTACTGCATCCCTCGCTCCCTCACATTGACGAATTAACACACAATTTGCGGCCATATGAAAAACTCTGGGTGACCTGCCGTCTCCTTCTAAATCGAGTTACGTTTCTACAGAAACGATAGGATTTTCTTTTGGGAGTCGAGTATCTCTTTTCCGCTGCATTATTCCTCCTTTACTGCATCCCTCGCTCCCTCACATTGTCAATTGAACACACATATTGCGTCCATATAAAATACTCTGGGTTCCCTGCATTGTCCTTCTAAATCGAGATACGTTTCTACAGAAACGATAGGATTTTCTTTTGGGAGTCGAGTATCTCTTTTCCGAATCATTATTCCTCCTTTACTGCATCCCTCGCTCCCTCACATTGTCGAGTTAACACACAAATTGCATCCATATCAAATACTCTGGATTCCCTGCATTGTCCTTCTAAATCGAGATACGTTTCTACGGAAACGATAGGATTTTCTTTTGGGAGTCGAGTATCTCTTTTCCGCTGCATTATTCCTCCTTTACTGCATCCCTCGCTCCCTCACATTGTCAATTGAACACACATATTGCGTCCATATAAAATACTCTGGGTTCCCTGCATTGTCCTTCTAAATCGAGATACGTTTCTATGGAAACGATAGGATTTTCTTTTGGGAGTCGAGTATCTCTTATCCGATGCATTATTCCTCCTTTACTGCATCCCTTGCTCCCTCACATTGTCGAGTTAACACACAATTTGCGTCCATATCAAATACTCTGGGTTCCATGCATTGTCCTTCTAAATCGAATTACGTTTCTACGGAAACGATAGGTTTTTCTTTTGGGAGTCGAGTATCTCTTTTCCCATGCATTATTCCTACTTTACTGCATCCCCCCCTCCCTCACATTGACGAATTAACACACAATTTGCGTCCATATGAGTACTCTGGGTTAACTGCATTGTCTTTCCAAATCGAGATACGTTTCGACGGAAACGATAGGATTTCCTTTTGGGAGTCTAGTATCTGTTGTCCGATGCATTATTCCTCCTTTACTGCATCCCTCGCTCCCTCACATTGACGAATTAACAAACAATTTGCGTCCATATGAAATACGCTGGGATCCCTGCATTGTCCTTCTAAATCAAGATACGTTTCTACGGAAACGATAGGATTTTCTTTTGGGAGTTGAGTATCTCTTTTCCGATGCATTATTCCTGCCTTACTGCATCCCTCGCCCGTCACATTGACGAATTAACACACAATTTGCGTCCATATGAAATAATCTGGGCTCCCTGCATTGTCCTTCTAAATCGAGATACGTTTCCACGGAAACGACAGGATTTTCTTTTGGGAGTCGAGTATCTCTTTTCCGAATCATTATTCCTCCTTTACTGCATCCCTCGCTCCCTCACATTGACGAATTAACACACAATTTGCGTCAATATGAAATTTTCTGGGTTCCCTGCATTGTCCTGCAAAATCGAGATACGTTTCTACGGAAACGATAGGATTTTCTTTTGGGAGTCGAGTATCTCTTTTCCGATGCATTATTCCTGCTTTACTGCATCCCTCGCTCCGTCACATTGACGAGTTAACACACTATTTGCGTCCATATGAAATACTCTGGGTTCCCTGCATTGTCCTTCTAAATCGAGATACGATTCTACGGAAACGATAGGATTTTCTTTTGGGAGTCGAGTATCTCTTTTCCCATGCATTATTCCTCCTTTACTGCATCCCTCGCTCCTCACATTGACGAATTAACACACAATTTTCGTCCATGTGAAATACTCTGGGTTTCCTGCATTGTCCTTCTAAATCGAGATACGTTTCTCCGGAAACGATAGGATTTTCTTTTGGGAGTCGAGTATCTCTTTTCCGATGCATTATACCTCCTTTACTGCACCCCTCGCTCCCTCACATTGACGAATTGACACACAATTTGGGTGAATATGAAATACTGTGGGTTCCCTGCATTGTCCTTCTAAATCGAAATACGTTTCTACGGAAACGATAGGATTTTCTTTTGGGATTCGAGTATCTCTTTTCCGATGCATTATTCCTGCTTTACTGCATCCCTCGCTCCGTCACATTGACGAGTTAACACACAATTTGCGTCCATATGAAATATTCTGGGTTCCCTGTATTGTCCTTCTAAATCGAGATACGTTTCTACGGAAACGATAGGATTTTCTTTTGGAAGTCGAGTATCTCTGTTCCCATGCATTATTCCTCCTTTACTGCATCCCTCGCTCCCTCACATTGTTGAATGATCACACAGTTTGCGTCCATATAAAATACTCTGGGTTCCCTGCATTGACCTTCTAAATCGAGATACGTTTCTACGGAAACAATAGGATTTTCGTTTTGAGTCGAGTATCTCTTTTCCGATGCATTATTCCTCCTTTACTGCATCCCTCGCTCCCTCACATTGACGAATTAACACACAATTTGCGTCAGTATGAAATATTCTGGGTTACCTGCATTGCCCTTCTATATCGAGATACGTTTCGATGGAAACGTTAGGATGTTGTTTTGGGAGTCGAGTATCTGTTTTCCGATGCATTATTCCTACGTTACTGCATCCCTCGCTCCCTCACATTGACGATTTAACACACAATTTGCGTCCATATGAAAAACTCTGGATGACCTGCCGTCTCCTTCTAAATCGAGTTACGTTTCTACAGAAACGATAGGATTTTCTTTTGGGAGTCGAGTATCTCTTTTCCGCTGCATTATTCCTCCTTTACTGCATCCCTCGCTCCTTCACATTGACAATTGAACACACATATTCCGTCCATATAAAATACTCTGGGTTCCCTGCATTGTCCTTCTAAATCGAGATACGTTTCTATGGAAACGATAGGATTTTCTTTTGGGAGTCGAGTATCTGTTTTCCGATGTAGTGTTCCTCCTTTACTGTATCCCTCGCTCCCTCACATTCACGAAATAACACACAATTTGCGTCCATATGAAATACTCTGGGTTCCCTGCATTATCCTTCTAAATCGAGATACGTTTCTATGGAAACGATAGGATTTTCTTTTGGGAGTCGAGTATCTCTTATTCGATGCATAATTCCTCCCTTACTGCATCCCTCGCTCCCTCACATTGACGAATTAACACACAATTTGCGTCAATATGAAATACTCTGGGTTCCCTGCATTGTCCTTCTAAATCGAGATACGTTTCTACGGAAACGATAGGATTTTCTTTTGGGAGTCGAGTATCTCTTTTCCGAATCATTATTCCTCCTTTACTGCATCCCTCGCTCCCTCACATTGTCGAGTTAACACACAAATTGCATCCATATCAAATACTCTGGGTTCCCTGCATTGTCCTTCTAAATCGAGATACGTTTCTACGGAAACGATAGGATTTTCTTTTGGGAGTCGAGTATCTTTTTTTCCGATGCATTATTCCACCTTTACTGCATCCCTCGCTCCCTCACATTGACGAATTAACACACAATTTGCGGCCATATGAAAAACTCTGGGTGACCTGCCGTCTCCTTCTAAATCGAGTTACGTTTCTACAGAAACGATAGGATTTTCTTTTGGGAGTCGAGTATCTCTTTTCCGCTGCATTATTCCTCCTTTACTGCATCCCTCGCTCCCTCACATTGTCAATTGAACACACATATTGCGTCCATATAAAATACTCTGGGTTCCCTGCATTGTCCTTCTAAATCGAGATACGTTTCTATGGAAACGATAGGATTTTCTTTTGGGAGTCGAGTATCTCTTTTCCGATGTATTGTTCCTCCTTTACTGCATCCCTTGCTCCCTCACATTCACGAAATAACACACAATTTGCGTCCATATGAAATACTCTGGGTTCCCTGCATTATCCTTCTAAATCGAGATACGTCTCTACGGAAACGATAGGATTTTCTTTTGGGAGTCGATTATCTCTTTTCCGAATCATTATTCCTCCTTTAGCAGTAAAGGAGGAATAATGATTCGGAAAAGAGATACTCGACTCCCAAAATTAACACACTCGCTCCCTCACATTGTCGAGTTAACACACAATTTGCGTCCATATCAAATACTCTGGGTTCCCTGCATTGTCCTTCTAAATCGAGATACGTTTCTTAGGAAACGATAGGATTTTCTTTTGGGAGTCGAGTATCTCTTTTCCGATGCATTATTCCTCCTTTACTGCATCCCGCGCTCACTCACATTGACTATTTAACACACAATTTGCGTCCATATGAAATACGCTGGGATCCCTGCATTGTCCTTCTAAATCGAGATACGTTTCTACGGAAACGATAGGATTTTCTTTTGGGAGTCGAGTATGTCTCTTCCCATCAATTATTCCTCCTTTACTGCATCCCTCGCTCCTCACATTGACGAATTAACACACAATTTGCGTCCATATGAAATAATCTGGGTTCCCTGCATTGTCCTTCTAAATCGAGATACGTTTCTACGGAAACGATAGGATTTTCTTTTGGGAGTCGAGTATCGCTTACCCGATGTATGATTCCTCTTTTACTGCATCCCTCGCTCCCTCACATTGTTGAATGAACACACAATTTGCGTCCATATAAAATACACTGGGTTCCCTGCATTGACATTCTAAATCGAGATACGTTTCTACGGGAACGATAGGATGTTGTTTTGGGAGTCGAGTATCTCTTGTCCGATGCATTAATCCTCCTTTACTGCATCCCTCGCTCCCTCACATTGACGAATTAACACACAATTTGCGTCCATATGAATTACTCTGGGTTCAATGCCGTCTCCTTCGAAATCGAGATACGTTTCTACGGAAACGGTAGTATCTTCTTTTGGGAGTCGAGTATCTGTTGTCCGATGCATTATTCCTCCTTTACTGCATCCCTCGCTCACTCACATTGACGAACTATATAACAATTTGCGTCCATATGAAATACTCTTCGTTTCCTGCATTGTCCTTCTAAATCGAGATACGTTTCTACGCAAACGATAGGATTTTCTTTTGGGAGTCGAGTATCTCTTTTCCGATGCATTATTCCTCCTTTACTGCATCCCTCGCTCCCTCACATTGACGTATTAACACACAATTTGCGTCCATATGAAATACTCTGGGTTCCCTGCTTTGTCTTTCTAAATCGAGATACGTTTCTACGGAAACGATAGGATTTTCTTTTGGGAGTCGAGTATCGCTTACCCGATGTATGATTCCTCTTTTACTGCATCCCTCGCTCCCTCACATTGTCAATTGAACACACATATTGCGTCCATATAAAATACTCTGGGTTCCCTGCATTGTCCTTCTAAATCGAGATACGTTTCTATGGAAACGATAGGATTTTCTTTTGGGAGTCGAGTATGTCTCTTCCCATCAATTATTCCTCCTTTACTGCATCCCTCGCTCCTCACATTGACGAATTAACACACATTTTGCGTCCATATGAATACTCTGGGTTCCCTGCATTGTCTTTCCAAATCCAGATACGTTTCTACGGAAACGATAGGATTTTCTTTTGGGAGTCGAGTATCTGTTGTCCGATGCATTATTCCTCCTTTACTGCATCCCTCGCTCCCTCACATTGACGAATTAGCAAACAATTTGCGTCCATATGAAGTACTCTGGGTTCCCTGCCATCGCATTCTAAATCGAGATACGATTCTACGGAAACGATAGGATTTTCTTTTGGGAGTCAAGTATCTCTTTTCCGATGCATTATTCCCCCTTTACTGCATCCCGCGCTCACTCACATTGACGAATTAACACACAATTTGCGTCCATATGAAATACTCTTGGTTTGTTGCATTGTCCTTCTAAATCGAGATACGTTTCTACGGAAACGATAGGATTATCTTTTGGGAGTTGAGTATCTCTTTTCCGATGCATTATTCCTCCTTTACTGCATCCCTCGCTCCCTCACATTGTCGAGATAATACACAATTTGCGTCCATATGAAATGCTCTGGGTTCCCTGCATTGTCCTTCTAAATCGAGATACGTTTCTACGGAAACGATAGGATTTTCTTTTGGGAGTTCAGTATGTCTTTTCCGATGCATTATTCCCCCTTTACTGCATCCCGCGCTCACTCACATTGACGAATTAACACACAATTTGCATCCATATGAAATACTGTGGGTTCCCTGCAATGACCTTCTAAATCGTGATACGTTTCTACGGAAACGATAGGATTTTCTTTTGGGAGTCGAGTATCTGTTTTCCGATGCATTATTCCTACGTTACTGCATCCCTCGCTCCCTCACATTGACGATTTAACACACAATTTGCGTCCATATGAATAACTCTGGGTGACCTGCCGTCTCCTTCTAAATCGAGTTACGTTTCTACAGAAACGATAGAAATTTCTTTTGGGAGTCGAGTATCTCTTTTCCGCTGCATTATTCCTCCTTTACTGCATCCCTCGCTCCCTCACATTGACAATTGAACACACATATTGCGTCCATATAAAATACTCTGGGTTCCCTGCATTGTCCTCCTAAATCGAGATACGTTTCTATGGAAACGATAGGATTTTCTTTTGGGAGTCGAGTATCTCTTTTCCGATGTATTGTTCCTCCCTTACTGCATCCCTCGCTCCCTCACATTCACGAAATAACACACAATTTGCGTCCATATGAAATACTCTGGGTTCCCTGCATTATCCTTCTAAATCGAGATACGTTTCTATGGAAACGATAGGATTTTTTTTGGGAGTCGAGTATCTCTTATCCGATGCATTATTCCTCCTTTACTGCATCCCTTGCTCCCTCACATTGTCGAGTTAACACACAATTTGCGTCCATATCAAATACTCTGGGTTCCATGCATTGTCCTTCTAAATCGAATTACGTTTCTACGGAAACGATAGGTTTTTCTTTTGGGTGTCGAGTATCTCTTTTCCGATGCATTATTCCTACTTTACTGCATCCCTCGCTCCCTCACATTGACGAATTAACACACAATTTGCGTCCATATGAGTACTCTGGGTTAATTGCATTGTCTTTCCAAATCGAGATACGTTTCTACGGAAACGATAGGATTTTCTTTTGGGAGTCTAGTATCTGTTGTCCGATGCATTATTCCTCCTTTACTGCATCCCTCGCTCCCTCACATTGACGAATTAACAAACAATTTGCGTCCATATGAAATACGCTGGGATCCCTGCATTGTCCTTCTAAATCGAGATACGTTTCTACGGAAACGATAGGATTTTCTTTTGGGAGTTCAGTATGTCTTTTCCGATGCATTATTCCCCCTTTACTGCATCCCGCGCTCACTCACATTGACGAATTAACACACAATTTGCATCCATATGAAATACTCTGGGTTCCCTGCATTGTCCTTCTAAATCGAAATACGTTTCTACGGAAACGATAGGATTTTCTTTTGGGAGTCGAGTATCTCTTTTCCGATGCATTATTCCTGCTTTACTGCATCCCTCGCCCGTCACATTGACGAGTTAACACACAATTTGCGTCCATATAAAATACTCTGGTTCCCTGCATTGTCGTTCTAAATCGAGATACGATTCTACGGAAACGAAAGGATTTTCTTTGGGAGTCGAGTATCTCTTTTCCCATTCATTATTCCTCCGTTACTGCATCCCTCGCTCCTCACATTGACGAATTAACACACAATTTTCGTCCATATGAAATACTCTGGGTTTCCTGCATTGTCCTTCTAAATCGAGATACGTTTCTACGGAAACGATAGGATTTTCTTTTGGGAGTCGAGTATCTCTTTTCTGATGCATTACACCTCCTTTACTGCATCCCTCGCTCCCTCACATTGACGAATTGACACACAATTTGGGTCAATATGAAATACTCTGGGTTCCCTGCATTGTCCTTCTAAATCGAAATACGTTTCTACGGAAACGATATGATTTTCTTTTGGGAGTCGAGTATCTCTTTTCCGATGCATTATTCCTGCTTTACTGCATCCCTCGCTCCGTCACATTGACGAGTTAACACACAATTTGCGTCCATATGAAATACTCTGGGTTCCCTGCATTGTCCTTCTAAATCGATATACGTTTCTACGGAAACGACAGTATTTTCTTTTGGGAGTCAAGTATCTCTGTTCCCATGCATTATTCCTCCTTTACTGCATCCCTCGCTCCCTCATTTGTTGAATGATCACACAATTTGCGTCCATATAAAATACTGTGGGTTCCCTGCAATGACCTTCTAAATCGAGATACGTTTCTTCGGAAACAATAGGATTTTCGTTTTGAGTCGAGTATCTCTTAGTCCGATGCATTAATCCTCCTTTACTGCATCCCTCGCTCCCTCACATTGACGAATTAACACACAATTTGCGTCCATATGAATTACTCTGGGTTCAATGCCGTCTCCTTCGAAATCGAGATACGTTTCTACGGAAACGGTAGTATCTTCTTTTGGGAGTCGAGTATCTGTTGTCCGATGCATTATTCCTCCTTTACTGCATCCCTCGCTCACTCACATTGACGAACTATATAACAATTTGCGTCCATATGAAATACTCTTCGTTTCCTGCATTGTCCTTCTAAATCGAGATACGTTTCTACGCAAACGATAGGATTTTCTTTTGGGAGTCGAGTATCTCTTTTCCGATGCATTATTCCTCCTTTACTGCATCCCTCGCTCCCTCACATTGACGTATTAACACACAATTTGCGTCCATATGAAATACTCTGGGTTCCCTGCTTTGTCTTTCTAAATCGAGATACGTTTCTACGGAAACGATAGGATTTTCTTTTGGGAGTCGAGTATCGCTTACCCGATGTATGATTCCTCTTTTACTGCATCCCTCGCTCCCTCACATTGTCAATTGAACACACATATTGCGTCCATATAAAATACTCTGGGTTCCCTGCATTGTCCTTCTAAATCGAGATACGTTTCTATGGAAACGATAGGATTTTCTTTTGGGAGTCGAGTATGTCTCTTCCCATCAATTATTCCTCCTTTACTGCATCCCTCGCTCCTCACATTGACGAATTAACACACATTTTGCGTCCATATGAATACTCTGGGTTCCCTGCATTGTCTTTCCAAATCCAGATACGTTTCTACGGAAACGATAGGATTTTCTTTTGGGAGTCGAGTATCTGTAGTCCGATGCATTATTCCTCCTTTACTGCATCCCTCGCTCCCTCACATTGACGAATTAGCAAACAATTTGCGTCCATATGAAGTACTCTGGGTTCCCTGCCATCGCATTCTAAATCGAGATACGATTCTACGGAAACGATAGGATTTTCTTTTGGGAGTCAAGTATCTCTTTTCCGATGCATTATTCCCCCTTTACTGCATCCCGCGCTCACTCACATTGACGAATTAACACACAATTTGCGTCCATATGAAATACTCTTGGTTTGTTGCATTGTCCTTCTAAATCGAGATACGTTTCTACGGAAACGATAGGATTATCTTTTGGGAGTTGAGTATCTCTTTTCCGATGCATTATTCCTCCTTTACTGCATCCCTCGCTCCCTCACATTGTCGAGATAATACACAATTTGCGTCCATATGAAATGCTCTGGGTTCCCTGCATTGTCCTTCTAAATCGAGATACGTTTCTACGGAAACGATAGGATTTTCTTTTGGGAGTTCAGTATGTCTTTTCCGATGCATTATTCCCCCTTTACTGCATCCCGCGCTCACTCACATTGACGAATTAACACACAATTTGCATCCATATGAAATACTCTGGGTTCCCTGCATTGTCTTTCTAAATCGAAATACGTTTCTACGGAAACGATAGGATTTTCTTTTGGGAGTCGAGTATCTCTTTTCCGATGCATTAATCCTGCTTTACTGCATCCCTCGCCCGTCACATTGACGAGTTAACACACAATTTGCGTCCATATAAAATACCCTGGGTTCCCTGCATTGTCCTTCCAAATCGAGATACAATTCTACGGAAACGATAGGATTTTCTTTTGGGAGTCGAGTATCTCTTTTCCCATGCATTATTCCTCCTTTACTGCATCCCTCGCTCCTCACATTGCCGAATTAACACACAATTTTCGTCCATATGAAATACTCTGGGTTTCCTGCATTGTCCTTCTAAATCGAGATATGTTTCTACGGAAACGATAGGTTTTTCTTTTGGGAATCGAGTATCTCTTTTCTGATGCATTATACCTCCTTTACTGCATCCCTCGCTCCCTCATATTGACGAATTGACACACAATTTGGATCAATATGAAATACTCTGGGTTCCCTGCATTGTCCTTCTAAATCGAAATACGTTTCTACGGAAACGATATGATTTTCTTTTGGGAGTCGAGTATCTCTTTTCCGATGCATTATTCCTGCTTTACTGCATCCCTCGCTCCGTCACATTGACGAGTTAACACACAATTTGCGTCCATATGAAATACTCTGGGTTCCCTGCATTGTCCTTCTAAATCGAGATACGTTTCTACGGAAACGATAGTATTTTCTTTTGGGAGTCAAGTATCTCTGTTCCCATGCATTATTCCTCCTTTACTGCATCCCTCGCTCCCTCACATTGTTGAATGATCACACAATTTGCGTCCATATAAAATACTGTGGGTTCCCTGCAATGACCTTCTAAATCGAGATACGTTTCTACGGAAACAATAGGATTTTCGTTTTCAGTCGAGTATCTCTTATTCCGATGCATTATTCCTCCTTTACTGCATCCCTCGCTCCCTCACATTGACGAATTAACACACAATTTGCGTCCATATGAAATACTCTGGGTTACCTGCATTGCCCTTCTAAATCGAGATACGTTTCTACGGAAACGATAGGATTTTCTTTTGGGAGTCGAGTATCTGTTTTCCGATGCATTATTCCTACGTTACTGCATCCCTCGCTCCCTCACATTGACGATTTAACACACAATTTGCGTCCATATGAATAACTCTGGGTGACCTGCCGTCTCCTTCTAAATCGAGTTACGTTTCTACAGAAACGATAGAAATTTCTTTTGGGAGTCGAGTATCTCTTTTCCGCTGCATTATTCCTCCTTTACTGCATCCCTCGCTCCCTCACATTGACAATTGAACACACATATTGCGTCCATATAAAATACTCTGGGTTCCCTGCATTGTCCTCCTAAATCGAGATACGTTTCTATGGAAACGATAGGATTTTCTTTTGGGAGTCGAGTATCTCTTTTCCGATGTATTGTTCCTCCCTTACTGCATCCCTCGCTCCCTCACATTCACGAAATAACACACAATTTGCGTCCATATGAAATACTCTGGGTTCCCTGCATTATCCTTCTAAATCGAGATACGTTTCTATGGAAACGATAGGATTTTTTTTGGGAGTCGAGTATCTCTTATCCGATGCATTATTCCTCCTTTACTGCATCCCTTGCTCCCTCACATTGTCGAGTTAACACACAATTTGCGTCCATATCAAATACTCTGGGTTCCATGCATTGTCCTTCTAAATCGAATTACGTTTCTACGGAAACGATAGGTTTTTCTTTTGGGTGTCGAGTATCTCTTTTCCGATGCATTATTCCTACTTTACTGCATCCCTCGCTCCCTCACATTGACGAATTAACACACAATTTGCGTCCATATGAGTACTCTGGGTTAACTGCATTGTCTTTCCAAATCGAGATACGTTTCTACGGAAACGATAGGATTTTCTTTTGGGAGTCTAGTATCTGTTGTCCGATGCATTATTCCTCCTTTACTGCATCCCTCGCTCCCTCACATTGACGAATTAACAAACAATTTGCGTCCATATGAAATACGCTGGGATCCCTGCATTGTCCTTCTAAATCGAGATACGTTTCTACGGAAACGATAGGATTTTCTTTTGGGAGTTCAGTATGTCTTTTCCGATGCATTATTCCCCCTTTACTGCATCCCGCGCTCACTCACATTGACGAATTAACACACAATTTGCATCCATATGAAATACTCTGGGTTCCCTGCATTGTCCTTCTAAATCGAAATACGTTTCTACGGAAACGATAGGATTTTCTTTTGGGAGTCGAGTATCTCTTTTCCGATGCATTATTCCTGCTTTACTGCATCCCTCGCCCGTCACATTGACGAGTTAACACACAATTTGCGTCCATATAAAATACTCTGGGTTCCCTGCATTGTCGTTCTAAATCGAGATACGATTCTACGGAAACGAAAGGATTTTCTTTTGGGAGTCGAGTATCTCTTTTCCCATTCATTATTCCACCGTTACTGCATCCCTCGCTCCTCACATTGACGAATTAACACACAATTTTCGTCCATATGAAATACTCTGGGTTTCCTGCATTGTCCTTCTAAATCGAGATACGTTTCTACGGAAACGATAGGATTTTCTTTTGGGAGTCGAGTATCTCTTTTATGATGCATTACACCTCCTTTACTGCATCCCTCGCTCCCTCACATTGACGAATTGACACACAATTTGGGTCAATATGAAATACTCTGGGTTCCCTGCATTGTCCTTCTAAATCGAAATACGTTTCTACGGAAACGATATGATTTTCTTTTGGGAGTCGAGTATCTCTTTTCCGATGCATTATTCCTGCTTTACTGCATCCCTCGCTCCGTCACATTGACGAGTTAACACACAATTTGCGTCCATATGAAATACTCTGGGTTCCCTGCATTGTCCTTCTAAATCGATATACGTTTCTACGGAAACGACAGTATTTTCTTTTGGGAGTCAAGTATCTCTGTTCCCATGCATTATTCCTCCTTTACTGCATCCCTCGCTCCCTCATTTGTTGAATGATCACACAATTTGCGTCCATATAAAATACTGTGGGTTCCCTGCAATGACCTTCTAAATCGAGATACGTTTCTTCGGAAACAATAGGATTTTCGTTTTGAGTCGAGTATCTCTTAGTCCGATGCATTATTCCTCCTTTACTGCATCCCTCGCTCCCTCACATTGACGAATTAACACACAATTTGCGTCCATATGAAATACTCTGGGTTACCTGCGTTGCCCTTCTAAATCGAGATATGTTTCGATGGAAACGATAGGATGTTGTTTTGGGAGTCGAGTATCTGTTTTCCGATGCATTATTCCTACGTTACTGCATCCCTCGCTCCCTCACATTGACGATTTAACACACAATTTGCGTCCATATGAAAAACTCTGATTGACCTGCCGTCTCCTTCTAAATCGAGTTACGTTTCTACAGAAACGATAGGAATTTCTTTTGGGAGTCGAGTATCTCTTTTCCGCTGCATTATTCCTCCTTTACTGCATCCCTCGCTCCCTCACATTGACAATTGAACACACTTATTGCGTCCATATAAAATACTCTGGGTTCCCTGCATTGTCCTCCTCAATCGAGATACGTTTCTATGGAAACGATAGGATTTTCTTTTGGGATTCGAGTATCTCTTTTCCGATGTATTGATCCTCCCTTACTGCATCCCTCGCTCCCTCACATTCACGGAATAACACACAATTTGCGTCCATATGAAATACTCTGGGTTCCCTCCATTATCCTTCTAAATCGAGATACGTTTCTATGGAAACGATAGGATTTTTTTTTTGGGAGTCGAGTATCTCTTATCCGATGCATTATTCCTCCTTTACTGCATCCCTTGCTCCCTCACATTGTCGAGTTAACACACAATTTGCGTCCATATCAAATACTCTGGGTTCCATGCATTGTCCTTCTAAATCGAATTACGTTTCTACGGAAACGATAGGTTTTTCTTTTGGGAGTCGAGTATCTCTTTTCCGATGCATTATTCCTACTTTACTGCATCCCTCGCTCCCTCACATTGACGAATTAACACACAATTTGCGTCCATATGAGTACTCTGGGTTAACTGCATTGTCTTTCCAAATCGAGATACGTTTCTACGGAAACGATAGGATTTCCTTTTGGGAGTCTAGTATCTGTTGTCCGATGCATTATTCCTCCTTTACTGCATCCCTCGCTCCCTCACATTGACAATTGAACACACATATTGCGTCCATATAAAATACTCTGGGTTCCCTGCATTGTCCTCCTAAATCGAGATACGTTTCTATGGAAACGATAGGATTTTCTTTTGGGAGTCGAGTATCTCTTTTCCGATGTATTGTTCCTCCCTTACTGCATCCCTCGCTCCCTCACATTCACGAAATAACACACAATTTGCGTCCATATGAAATACTCTGGGTTCCCTGCATTATCCTTCTAAATCGAGATACGTTTCTATGGAAACGATAGGATTTTTTTTGGGAGTCGAGTATCTCTTATCCGATGCATTATTCCTCCTTTACTGCATCCCTTGCTCCCTCACATTGTCGAGTTAACACACAATTTGCGTCCATATCAAATACTCTGGGTTCCATGCATTGTCCTTCTAAATCGAATTACGTTTCTACGGAAACGATAGGTTTTTCTTTTGGGTGTCGAGTATCTCTTTTCCGATGCATTATTCCTACTTTACTGCATCCCTCGCTCCCTCACATTGACGAATTAACACACAATTTGCGTCCATATGAGTACTCTGGGTTAACTGCATTGTCTTTCCAAATCGAGATACGTTTCTACGGAAACGATAGGATTTTCTTTTGGGAGTCTAGTATCTGTTGTCCGATGCATTATTCCTCCTTTACTGCATCCCTCGCTCCCTCACATTGACGAATTAACAAACAATTTGCGTCCATATGAAATACGCTGGGATCCCTGCATTGTCCTTCTAAATCGAGATACGTTTCTACGGAAACGATAGGATTTTCTTTTGGGAGTTCAGTATGTCTTTTCCGATGCATTATTCCCCCTTTACTGCATCCCGCGCTCACTCACATTGACGAATTAACACACAATTTGCATCCATATGAAATACTCTGGGTTCCCTGCATTGTCCTTCTAAATCGAAATACGTTTCTACGGAAACGATAGGATTTTCTTTTGGGAGTCGAGTATCTCTTTTCCGATGCATTATTCCTGCTTTACTGCATCCCTCGCCCGTCACATTGACGAGTTAACACACAATTTGCGTCCATATAAAATACTCTGGGTTCCCTGCATTGTCGTTCTAAATCGAGATACGATTCTACGGAAACGAAAGGATTTTCTTTTGGGAGTCGAGTATCTCTTTTCCCATTCATTATTCCTCCGTTACTGCATCCCTCGCTCCTCACATTGACGAATTAACACACAATTTTCGTCCATATGAAATACTCTGGGTTTCCTGCATTGTCCTTCTAAATCGAGATACGTTTCTACGGAAACGATAGGATTTTCTTTTGGGAGTCGAGTATCTCTTTTCTGATGCATTACACCTCCTTTACTGCATCCCTCGCTCCCTCACATTGACGAATTGACACACAATTTGGGTCAATATGAAATACTCTGGGTTCCCTGCATTGTCCTTCTAAATCGAAATACGTTTCTACGGAAACGATATGATTTTCTTTTGGGAGTCGAGTATCTCTTTTCCGATGCATTATTCCTGCTTTACTGCATCCCTCGCTCCGTCACATTGACGAGTTAACACACAATTTGCGTCCATATGAAATACTCTGGGTTCCCTGCATTGTCCTTCTAAATCGATATACGTTTCTACGGAAACGAC
This sequence comes from Schistocerca nitens, assembly GCF_023898315.1. Classification (NCBI taxonomy): domain Eukaryota; kingdom Metazoa; phylum Arthropoda; class Insecta; order Orthoptera; family Acrididae; genus Schistocerca; species Schistocerca nitens. The sequence goes on from NW_026046060.1 coordinate 2,819,184, forward strand.
AGTATTTTCTTTTGGGAGTCAAGTATCTCTGTTCCCATGCATTATTCCTCCTTTACTGCATCCCTCGCTCCCTCATTTGTTGAATGATCACACAATTTGCGTCCATATAAAATACTGTGGGTTCCCTGCAATGACCTTCTAAATCGAGATACGTTTCTTCGGAAACAATAGGATTTTCGTTTTGAGTCGAGTATCTCTTAGTCCGATGCATTATTCCTCCTTTACTGCATCCCTCGCTCCCTCACATTGACGAATTAACACACAATTTGCGTCCATATGAAATACTCTGGGTTACCTGCATTGCCCTTCTAAATCGAGATACGTTTCGATGGAAACGATAGGATGTTGTTTTGGGAGTCGAGTATCTGTTTTCCGATGCATTATTCCTACGTTACTGCATCCCTCGCTCCCTCACATTGACGATTTAACACACAATTTGCGTCCATATGAAAAACTCTGATTGACCTGCCGTCTCCTTCTAAATCGAGTTACGTTTCTACAGAAACGATAGGAATTTCTTTTGGGAGTCGAGTATCTCTTTTCCGCTGCATTATTCCTCCTTTACTGCATCCCTCGCTCCCTCACATTGACAATTGAACACACATATTGCGTCCATATAAAATACTCTGGGTTCCCTGCATTGTCCTCCTCAATCGAGATACGTTTCTATGGAAACGATAGGATTTTCTTTTGGGATTCGAGTATCTCTTTTCCGATGTATTGATCCTCCCTTACTGCATCCCTCGCTCCCTCACATTCACGGAATAACACACAATTTGCGTCCATATGAAATACTCTGTGTTCCCTCCATTATCCTTCTAAATCGAGATACGTTTCTATGGAAACGATAGGATTTTTTTTTTGGGAGTCGAGTATCTCTTATCCGATGCATTATTCCTCCTTTACTGCATCCCTTGCTCCCTCACATTGTCGAGTTAACACACAATTTGCGTCCATATCAAATACTCTGGGTTCCATGCATTGACCTTCTAAATCGAATTACGTTTCTACGGAAACGATAGGTTTTTCTTTTGGGAGTCGAGTATCTCTTTTCCGATGCATTATTCCTACTTTACTGCATCCCTCGCTCCCTCACATTGACGAATTAACAAACAATTTGCGTCCATATGAAATACGCTGGGATCCCTGCATTGTCCTTCTAAATCAAGATACGTTTCTACGGAAACGATAGGATTTTCTTTTGGGAGTCGAGTATCTCTTTTCCCATAAATTATTCCTCCTTTACTGCATCCCTCGCTCCTACATTGACGAATTAACACACAATTTGCGTCCATATGAAATAATCTGGGCTCCCTGCATTGTCCTTCTAAATCGAGATACGTTTCTACGGAAACGACAGGATTTTCTTTTGGGAGTCGAGTATCTCTTTTCCGAATCATTATTCCTCCTTTACTGCATCCCTCGCTCCCTCACATTGACGAATTAACACACAATTTGCGTCAATATGAAAAATTCTGGGTTCCCTGCATTGTCCTGCAAAATCGAGATACGTTTCTACGGAAACGATAGGAATTTCTTTTGGGAGTCGAGTATCTCTTTTCCGCTGCATTATTCCTCCTTTACTGCATCCCTCGCTCCCTCACATTGACAATTGAACACACATATTGCGTCCATATAAAATACTCTGGGTTCCCTGCATTGTCCTCCTAAATCGAGATACGTTTCTATGGAAACGATAGGATTTTCTTTTGGGATTCGAGTATCTCTTTTCCGATGTATTGATCCTCCCTTACTGCATCCCTCGCTCCCTCACATTCACGGAATAACACACAATTTGCGTCCATATGAAATACTCTGGGTTCCCTCCATTATCCTTCTAAATCGAGATACGTTTCTATGGAAACGATAGGATTTTTTTTTTGGGAGTCGAGTATCTCTTATCCGATGCATTATTCCTCCTTTACTGCATCCCTTGCTCGCTCACATTGTCGAGTTAACACACAATTTGCGTCCATATCAAATACTCTGGGATCCATGCATTGTCCTTCTAAATCGAATTACGTTTCTACGGAAACGATAGGTTTTTCTTTTGGGAGTCGAGTATCTCTTTTCCGATGCATTATTCCTACTTTACTGCATCCCTCGCTCCCTCACATTGACGAATTAACAAACAATTTGCGTCCATATGAAATTCGCTGGGATCCCTGCATTGTCCTTCTAAATCAAGATACGTTTCTACGGAAACGATAGGATTTTCTTTTGGGAGTCGAGTATCTCTTTTCCCATAAATTATTCCTCCTTTACTGCATCCCTCGCTCCTACATTGACGAATTAACACACAATTTGCGTCCATATGAAATAATCTGGGCTCCCTGCATTGTCCTTCTAAATCGAGATACGTTTCTACGGAAACGACAGGATTTTCTTTTGGGAGTCGAGTATCTCTTTTCCGAATCATTATTCCTCCTTTACTGCATCCCTCGCTCCCTCACATTGACGAGTTAACACACAATTTGCGTCAATATGAAAAATTCTGGGTTCCCTGCATTGTCCTGCAAAATCGAGATACGTTTCTACGGAAACGATAGGATTTTCTTTTGGGAGTCGAGTATCTCTTTTCCCATGCATTATTCCTCCTTTACTGCATCCCTCGCTCCTCACATTGACGAATTAACACACACTTTTCTTCCATATGAAATACTCTGGGCTTCCTGCATTGTCCTTCTAAATCGAGATACGTTTCTCCGGAAACGATAGGATTTTCTTTTGGGAGTCGAGTATCTCTTTTCCGATGCATTATACCTCCTTTACTGCATCCCTCGCTCCCTCACATTGACGAATTGACACACAATTTGGGTCAATATGAAATACTCTGAGTTCCCTGCATTGTCCTTCTAAATCGAAATACGTTTCTACGGAAACGATAGGATTTTCTTTTGGGATTCGAGTATCTCTTTTCCGATGCATTATTCCTGCTTTACTGCATCCCTCGCTCCGTCACATTGACGAGTTAACACACAATTTGCGTCCATATGAAATATTCTGGGTTCCCTGTATTGTCCTTCTAAATCGAGATACGTTTCTACGGAAACGATAGGATTTTCTTTTGGAAGTCGAGTATCTCTGTTCCCATGCATTATTCCTCCTTTACTGCATCCCTCGCTCCCTCACATTGTTGAATGATCACACAGTTTGCGTCCATATAAAATACTCTGGGTTCCCTGCATTGACCTTCTAAATCGAGATACGTTTCTACGGAAACAATGGGATTTTCGTTTTGAGTCGAGTATCTCTTTTCCGATGCATTATTCCTCCTTTACTGCATCCCTCGCTCCCTCACATTGACGAATTAACACACAATTTGCGTCAGTATGAAATATTCTGGGTTACCTGCATTGCCCTTCTATATCGAGATACGTTTCGATGGAATCGTTAGGATGTTGTTTTGGGAGTCGAGTATCTGTTTTCCGATGCATTATTCCTACGTTACTGCATCCCTCGCTCCCTCACATTGACGATTTAACACACAATTTGCGTCCATATGAAAAACTCTGGATGACCTGCCGTCTCCTTCTAAATCGAGTTACGTTTCTACAGAAACGATAGGATTTTCTTTTGGGAGTCGAGTATCTCTTTTCCGCTCCATTATTCCTCCTTTACTGCATCCCTCGCTCCTTCACATTGACAATTGAACACACATATTCCATCCATATAAAATACTCTGGGTTCCCTGCATTGTCCTTCTAAATCGAGATACGTTTCTATGGAAACGATAGGATTTTCTTTTGGGAGTCGAGTATCTGTTTTCCGATGTATTGTTCCTCCTTTACTGTATCCCTCGCTCCCTCACATTCACGAAATAACCCACAATTTGCGTCCATATGAAATATTCTGGGTTCCCTGCATTGTCCTTCTAAATCGAGATACGTTTCTACGGAAACGATAGGATTTTCTTTTGGGAGTCGAGTATCTCTTTTCCGAATCATTATTCCTCCTTTACTGCATCCCTCGCTCCCTCACATTGTCGAGTTAACACACAAATTGCATCCATATCAAATTCTCTGGGTTCCCTGCATTGTCCTTCTAAATCGAGATACGTTTCTACGGAAACGATAGGATTTTCTTTTGGGAGTCGAGTCTCTCTTTTCCGCTGCATTATTCCTCCTTTACTGCATCCCTCGCTCCCTCACATTGTCAATTGAACACACATATTGCGTCCATATAAAATACTCTGGGTTCCCGGCATTGTCCTTCTAAATCGAGATACGTTTCTATGGAAACGATAGGATTTTCTTTTGGGAGTCGAGTATCTCTTTTCCGATGCATTATTCCACCTTTACTGCATCCCTCGCTCCCTCACATTGACGAATTAACACACAATTTGCGTCCATATGAAAAACTCTGGGTGACCTGTCGTCTCCTTCTAAATCGAGTTACGTTTCTACAGAAACGATAGGATTTTCTTTTGGGAGTCGAGTATCTCTTTTCCGCTGCATTATTCCTCCTTTACTGCATCCCTCGCTCCCTCACATTGTCAATTGAACACACATATTGCGTCCATATAAAATACTCTGGGTTCCCTGCATTGTCCTTCTAAATCGAGATACGTTTCTATGGAAACGATAGGATTTTCTTTTGGGAGTCGAGTATCTCTTTTCAGATGTATTGTTCCTCCTTTACTGCATCCGTCGCTCCCTCACATTCACGAAATAACACACAATTTGCGTCCATATGAAATACTCTGGGTTCCCTGCATTATCCTTCTAAATCGAGATACGTCTCTACGGAAACGATAGGATTTTCTTTTGGGAGTCGAGTATCTCTTTTCCGAATCATTATTCCTCCTTTAGCAGTAAAGGAGGAATAATGATTCGGAAAAGAGATACTCGACTCCCAAAATTAACACACTCGCTCCCTCACATTGTCGAGTTAACACGCAATTTGCGTCCATATCAAATACTCTGGGTTCCCTGCATTGTCCTTCTAAATCGAGATACGTTTCTTAGGAAACGATAGGATTTTCTTTTGGGAGTCGAGTATCTCTTTTCCGATGCATTATTCCTCCTTTACTGCATCCCGCGCTCACTCACATTGACTAATTAACACACAATTTGCGTCCATATGAAATACGCTGGGATCCCTGCGTTGTCCTTCTAAATCGAGATACGTTTCTACGGAAACGATAGGATTTTCTTTTGGGAGTCGAGTATGTCTCTTCCCATCAATTATTCCTCCTTTACTGCATCCCTCGCTCCTCACATTGACGAATTAACACACAATTTGCGTCCATATGAAATAATCTGGGTTCCCTGCATTGTCCTTCTAAATCGAGATACGTTTCTACGGAAACGATAGGATTTTCTTTTGGGAGTCGAGTATCACTTTTCCGATGCATTATTCCTCCTTTACTGCATCCCTCGCTCCCTCACATTGTTGAATGATCACACAGTTTGCGTCCATATAAAATACTCTGGGTTCCCTGCATTGACCTTTTAAATCGAGATACGTTTCTACGGAAACAATAGGATTTTCGTTTTGAGTCGAGTATCTCTTTTCCGATGCATTATTCCTCCTTTACTGCATCCCTCGCTCCCTCACATTGACGAATTAACACACAATTTGCGTCAGTATGAAATATTCTGGGTTACCTGCATTGCCCTTCTATATCGAGATACGTTTCGATGGAAACGTTAGGATGTTGTTTTGGGAGTCGAGTATCTGTTTTCCGATGCATTATTCCTACGTTACTGCATCCCTCGCTCCCTCACATTGACGATTTAACACACAATTTGCGTCCATATGAAAAACTCTGGATGACCTGCCGTCTCCTTCTAAATCGAGTTACGTTTCTACAGAAACGATAGGATTTTCTTTTGGGAGTCGAGTATCTCTTTTCCGCTGCATTATTCCTCCTTTACTGCATCCCTCGCTCCTTCACATTGACAATTGAACACACATATTCCGTCCATATAAAATACTCTAGGTTCCCTGCATTGTCCTTCTAAATCGAGATACGTTTCTATGGAAACGATAGGATTTTCTTTTGGGAGTCGAGTATCTGTTTTCCGATGTATTGTTCCTCCTTTACTGTATCCCTCGCTCCCTCACATTCACGAAATAACACACAATTTGCGTCCATATGAAATATTCTGGGTTCCCTGCATTGTCCTTCTAAATCGAGATACGTTTCTACGGAAACGATAGGATTTTCTTTTGGGAGTCGAGTATCTCTTTTCCGAATCATTATTCCTCCTTTACTGCATCCCTCGCTCCCTCACATTGTCGAGTTAACACACAAATTGCATCCATATCAAATACTCTGGGTTCCCTGCATTGTCCTTCTAAATCGAGATACGTTTCTACGGAAACGATAGGATTTTCTTTTGGGAGTCGAGTATCTCTTTTCCGATGCATTATTCCACCTTTACTGCATCCCTCGCTCCCTCACATTGACGAATTAACACACAATTTGCGTCCATATGAAAAACTCTGGGTGACCTGCCGTCTCCTTCTAAATCGAGTTACGTTTCTACAGAAACGATAGGATTTTCTTTTGGGAGTCGAGTATCTCTTTTCCGCTGCATTATTCCTCCTTTACTGCATCCCTCGATCCCTCACATTGTCAATTGAACACACATATTGCGTCCATATAAAATACTCTGGGTTCCCTGCATTGTCCTTCTAAATCGAGATACGTTTCTATGGAAACGATAGGATTTTCTTTTGAGAGTCGAGTATCTCTTTTCCGATGTATTGTTCCTCCTTTACTGCATCCCTCCCTCCCTCACATTCACGAAATAACACACAATTTGCGTCCATATGAAATACTCTGGGTTCCCTGCATTATCCTTCTAAATCGAGATACGTCTCTACGGAAACGATAGGATTTTCTTTTGGGAGTCGAGTATCTCTTTTCCGAATCATTATTCCTCCTTTAGCAGTAAAGGAGGAATAATGATTCGGAAAAGAGATACTCGACTCCCAAAATTAACACACTCGCTCCCTCACATTGTCGAGTTAACACACAATTTGCGTCCATATCAAATACTCTGGGTTCCCTGCATTGTCCTTCTAAATCGAGATACGTTTCTTAGGAAACGATAGGATTTTCTTTTGGGAGTCGAGTATCTCTTTTCCGATGCATTATTCCTCCTTTACTGCATCCCGCGCTCACTCACATTGCCCAATTGACACACGATTTGCGTCCATATGAAATACGCTGGGATCCCTGCATTGTCCTTCTAAATCGAGATACGTTTCTACGGAAACGATAGGATTTTCTTTTGGGAGTCGAGTATGTCTCTTCCCATCAATTATTCCTGCTTTACTGCATCCCTCGCTCCTCACATTGACGAATTAACACACAATTTGCGTCCATATGAAATAATCTGGGTTCCCTGCATTGTCCTTCTAAATCGAGATACGTTTCTACGGAAACGATAGGATTTTCTTTTGGGAGTCGAGTATCACTTTTCCGATGCATTATTCCTCCTTTACTGCATCCCTCGCTCCCTCACATTGTTGAATGATCACACAGTTTGCGTCCATATAAATTACTCTGGGTTCCCTGCATTGACCTTTTAAATCGAGATACGTTTCTACGGAAACAATAGGATTTTCGTTTTGAGTCGAGTATCTCTTTTCCGATGCATTATTCCTCCTTTACTGCATCCCTCGCTCCCTCACATTGACGAATTAACACACAATTTGCGTCAGTATGAAATATTCTGGGTTACCTGCATTGCCCTTCTATATCGAGATACGTTTCGATGGAAACGTTAGGATGTTGTTTTGGGAGTCGAGTATCTGTTTTCCGATGCATTATTCCTACGTTACTGCATCCCTCGCTCCCTCACATTGACGATTTAACACACAATTTGCGTCCATATGAAAAACTCTGGATGACCTGCCGTCTCCTTCTAAATCGAGTTACGTTTCTACAGAAACGATAGGATTTTCTTTTGGGAGTCGAGTATCTCTTTTCCGCTGCATTATTCCTCCTTTACTGCATCCCTCGCTCCTTCACATTGACATTTGAACACACATATTCCGTCCATATAAAATACTCTGGGTTCCCTGCATTGTCCTTCTAAATCGAGATACGTTTCTATGGAAACGATAGGATTTTCTTTTGGGAGTCGAGTATCTGTTTTCCGATGTATTGTTCCTCCTTTACTGTATCCCTCGCTCCCTCACATTCACGAAATAACACACAATTTGCGTCCATATGAAATATTCTGGGTTCCCTGCATTGTCCTTCTAAATCGAGATACGTTTCTACGGAAACGATAGGATTTTCTTTTGGGAGTCGAGTATCTCTTTTCCGAATCATTATTCCTCCTTTACTGCATCCCTCGCTCCCTCACATTGTCGAGTTAACACACAAATTGCATCCATATCAAATACTCTGGGTTCCCTGCATTGTCCTTCTAAATCGAGATACGTTTCTACGGAAACGATAGGATTTTCTTTTGGGAGTCGAGTATCTCTTTTCCGATGCATTATTCCACCTTTACTGCATCCCTCGCTCCCTCACATTGACGAATTAACACACAATTTGCGTCCATATGAAAAACTCTGGGTGACCTGCCGTCTCCTTCTAAATCGAGTTACGTTTCTACAGAAACGATAGGATTTTCTTTTGGGAGTCGAGTATCTCTTTTCCGCTGCATTATTCCTCCTTTACTGCATCCCTCGATCCCTCACATTGTCAATTGAACACACATATTGCGTCCATATAAAATACTCTGGGTTCCCTGCATTGTCCTTCTAAATCGAGATACGTTTCTATGGAAACGATAGGATTTTCTTTTGAGAGTCGAGTATCTCTTTTCCGATGTATTGTTCCTCCTTTACTGCATCCCTCCCTCCCTCACATTCACGAAATAACACACAATTTGCGTCCATATGAAATACTCTGGGTTCCCTGCATTATCCTTCTAAATCGAGATACGTCTCTACGGAAACGATAGGATTTTCTTTTGGGAGTCGAGTATCTCTTTTCCGAATCATTATTCCTCCTTTAGCAGTAAAGGAGGAATAATGATTCGGAAAAGAGATACTCGACTCCCAAAATTAACACACTCGCTCCCTCACATTGTCGAGTTAACACACAATTTGCGTCCATATCAAATACTCTGGGTTCCCTGCATTGTCCTTCTAAATCGAGATACGTTTCTTAGGAAACGATAGGATTTTCTTTTGGGAGTCGAGTATCTCTTTTCCGATGCATTATTCCTCCTTTACTGCATCCCGCGCTCACTCACATTGACTAATTAACACACAATTTGCGTCCATATGAAATACGCTGGGATCCCTGCATTGTCCTTCTAAATCGAGATACGTTTCTACGGAAACGATAGGATTTTCTTTTGGGAGTCGAGTATGTCTCTTCCCATCAATTATTCCTGCTTTACTGCATCCCTCGCTCCTCACATTGACGAATTAACACACAATTTGCGTCCATATGAAATAATCTGGGTTCCCTGCATTGTCCTTCTAAATCGAGATACGTTTCTACGGAAACGATAGGATTTTCTTTTGGGAGTCGAGTATCTCTTTTCCGATGCATTATTCCTCCTTTACTGCATCCCTCGCTCCCTCACATTGACGAATTAACACACAATTTGCGTCAATATGAAAAATTCTGGGTTCCCTGCATTGTCCTGCAAAATCGAGATACGTTTCTACGCAAACGATAAAATTTTCTTTTGGGAGTGGAGTATCTCTTTTCCGATGCATTACTCCTCCATCACTCCATCCCTCGCTCCCTCACATTGACGAGTTAACACACAATTTGCGTCCATATGAAATACTCAGGGTTCCCTGCATTGTCCTTCTAAATCGAGATACGTTTCTACGGAAACGATAGGATTTTCTTTTGGGAGTCGAGTATCTCTTTTCCGACGCATTATTCCTCCTTTACTGCATCCCTCGCTCCGTCACATTGACGAATTAACACACAATTTGCGTCCATATGAATACTGTGGGTTCCCTGCATTGTCTTTCCAAATCGAGATACGTTTCTACGGAAACGATAGGATTTTCTTTTGGGAGTCTAGTAACTGTTGTCCGATGCATTATTCCTCCTCTACTGCATCCCTCGCTCCCTCACATTGACGAATTAACAAACAATTTGCGTCCATATGAGGTACTCTGGGTTCCCTGCCATCGCATTCTAAATCGAGATACAATTCTACAGAAACGATAGAATTTCCTTTTGTGAGTCGATTATCTCCTTCCCGATGCATTATTCCCCCTTTACTGCATCCCGCGCTCACTCACATTGACGAATTAACACACAATTTGCGTCCATATGAAATACTCTGGGATCCCTGCATTGTCCTTCTAAATCGAGATACGTTTCTACGGAAACGATAGGATTTTCTTTTGGGAGTCGAGTATCTCTTTTCCCATACATTATTCCTCCTTTACTGCATCCCTCGCTCGTCACATTGATGAATTAACACACAATTTTCGTCAGTATGAAATACTCTGTGTTCCCTGCATTGTCCTTCTAAATCGAGATACGTTTCTACGGAAACGATAGGATCTTCTTTTGGGAGTCGAGTATCTCTTTTCCGATGCATTATTCCTCCTTTACTGCATCCCTCGCTCCCTCACATTGACGAATTAACACACAATTTGCGTCAATATGAAATATTCTGGGTTTCCTGCATTGTCCTTCTAAATCGAGATACGTTTCTACGGAAACGATAGGATTTTCTTTTGGGAGTCGAGTACATCTTTTCCGATGCATTATTCCTCCTTTACTGCATCCCTCGCTCCCTCACATTGTCGAGTTAATACACAATTTGCGTCCATATGAAATACTCTGGGTTCCCTGCATTGTCCTTCTAAATCGAGATACGTTTCTACGGAAACGATAGGATTTTCTTGTGGAAGTTGAGTATCTCTTTTCCGATGCATTATTCCTTCTTTACTGCATCCCTCGCTAAGTCACATTGACGAATTAACACACACTTTGCGTCCATATGAATACTCTAGGTTCCCTGCATTGTCTTTCCAAATCGAGATACGTTTCTACGGAAATGATAGGATTTTCTTTTGGGAGTCGAGTATCTGTTGGCCGATGCATTATTCCTCCTTTACTGCATCCCTCGCTCCCTCACATTGACGAATTAACAAACAATTTGCGTCCATATGAAGTACTCTGGGTTCCCTGCCATCGCATTCTAAATCGAGATACGATTCTACGGAAACGATAGAATTTCCTTTCGTGAGTCGATTATCTCTTTTCCGATGCATTATTCCTGCTTTACTGCATCCCTCGCTCCGTCACATTGACGAGTTAACACACAATATGCGTCCATATGAAATACTCTGGGTTCCCTGCATTGTCCTTCTAAATCGAAATTCGTTTCTACGGAAACGATAGGATTTTCTTTTGGGAGTCGAGTATCTCTGTTCCCATGCATTATTCCTCCTTTACTGCATCCCTCGCTCCCTCACATTGTTGAATGATCACACAATTTGCGTCCATATAAAATACTCTGGGTTCCCTGCATTGACCTTCTAAATCGAGATACGTTTCTACGGAAACGATAGGATTTTCTTTTGGAGTCGAGAATCTCTGTTCCCATGCATTATTCCTCCTTTACTACATCCATCGCTCCCTCACATTGCTGAAGGATCACACAATTTGCGTCCATATAAAATACTCTGGGTTCCCTGCATTGACCTTCTAAATCGAGATACGTTTCTACGGAAACAAGAGGATTTTCTTTTGGGAGTCGAGTATCTCTTTTCCGGTGCATTATCCCTCCTTTACTGCATCCCTCGATCCCTCACATTGACGAAATAACACACAATTTGCGTCCATATGAAATACTCTGGGTTCCCTGCATTATCCTTCTAAATCGAGATATGATTCTACGGAAACGAAAGGATTTTCTTTTGGGAGACGAATATCTCTTTTCCGATGCATTATTCCACCTTTACTGCATCCCTCGCTCCCTCACATTGACGAATTAACACACAATTTGCGTCCATACGAAATACTCTGGGATCCCTGCATTGTCCTTCTAAATCGAGATACGTTTCTACGGAAACGATAGGATTTTCTTTTGGGAGTCGAGTATCTCTTTTCCCATGCATTATTCCTCCTTTACTGCATCCCTCGCTCCTCACATTGACGAATTAACACACAATTTGCATCAATATGAAATACTCTGGGTTTCCTACATTGTCCTTCTAAATCGAGATACGTTTCTACGGAAACGATAGGATTTTCTTTTGGGAGTCAAGTATCTCTTTTCGGACGCATTATACCTCCTTTACTGCATCCCTCGCTCCCTCACATTGACGAGTTAACACACAATTTGCGTCCATATGAAATACTCTGGGTTCCCTGCATTGTCCTTCTAAATCGAGATACGTTTCTACGGAAACGAAAGGATTTTCCTTTGGGAGTCGGGTATCTCTGTTCCCATGCATTATTCCTCCTTTACTGCATCCCTCGCTCCCTCACATTGTTGAATGATCACACAATTTGCGTCCATATAAAATACTCTGGGTTCCCTGCGTTGACCTTCTAAATCGAGATACGTTTCTACGGAAAGAATAGGATTTTCTTTTGGGAGTCGAGTATCTCTTTTCCGATGCATTATTCCTCCTTTACTGCATCCCTCGCTCCCACACATTGACGAATTAACACACAATTTGCGTTCATATGAGTACTCTGGGTTCCCTGCAATGTCTTTCCAAATCGAGATACGTTTCTACGGAAACGATAGGATTTTCTTTTGGGAGTATAGTATCTGTTGTCCGATGCATTATTCCTCCTTTACTGCATCCCTCGCTCCCTCACATTGACGAATTAACACACAATTTGCGTCCATATGAATACTCTGGGTTCCCTGCATTGTCTTTCCAAATCGAGATCCGTTTCTACGGAAACGATAGGATTTTCTTTGGGAGTCTAGTATCTGTTGTCCGATGCATTATTCCTCCTCTACTGCATCCCTCGCTCCCTCACATTGACAAAATAACACACAATTTGCGTCCATATGAAATACTCTGGGTTCCCTGCATTATACTTCTAAATCTAGATATGATTCTACGGAAACGAAGGGATGTTCTTTTTGGAGACGAATATCTCTTTTTCGATGCATTATTCCTCCTTTACTGCATCCCGCACTCCCTCACATTGCCGAATTAACAGACAATTGGCGTCCATACGAAATACTCTGGATTCCCTGCATTGTCCTTCTAAATCGTGATACATTTCTACGGAAACGATAGGATTTTCTTTTGGGAGTCGATTATCTCTTTTCCGATGCATTATTCCTCCTATACAGTATCCCTCGCTCCCTCACAATGACGAATTAACACACAATTTGCGTCCATATGAGATACTCTGGGTTCCCTGCATTGTCCTTCTAAATCGAGATACGTTTCTACGGAAACGATAGGATTTTCTTTTGGGAGTCGAGTATCTCTTTTCCGATGCATTATTAATCCTTTACTGCATCCCTCGCTCCCTCACATTGTCGAGATAACACACAATTTGCGTCCATATCAAATACTCTGGGTTCCCTGCATTGTCCTTCTAAATCGAGATACGTTTCTACGGAAACGATAGGATTTTCTTCTGGAAGTCGAGTATCTCTTTTCCGTTGCATTATTCCTCCTTTACTGTATCCCTCGCTCCCACACATTGACGAATTAACACACAATTTGCGTTCATATGAGTACTCTGGGTTCCCTGCAATGTCTTTCCAAATCGAGATACGTTTCTACGGAAACGATAGGATTTTCTTTTGTAAGTCTAGTATCTGTTGTCCGATGCATTATTCCTCCTTTACTGCATCCCTCGCTCCCTCACATTGACGAATTAACACACAATTTGCGTCCATATGAATACTCTGGGTTCCCTGCATTGTCTTTCCAAATCGAGATACGTTTCTACGGAAAGGATAGGATTCTCTTTGGGAGTCTAGTATCTGTTGTCCGATGCATTATTCCTCCTCTACTGCATCCCTCGCTCCCTCACATTGACGAATTAACAAACAATTTGCGTCCATATGAAGTACTCTGGGTTCCCTGCCTTCGCATTCTAAATCGAGATACAATTCTACGGAAATGATAGAATTTCCTTTTGTGAGTCAATTATCTCTTTTCCGATGCATTATTCCCCCTTTACTGCATCCCGCGCTCACTCACATTGACGAATTAACACACAATTTTCGTCCATATGAAATACTCTGGGTTCCCTGCATTGTCCTCCTAAATCGAGATACGTGTCTATGGAAACGATAGGATTTTCTTTTGGGAGTCGAGTATCTCTTTTCCGATGCATTATTCCTCCTTTACTGCAACCCTCGCTCCCTCACATTGACGAATTAACACACAATTTGCGTCAAACGAAATATTCTGGGTTCCCTGCATTGTCCTTCTAAATCGAGATACTTTTCTACGGAAACGATAGGATTTTCTTTTGGGAGTCGAGTATCTCTTTCCCGATGCATTATTCCTCCATCACTGCATCGCTCGCTCCCTCACATTTTCGAGTTATCACACAATTTGCGTCCATATGAAATACTCTGAGTTCCCTGCATTATCCTTCTAAATCGAGATACGTTTCTACGGAAACGATAGGATTTTCTTTTGGAGTCGAGAATCTCTGTTCCCATGCATTATTCCTCCTCTACTACATCCCTCGCTCCCTCACACTGCTGAATGATCACACAATTTGCGTCCATATAAAATACTCTGGGTTCCCTGCATTGACCTTCCAAATCGAGATACGTTTCTACGGAAACAATAGGATTTTCTTTTGGGAGTCGAGTATCTCTTTTCCGGTGCATTATTCCTCCTTTACTGCATCCCTCGATCCCTCACATTGACGAAATAACACACAATTTGCGTCCATATGAAATACTCTGGGTTCCCTGCATTATCCTTCTAAATCGAGATATGATTCTACGGAAACGAAAGGATTTTCTTTTGAGAGACGAATATCTCTTTTCCGATGCATTATTCCTCCTTTACTGCATCCCTCACTCCATCACATTGACGAATTAACACACAATTTGCGTCCATACGAAATACTCTGGGATCCCTGCATTGTCCTTCTAAATCGAGATACGTTTCTACGGAAACGATAGGATTTTCTTTTGGGAGTCGAGTATGTCTTTTCCCATGCATTATTCCTCCTTTACTGCATCCCTCGCTCCTCACATTGACGAATTAACACACAATTTGCGTCAATATGAAATACTCTGTGTTTCCTGCATTGTCCTTCTAAATCGAGATACGTTTCTACGGAAACGATAGGATTTCCTTTTGGGAGTCGAGTATCTCTTTTCCGACGCATTATACCTCCTTTACTGCATCCCTCGCTCCCTCACATTGACGAGTTAACACACAATTTGCGTCCATATGAAATACTCTGGGTTCCCTGCATTGTCCTTCTAAATCGAGATACGTTTCTACGGAAACGAAAGGATTTTCTTTTGGGAGTCGGGTATCTCTGTTCCCATGCATTATTCCTCCTTTACTGCATCTCTCCCTCCCTCACATTGTTGAATGATCACACAATTTGCGTCCATATAAAATACTCTGGGTTCCCTGCGTTGACCTTCTAAATCGAGATACGTTTCTACGGAAAGAATAGGATTTTCTTTTGGGAGTCGAGTATCTCTTTTCCGATGCATTATTCCTCCTTTACTGCATCCCTCGCTCACTCACATTGACGAAATAACACACAATTGGCGTCCATATGAAATACTCTAGGTTCCCTGCATTATCCTTCTAAATCGAGATATGATTCTACGGAAACCAAAGGATGTTCTTTTTGGAGACGAATATCTCTTTTTCGATGCATTATTCCTCCTTTACTGCATCCCGCGCTCCCTCATATTGCCGAATTAACAGACAATTGGCGTCCATACGAAATACTCTGGATTCCCTGCATTGTCCTTCTAAATCGTGATACATTTCTACGGAAACGATAGGATTTTCTTTTGGGAGTCGATTATCTCTTTTCCGATGCATTATTCCTCCTATACAGTATCCCTCGCTCCCTCACATTGACGAATTAACACACAATTTG
Organism: Schistocerca nitens; assembly: GCF_023898315.1. Classification (NCBI taxonomy): domain Eukaryota; kingdom Metazoa; phylum Arthropoda; class Insecta; order Orthoptera; family Acrididae; genus Schistocerca; species Schistocerca nitens. The sequence goes on from NW_026046060.1 coordinate 2,835,220, forward strand.
CGTCCATATGAAATACTCTGGGTTCCCTGCATTGTCCTTCTAAATCGAGATACGTTTCTACGGAAACGATAGGATTTTCTTTTGGGAGTCGAGTATCTCTTTTCCGATGCATTATTCCTCCTTTACTGCATCCCTCGCTCCCTCACATTGTCGAGATAACACACAATTTGCGTCCATATCAAATACTCTGGGTTCCCTGCATTGTCCTTCTAAATCGAGATACGTTTCTACGGAAACGATAGGATTTTCTTCTGGAAGTCGAGTATCTCTTTTCCGATGCATTATTCCTCCTTTACTGCATCCCTCGCTCCCTCACATTGACGAATTAACACACAATTTGCGTTCATATGAGTACTCTGGGTTCCCTGCATTGTCTTTCCAAATGCAGATACGTTTCTACGGAAACGATAGGATTTTCTTTTGGGAGTCTAATATCTGTTGTCCGATGCATTATTCCTCCTTTACTGCATCCCTCGATCCCTCACATTGACGAATTAACAAACAATTTGCGTCCATATGAAGTACTATGGGTTCCCTGCCATCGCATTCTAAATCGAGATACGATTCTACGGAAACGATAGAATTTCCTTTTGTGAGTCGATCATCTCTTTTCCGATGCATTATTCCCCCTTTACTGCATCCCGCGCTCACTCACATTGACGAATTAACACACAATTTGCGTCCATATGAATACTCTGGGTTCCCTGCATTCTCTTTCCAAATCGAGATACGTTTCTACGGAAACGATAGGATTCTCTTTGGGAGTCTAGTATCTGTTGTCCGATGCATTATTCCTCCTCTACTGCATCCCTCGCTCCCTCACATTGACGAATTAACAAACAATTTGCGTCCATATGAAGTACTCTGGGTTCCCTGCCTTCGCATTCTAAATCGAGATACAATTCTACGGAAATGATAGAATTTCCTTTTGTGAGTCAATTATCTCTTTTCCGATGCATTATTCCCCCTTTACTGCATCCCGCGCTCACTCACATTGACGAATTAACACACAATTTTCGTCCATATGAAATACTCTGGGTTCCCTGCATTGTCCTCCTAAATCGAGATACGTGTCTATGGAAACGATAGGATTTTCTTTTGGGAGTCGAGTATCTCTTTTCCGATGCATTATTCCTCCTTTAATGCAACCCTCGCTCCCTCACATTGACGAATTAACACCCAAATTGCGTCCATATGAAATATTCTGGGTTCCCTGCAATGTCCTTCTAAATCGAGATACTTTTCTACGGAAACGATAGGATTTTCTTTTGGGAGTCGAGTATCTCTTTCCCGATGCATTATTCCTCCATCACTGCATCGCTCGCTCCCTCACATTTTCGAGTTAACACACAATTTGCGTCCATATGAAATACTCTGAGTTCCCTGCATTATCCTTCTAAATCGAGATACGTTTCTACGGAAACGATAGGATTTTCTTTTGGAGTCGAGAATCTCTGTTCCCATGCATTATTCCTCCTCAACTACATCCCTCGCTCCCTCACACTGCTGAATGATCACACAATTTGCGTCCATATAAAATCCTCTGGGTTCCCTGCATTCACCTTCCAAATCGAGATACGTTTCTACGGAAACAATAGGATTTTCTTTTGGGAGTCGAGTATCTCTTTTCCGGTGCATTATTCCTCCTTTACTGCATCCCTCACTCCATCACATTGACGAATTAACACACAATTTGCGTCCATACGAAATACTCTGGGATCCCTGCATTGTCCTTCTAAATCGAGATACGTTTCTACGGAAACGATAGGATTTTCTTTTGGGAGTCGAGTATGTCTTTTCCCATGCATTATTCCTCCTTTACTGCATCCCTCGCTCCTCACATTGACGAATTAACACACAATTTGCGTCAATATGAAATACTCTGTGTTTCCTGCATTGTCCTTCTAAATCGAGATACGTTTCTACGGAAACGATAGGATTTCCTTTTGGGAGTCGAGTATCTCTTTTCCGACGCATTATACCTCCTTTACTGCATCCCTCGCTCCCTCACATTGACGAGTTAACACACAATTTGCGTCCATATGAAATACTCTGGGTTCCCTGCATTGTCCTTCTAAATCGAGATACGTTTCTACGGAAACGAAAGGATTTTCTTTTGGGAGTCGGGTATCTCTGTTCCCATGCATTATTCCTCCTTTACTGCATCCCTCCCTCCCTCACATTGTTGAATGATCACACAATTTGCGTCCATATAAAATACTCTGGGTTCCCTGCGTTGACCTTCTAAATCGAGATACGTTTCTACGGAAAGAATAGGATTTTCTTTTGGGAGTCGAGTATCTCTTTTCCGATGCATTATTCCTACTTTACTGCATCCCTCGCTCACTCACATTGACGAAATAACACACAATTGGCGTCCATATGAAATACTCTAGGTTCCCTGCATTATCCTTCTAAATCGAGATATGATTCTACGGAAACCAAAGGATGTTCTTTTTGGAGACGAATATCTCTTTTTCGATGCATTATTCCTCCTTTACTGCATCCCGCGCTCCCTCATATTGCCGAATTAACAGACAATTGGCGTCCATACGAAATACTCTGGATTCCCTGCATTGTCCTTCTAAATCGTGATACATTTCTACGGAAACGATAGGATTTTCTTTTGGGAGTCGATTATCTCTTTTCCGATGCATTATTCCTCCTATACAGTATCCCTCGCTCCCTCACATTGACGAATTAACACACAATTTGCGTCCATATGAAATACTCTGGGTTCCCTGCATTGTCCTTCTAAATCGAGATACGTTTCTACGGAAACGATAGGATTTTCTTTTGGGAGTCGAGTATCTCTTTTCCGATGCATTATTCCTCCTTTACTGCATCCCTCGCTCCCTCACATTGTCGAGATAACACACAATTTGCGTCCATATCAAATACTCTGGGTTCCCTGCATTGTCCTTCTAAATCGAGATACGTTTCTACGGAAACGATAGGATTTTCTTCTGGAAGTCGAGTATCTCTTTTCCGATGCATTATTCCTCCTTTACTGCATCCCTCGCTCCCTCACATTGACGAATTAACACACAATTTGCGTTCATATGAGTACTCTGGGTTCCCTGCATTGTCTTTCCAAATGCAGATACGTTTCTACGGAAACGATAGGATTTTCTTTTGGGAGTCTAATATCTGTTGTCCGATGCATTATTCCTCCTTTACTGCATCCCTCGATCCCTCACATTGACGAATTAACAAACAATTTGCGTCCATATGAAGTACTATGGGTTCCCTGCCATCGCATTCTAAATCGAGATACGATTCTACGGAAACGATAGAATTTCCTTTTGTGAGTCGATCATCTCTTTTCCGATGCATTATTCCCCCTTTACTGCATCCCGCGCTCACTCACATTGACGAATTAACACACAATTTGCGTCCATATGAAATACTCTAGGATCCCTGCATTGTCCTTCTAAATCGAGATACGTTTCTACGGAAACGATAGGATTTTCTTTTGGGAGTCGAGTATCTCTTTTCCCATGCATTATTCCTCCATCACTGCATCCCTCGCTCCCTCACATTGACGAATTAACACACAATTTGCGTCCATATGAAATACTCTTGGTTTCCTGCATTGTCCTTCTAAATCGAGATACGTTTCTACGGAAACGATAGGATTTTCTTTTGGGAGTCGAGTATCTCTTTTCCGATGCATTATTCCTCCTTTACTGCATCCCTCGCTCCCTCATATTGACGAATTAACACACAATTTGCGTCAATATGAAATATTCTGGGTTCCCTGCATTGTCCTTCTAAATCGAGATACGTTTCTACGGAAACGATAGGATTTTCTTTGGGAGTCTAGTATCTGTTGTCCGATGCATTATTCCTCCTCTACTGCATCCCTCGCTCCCTCACATTGACGAATTAACAAACAATTTGCGTCCATATGAAGTACTCTGGGTTCCCTGCCTTCGCATTCTAAATCGAGATACAATTCTACGGAAACGATAGAATTTCCTTTTGTGAGTCAATTATCTCTTTTCCGATGCATTATTCCCCCTTTACTGCATCCCGCGCTCACTCACATTGACGAATTAACACACAATTTTCGTCCATATGAAATACTCTGGGTTCCCTGCATTGTCCTTCTAAATCGAGATACGTGTCTATGGAAACGATAGGATTTTCTTTTGGGAGTCGAGTATCTCTTTTCCGATGCATTATTCCTCCTTTACTGCAACCCTCGCTCCCTCACATTGACGAATTAACACACAATTTGCGTCAAACGAAATATTCTGGGTTCCCTGCATTGTCCTTCTAAATCGAGATACTTTTCTACGGAAACGATAGGATTTTCTTTTGGGAGTCGAGTATCTCTTTCCCGATGCATTATTCCTCCAACACTGCATCCCGCGCTCACTCACATTGACGAATTAACACACAATTTTCGTCCATATGAAATACTCTGGGTTCCCTGCATTGTCCTTCTAAATCGAGATACGTGTCTATGGAAACGATAGGATTTTCTTTTGGGAGTCGAGTATCTCTTTTCCCATGCATTATTCCTCCATCACTGCATCCCTCGCTCCCTCACATTGACGAATTAACACACAATTTCCGTCCATATGAAATACTCTTGGTTTCCTGCATTGTCCTTCTAAATCGAGATACGTTTCTACGGAAACGATAGGATTTTCTTTTGGGAGTCGAGTATCTCTTTTCCGATGCATTATTCCTCCTTTACTGCATCCCTCGCTCCCTCATATTGACGAATTAACACACAATTTGCGTCAATATGAAATATTCTGGGTTCCCTGCATTGTCCTTCTAAATCGAAATACGTTTCTACGGAAACGATAGGATTTTCTTTTGGGAGTCGAGTATCTCTTTTCCGATGCATTCTTACTCCATCACTGCATCCTTCGCTCCCTCACATTTTCGAGTTAACACCCAATTTGCGTCCATATGAAATACTCTGGGTTCCCTGCATTGTCCTTCTAAATCGAGTTACGTTTCTACGGAAACGATAGGATTTTCTTTTGGGAGTCGAGTATCTCTTTTCCCATGCATTATTCCTCCTTTACTACATCCCTCGCTCCCTCACATTGTTGAACGATCACACAATTAGCGTCCAAATAAAATACTCTGGGTTCCCTGCATTGACCTTCTAAATCGAGATACGTTTCTACGGAAACAATAGGATTTCCTTTTGGGAGTCGAGTATCTTTTTTCCGATGCATTATTCCTCCTTTACTGCATCCCGCGTTCCCTCACATTGACGTATTATCACACAATTTGCGTCCATACGAAATACTCTGGGTTCCCTGCATTGTCCTTCTAAATCGTGATACGTTTCTACGGAAACGATAGGATTTTCTTTTGGGAGTCGAGTATCTCCTTTCCGATGCAATATTAGTCCTTCACTGCATCCCTCGCTCCCTCAAATTGACGAATTAACACACAATTTACGTCCTTATAAAATACTCTGGGTTCCCTGCATTGTCCTTCTAAATCGAGATACGTTTATACGGAAACGATAGGATTTTCTTTTGTTAGTCGAGTATCTCTTTTCCGATGTATTGTTCCTCCTTTACTGCATCCCTCGCTCCCTCACATTAACGAATGAACACACATATTGCGTCCATATAAAATACTCCGGGTTCCCTGCATTGTCCTTCTAAATCGAGATACGTTTCTATGGAAACTATAGGATTTTCTTTTGGGAGTCGAGTATCTCATTTCCGATGTATTGTTCCTCCTTTACAGCATCCCTCGCTCCCTCACATTCACGAAATAACACACAATTTGCGTCAATATGAAATACTCTGGGTTCCCTGCATTGTCCTTCTAAATCGAGATACTTTTCCACGGCAACGATAGGATTTTCTTTTGGGAGAAGACTATCTCTTTTCCGATGCATTATTCCTCCTTTACTGCATCCCTCGCTCCCTCACATTGACGAATTAACATACAATTTGCGTCCACATGAAGTACTCTGGGTTCCCTGCCATCGCATTCTAAATCGAGATACGATTCTACGGAAACGATAGAATTTCCTTTTGTGAGTCGATTATCTCTTTTCCGATGCATTATTCCCCGTTTACTGCATCCTGCGTTCACTCACATTGACGAAGTAACACACAATTTGCGTCCATATGAAATACTCTGGGATCCCTGCATTGTCCTTCTAAATCGAGATACGTTTCTACGGAAACGATAGGATTTTCTTTTGGGAGTCGAGTATCTCTTTTCCCAAGCATTATTCCTAATTTACTGCATCCCTCGCTCCTCACATTGACGAATTAACACACAATTTGCGTCCATATGAAATACTCTGGGTTCCCTGCATTGTCCTTCTAAATCGAGATACGTTTCTACGGAAACGATAGGATTTTCTTTTGGGAGTCGAGTATCTCTTTTCCGATGCATTATTCCTCCTTTACTGCATCCCTCGCTCCCTCACATTAACGAATTAACACACAATTTGCGTCAATATGAAATATTCTGGGTTCCCTGCATTGTCCTTCTAAATCGAGATACTTTTCTACGGAAACGATAGAATTTTCTTTTGGGAGACGAGTATCTCTTTTCCGATGCATTATTCCTCCATCATTGCATCCCTCGCTCCCTCACATTGACGAGTTAACACACAATTTGCGTCCATATGAGTACTCTGGGTTCCCTGCATTGTCTTTCCAAATCGAGATACGTGTCTATGGAAACGATAGGATTTTCTTTTGGGAGACGAATATCTCTTTTCCGATGCATTATTCCTCCTTTACTGCATCCCGCGCTCCCTCACATTGACGAATTAACACACAATTTGCGTCCATACGAAATATTCTGGGTTCCCTGCATTGTCCTTCTAAATCGTGATACGTTTCTACGGAGACGATAGGATTTTCTTTTGGGAGTCGAGTATCTCTTATCTGATGCATTATTCCTCCTTTACTGCATCCCTCGCTCCCTCACATTGACGAATTAACAAACAATTTGCGTCCATAAGAAGTACTCTGGGTTCCCTGCCATCGCATTCTAAATCGAGATACGATTCTACGGTAACGATAGAATTTCCTTTTGTGAGTCGATTATTTCTTTTCCGATGCATTATTCCCCCTTTACTGCATCCCGCGCTCACTCACATTGACTAATTAACACACAATTTTCGTCCATATGAAATACACTGGGATCCCTGCATTGTCCTTCTAAATCGAGATACGTTTCTACGGAAACGATAGGATTTTCTTTTGGGAGTCGAGTATCTCTTTTCCGATTCATTATTCCTCCATCACTCCATCCCTCGCTCCCTCACATTGACGGGTTAACACACAATTTGCGTCCATATGAAATACTCAGGGTTCCCTTCATTGTCCTTCTAAATCGAGATACGTTTCTACAGAAACGATAGGATTTTCTTTTGGGAGTCGAGTATCTCTTTTCCCGTGCATTATTCCTCCTCTACTGCATCCCTCGCTCCCTCACATTGACGAATTAACAAACAATTTGCGTCCATATGAAGTACTCTGGGTAGCCTGACATCGCATTCTAAATCGAGATACAATTCTACGGAAACCATAGAATTTCCTTTTGTGAGTCGATTATCTCTTTTCCGATGCATTATTCCTTCTTTACTGCATCCCGCGCTCACTCACATTGACGAATTAACACACAATTTGCGTCCATATGAAATACTTTGGGATCCCTGCAATGTCCTTCTAAATCGAGATACGTTTCTAGGGAAACGATAGGATTTTCTTTTGGGCATCGAGTATCTCTTTTCCCATACATTATTCCTCCTTTACTGCATACCTCGCTCCTCACATTGACGAATTAACACACAATTTTCGTCCATATGAAATACTCTGGGTTCCCTGCATTGTCCTTCTAAATCGAGCTACGTGTCTATGGAAACGATAGGATTTTCTTTTGGGAGTCGAGTATCTCTTTTCCGATGCATTATTCCTCCTTTACTGCATCCCTCGCTCCCTCACATTGACGAATTAACACACAATTTGCGTCAATATGAAATATTCTGGGTTCCCTGCATTGTCCTTCTAAATCGAGATACGTTTCTACGGAAACGATAGGATTTTCTTTTGGAAGTCGAGTATCTCTTTTCCGATGCATTATACCTCCTTTACTGCATCCCTCGCTCCCTCACATTGACGAGTTAACACACAATTTGCGTCCATATGAAATACTCTGGGTTCCCTGCATTGTCCTTCTAAATCGAGATACGTGTCTATGGAAACGATAGGATTTTCTTTTGGGAGACGAATATCTCTTTTCCGATGCATTATTCCTCCTTTACTGCATCCCGCGCTCCCTCACATTGACGAATTAACACACAATTTGCGTCCATACGAAATATTCTGGGTTCCCTGCATTGTCCTTCTAAATCGTGATACGTTTCTACGGAGACGATAGGATTTTCTTTTGGGAGTCGAGTATCTCTTATCTGATGCATTATTCTTCCTTTACTGCATCCTTCGCTCCCTCTCATTGACCAATTAACACACAATTTGAGTCCATATGAAATACTCTGGGATCCCTGCATTGTCCTTCTAAATCGAGATACGTTTCTACGGAAACGATAGGATTTCTTTTGGGAGTCGAGTATCTCTTTTCCGATGCATTATTCCTCCTTTACTGCATCCCTCGCTCCTCACATTGATGATTTAACACACAATTTGCGTCAATATGAAATACTCTGGGTTTCCTGCATTGTCCTTCTACATCGAGATACGTTTCTACGGAAACGATAGGATTTTCCTTTGGGAGTCGAGTATCTCTTTTCCGATGCATTATACCTCCTTTACTGCATACTTTGCTCCCTCACATTGACGAGTTAACACACAATTTGCGTCCATATGAAATACTCTGGGTTCCCTGCATTGTCCTTCTAAATCGAGATACGTTTCTACGGAAACGAAAGGATTTTCTTTTGGGAGTCGGGTATCTCTGTTCCCATGCATTATTCCTCCTTTACTGCATCCCTCGCTCCCTCACATTGACGAAATAACACACAATTTGCGTCCATATGAAATACTCTGGGTTCCCTGCATTATCCGTCTAAATCGAGATATGACACTACGGAAACGAAAGGATGTTCTTTTTGGAGACGAATATCTCTTTTTCGATGCATTATTCCTCCTTTACTGCATCCCGCGCTCCCTCACATTGACGAATTAACACACAATTTGCGTCAATATGAAATATTCTGGGTTCCCTGCATTGTCCTTCTAAATCGAGATACTTTTCTACGGAAACGATAGGATTTTCTTTTGGGAGACGAGTATCTCTTTTCCGATGCATTATTCCTCCATCATTGCATCCCTCGCTCCCTCACATTGACGAGTTAACACACAATTTGCGTCCATATGAGTACTCTGGGTTCCCTGCATTGTCTTTCCAAATCGAGATACGTTTCCACGGAAACGATAGGATTTTCTTTTGGGAGTCTAGTATCTGTTGTCCGATGCATTATTCCTCCTTTACTGCATCCCTCGCTCCCTCACATTGACGAATTAACAAACAATTTGCGTCCATATGAAGTACTCTGGGTTCCCTGCCATCGCATTCTAAATCGAGATACGATTCTACGGAAACGATAGAATTTCCTTTTGTGAGTCGATTATTTCTTTCCGATGCATTATTCCCCCTTTACTGCATCCCGCGCTCACTCACATTGACTAATTAACACACAATTTTCGTCCATATGAAATACTCTGGGATCCCTGCATTGTCCTTCTAAATCGAGATACGTTTCTACGGATACGATAGGATTTTCTTTTGGGAGTCGAGTATCTCTTTTCCGATTCATTATTCCTCCATCACTCCATCCCTCGCTCCCTCACATTGACGGGTTAACACACAATTTGCGACCATATGAAATACTCAGGGTTCCCTTCATTGTCCTTCTAAATCGAGATACGTTTCTACAGAAACGATACGATTTTCTTTTGGGAGTCGAGTATCTCTTTTCCCGTGCATTATTCCTCCTTTACTGCATCCCGCGCTCCCTCACATTGACGAATTAACAGACAATTGGCGTCCATACGAAATACTCTGGATTCCCTGCATTGTCTTTCTAAATCGTGATACATTTCTACGGAAACGATAGGATTTTCTTTTGGGAGTCAATTATCTCTTTTCCGATGCATTATTCCTCCTATACAGTATCCCTCGCTCCCTCACATTGACGAATTAACACACAATTTGCGTCCATATGAAATACTCTGGGTTCCCTGCATTGTCCTTCTAAATCGAGATACGTTTCTACGGAAACGATGGGATTTTCTTTTGGGAGTCGAGTATCTCTTTTCCGATGCATTATTCCTCCCTTACTGCATCCCTCGCTCCCTAACATTGTCGAGATAACACACAATTTGCGTCCATATCAAATACTCTGGGATCCCTGCATTGTCCTTCTAAATCGAGATACGTTTCTACGGAAACGATAGGATTTTCTTTTGGGAGTCGAGTATCTCTTTTCCCATGCATTATTCCTCCATCACTGCATCCCGCGCTCCCTCACATTGACGATTTAACACACAATTTGCGTCCATATGAAATACTCAGGGTTCCCTGCATTGTCCTTCTAAATCGAGATACGTTTCTACGGAAACGATAGGATTTTCTTCTGGAAGTCGAGTATCTCTTTTCCGATGCATTATTCCTCCTTTACTGCATCCCTCGCTCCCTCACATTGACGAATTAACACACAATTTGCGTTCATGTGAGTACTCTGGGTTCCCTGCATTGTCTTTCCAAATCGAGATACGTTTCTACGGAAACGATATGATTTTCTTTTGGGAGCCGAGTATCTCTTTTCCGATGCATTCTTACTCCATCACTGCATCCTTCGCTCCCTCACATTTTCGAGTTAACACACAATTTGCGTTTATATGAAATACTCTGGGTTCCCTGCATTGTCCTTCTAAATCGAGATACGTTTCTACGGAAACGAAAGGATTTTCTTTTGGGAGACGAATATCTCTTTTCCGATGCATTATTCCTCCTTTACTGCATCCCGCGCTCCCTCACATTGACGTATTAACACACAATTTGCGTCCATACGAAATACTCTGGGTTCCCTGCATTGTCCTTCTAAATCGTGATACGTTTCTACGGAAACGATAGGATTTTCTTTTGGGAGTCGCGTATCTCCTTTCCGATGCAATATTCCTCCTTTACTGCGTCCCTCGCTCCCTCACATTGGCGAATTAACACACAATTTGCGTCCATATGAAATACTCTGGGTTCCCTGCCGTCTCCATCTAAATCGAGTTACGTTTCTACAGAAACGATAGGATTTTCTTTTGGGAGTCTTGTACCTCTTTTCCGCTGCATTATTCCTCCTTTACTGCATCCCTCGCTCCCTCACATTAACGAATGAACACACATATTGCGTCCATATAAAATACTCTGGGTTCCCTGCATTGTCCTTGTAAATCGAAATACGTTTCTATGGAAACTATAGGTTTTTCTTTTGGGAGTCGAGTATCTCATTTCCGATGTATTGTTCCTCCTTTACTGCATCCCTCGCTCCCTCACATTCACGAAATAACACACAATTTGCGTCCATATGAAATACTCTGGGAACCCTGCATTGTCCTTCTAAATCGAGATACGTTTCTACGGAAACGATAGGATTTTCTTTTGGGAGTCGAGTATCTCTTTTCCGATTCATTATTCCTCCATCACTCCATCCCTCGCTCCCTCACATTGACGGGTTAACACACAATTTGCGTCCATATGAAATACACAGGGTTCCCTTCATTGTCCTTCTAAATCGAGATACGTTTCTACAGAAACGATAGGATTTTCTTTTGGGAGTCGAGTATCTCTTTTCCGATGCATTATTCCTCCTTTTCTGCATCCCTCGCTCCCTCACATTGACGAATTAACACACAATTTGCGTCCATATGAATACTCTGGGTTCCCTGCATTGCCTTTAGAAATCGAGATACGTTTCTACGGAAACGATAGGATTTTCTTTGGGAGTCTAGTATCTGTTGTCCGATGCATTATTCCTCCTCTACTGCATCCCTCGCTCCCTCACATTGACGAATTAACACACAATTTGCGTCCATATGAAGTACTCTGGGTTCCCTGCCATCGCATTCTAAATCGAGATACAATTCTACGGAAACGATAGAATTTCCTTTTGTGAGTCAATTATCTCTTTTCCGATGCATTATTCCCCCTTTACTGCATCCCGCGCTCACTCACATTGACGAATTAACACACAATTTGCGTCAATATGAAATATTCTGGGTTCCCTGCATTGTCCTTCTAAATCGAGATACTTTTCTGCGGAAACGATAGGATGTTCTTTTGGGAGTCGAGTATCTCTTTCCCGATGCATTATTCCTCCATCACTGCATCGCTAGCTCCCTCACATTTTCGAGTTAACACACAGTTTGCGTCCATATGAAATACTCTGGGTTCCCTGCATTGTCCTTCTAAATCGAGATACGTTTCTACGGAAGCGATAGGATTTTCTTTTGGGAGTCGAGTATCTCTGTTCCGATGCATTATTCCTCCTTTACTGCATCCCTCGCTCCCTCACATTGACGAATTAACACACAATTTGCGTTCATATGAGTACTCTGGGTTCCCTGCATTGTCTTTCCAAATCGAGATACGTTTCTACGGAAACGATATGATTTTCTTTTGGGAGCCGAGTATCTCTTCTCCGATGCATTCTTACTCCATCACTGCATCCTTCGCTCCCTCACATTTTCGAGTTAACACACAATATGCGTTTATATGAAATACTCTGGGTTCCCTGCATTGTCCTTCTAAATCGAGATACGTTTCTACGGAAACGAAAGGATTTTCTTTTGGGAGACGAATATCTCTTTTCCGATGCATTATTCCTCCTTTACTGCATCCCGCGCTCCCTCACATTGACGAATTAACACACAATTTGCGTCCATACGAAATATTCTGGGTTCCCTGCATTGTACTTCTAAATCGTGATACGTTTCTACGGAGACGATAGGATTTTCTTTTGGGAGTCGAGTATCTCTTATCCGAAGCATTATTCTTCCTTTACTGCATCCTTCGCTCCCTCTCATTGACCAATTAACACACAATTTGCGTCCATATGAAATACTCTGGGATCCCTGCATTGTCCTTCTAAATCGAGATACGTTTCTACGGAAACGATAGGATTTTCTTTTGGGAGTCGAGTATCTCTTTTCCGATGCATTATTCCTCCTTTACTGCATCCCTCGCTCCTCACATTGACGAATTAACACACAATTTGCGTCAATATGAATTACTCTGGGTTTCCTGCATTGTCCTTCTAAATCGAGATACGTTTCTACGGAAACGATAGGATTTTCTTTTGGGAGTCGAGTATCTCTTTTCTGATGCATTATACCTCCTTTACTGCATCCCTCGCTCCCTCACATTGACGAGTTAACACACAATTTGCGTCCATATGAAATACTCTGGGTTCCCTGCATTGTCCTTCTAAATCGAGATACGTTTCTACGGAAACGAAAGGATTTTCTTTTGGGAGTCGGGTATCTCTGTTCCCATGCATTATTCCTCCTCTACTGCATCCCTCGCTCCCTCACATTGACGAAATAACACACAATTTGCGTCCATATGAAATACTCTGGGTTCCCTGCATTATCCTTCTAAATCGAGATATGACACTACGGAAACGAAAGGATGTTCTTTTTGGAGACGAATATCTCTTTTTCGATGCATTATTCCTCCTTTACTGCATCCCGCGCTCCCTCACATTGACGAATTAACAGACAATTGGCGTCCATACGAAATACTCTGGATTCCCTGCATTGTCCTTCTAAATCGTGATACATTTCTACGGAAACGATAGGATTTTCTTTTGGTAGTCGAGTATCTCTTTTCCGATGCATTATTCCTCCTTTACTGCATCCCTCGCTCCCTCACATTGTCGAGATAACACACAATTTACGTCCATATCAAATACCCTGGGTTCCCTGCATTGTCCTTCTAAATCGAGATACGTTTCTACGGAAACGATAGGATTTTCTTCTGGAAGTCGAGTATCTCTTTTCCGATGCATTATTCCTCCTTTACTGCATCCCTCGCTCCCTCACATTGACGAATTAACACACAATTTGCGTTCATATTAGTACTCTGGGTTCCCTGCATTGTCTTTCCAAATCGAGATACGTTTCTACGGAAACAATAGGATTTTCTTTTGGGAGTCTAGTATCTGTTGTCCGATGCATTATTCCTCCTTTACTGCATCCCTCGCTCCCTCACATTGACGAAATAACAAACAATTTGCGTTCATATGAAGTACTATGGGCTCCCTGCCATCGCATTCTAATTCGAGATACGATTCTACGGAAACGATAGAATTTCCTTTTATGAGTCGATCATCTCTTTTTTGATGCATTATTCCCCCTTTAGTGTATCCCGCGCTCACTCACATTGACGAATTAACACACAATTTGCGTCCATATGAAATACTCTGGGATCCCTGCATTGTCCTTCTAAATCGAGATACGTTTCTACGGAAACGATAGGATTATCTTTTGGGAGTCGAGTATCTCTTTTCCCATGCATTATTCCTCCATCGCTGCATCCCGCGCTCCCTCACATTGACGAATTAACACACAATTTGCGTCCATATGAAATACTCAGGGTTCCCTGCATTGTCCTTCTAAATCGAGATACGTTTCTACGGAAACGAAAGGATTTTCTTTTGGGAGTCGGGTATCTCTGTTCCCATGCATTATTCCTCCTTTACTGCATCCCTCGCTCCCTCACATTGTCGAAATAACACACAATTTGCGTCCATATGAAATACTCTGGGTTCCCTGCATTATCCTTCTAAATCGAGATATGACACTACGGAAACGAAAGGATGTTATTTTTGGAGACGAATATCTCTTTTTCGATGCATTATTCCTCCTTTACTGCATCCCGCGCTCCATCACATTGACGAATTAACACACAATTTGCGTCCATACGAAATACTCTGGATTCCCTGCATTGTCCTTCTAAATCGTGATACATTTCTACGGAAACGATAGGATTTTGTTTTGGGAGACAATTATCTCTTTTCCGATGCATTATTCCTCCTATACAGTATCCCTCGCTCCCTCACATTGACGAATTAACACACAATTTGCGTCCATATGAAATACTCTGGGTCCCTGCATTGTCCTTCTAAATCGAGATACGTTTCTACGGAATCGATAGGATTTTCTTTTGGGAATCGAGTATCTCTTTTCCGATGCATTATTCCTCCTTTACTGCATCCCTCGCTCCCTCACATTGTCGAGATAACTCACAATTTGCGTCCATATCAAATACTCTGGGTTCCCTGCATTGTCCTTCTAAATCGAGATACGTTTCTACGGAAACGAGAGGATTTTCTTCTGGAAGTCGAGTATCTTTTTTCCGATGCATTATTCCTCCTTTACTGCATCCCTCGCTCCCTCACATTGACGAATTAACACACAATTTGCGTTCATATGAGTACTCTGGGTTCCCTGCATTGTCTTTCCAAATCGAGATACGTTTCTACGGAAACGATAGGATTTTCTTTTGGGAGTCTAGTATCTGTTGTCCGATGCATTATTCCTCCTTTACTGCATCCCTCGCTCCCTCACATTGACGAAATAACAAACAATTTGCGTCCATATGAAGTACTATGGGTTCCCTGCCATCGCATTCTAATTCGAGATACGATTCTACGGAAACGATAGAATTTCCTTTTGTGAGTCGATCATCTCTTTTCTGATGCATTATTCCCCTTTTAGTGTATCCCGCGCTCACTCACATTGACGAATTAACACACAATTTGCGTCCATATGAAATACTCTGGGATCCCTGCATTGTCCTTCTAAATCGAGATACGTTTCTACGGAAACGATAGGATTATCTTTTGGGAGTCGAGTATCTCTTTTCCCATGCATTATTCCTCCATCACTGCATCCCGCGCTCCCTCACATTGACGAATTAACACACAATTTGCGTCCATATGAAATACTCAGGGTTCCCTGCATTGTCCTTCTAAATCGAGATACGTTTCTACGGAAACGATAGGATTTTCTTCTGGAAGTCGAGTATCTCTTTTCCGATGCATTATTCCTCCTTTACTGCATCCCTCGCTCCCTCACATTGACGAATTAACACACAATTTGCGTTCATATGAGTACTCTGGGTTCCCTGCATTGTCTTTCCAAATCGAGATACGTTTCTACGGAAACGATAGAATTTTCTTTTGGGAGTCGAGTATCTCTTTTCCGATGCATTCTTACTCCATCACTGCATCCTTCGCTCCCTCACATTTTCGAGTTAACACACAATTTGCGTCCATATGAAATACTCTGGGTTCCCTGCATTGTCCTTCTAAATCGAGATACGTTTCTACGGAAACGAAAGGATTTTCTTTTGGGAGACGAATATCTCTTTTCCGATGCATTATTCCTCCTTTACTGCATCCCGCGCTCCCTCACATTGACGTATTAACACACAATTTGCGTCCATACGAAATACTCTGGGTTCCCTGCATTTTCCTTCTAAATCGAGATACGTTTCTACGGAAACGATAGGATTTTCTTTTGGGAGTCGAGTATCTCTTTTCCGATTCATTATTCCTCCATCACTCCATCCCTCGCTCCCTCACATTGACGGGTTAACACACAATTTGCGTCCATATGAAATACTCAGGGTTCCCTTCATTGTCCTTCTAAATCGAGATACGTTTCTACAGAAACGATAGGATTTTGTTTTGGGAGTCGAGTATCTCTTTTCCGATGCATTATTCCTCCTTTTCTGCATCCCTCGCTCCCTCACATTGACGAATTAAAACACAATTTGCGTCCATATGAATACTCTGGGTTCCCTGCATTGTCTTTAGAAATCGAGATACGTTTCTACGGAAACGATAGGATTTTCTTTGGGAGTCTAGTATCTGTTGTCCGATGCATTATTCCTCCTCTACTGCATCCCTCGCTCCCTCACATTGACGAATTAACACACAATTTGCGTCCATATGAAGTACTCTGGGTTCCCTGCCATCGCATTCTAAATCGAGATACAATTCTACGGAAACGATAGAATTTCCTTTTGTGAGTCGATTATCTCTTTTCCGATGCATTATTCCCCCTTTACTGCATCCCGCGCTCACTCACATTGACGAATTAACACACAATTTGCGTCAATATGAAATATTCTGGGTTCCCTGCATTGTCCTTCTAAATCGAGATACTTTTCTGCGGAAACGATAGGATGTTCTTTTGGGAGTCGAGTATCTCTTTCCCGATGCATTATTCCTCCATCACTGCATCGCTAGCTCCCTCACATTTTCGAGTTAACACACAATTTGCGCCCATACGAAATACTCTGGATTCCCTGCATTGTCCTTCTAAATCGTGATACATTTCTACGGAAACGATAGGATTTTCTTTTGGGAGACAATTATCTCTTTACCGATGCATTATTCCTCCTATACAGTATCCCTCGCTCCCTCACATTGACGAATTAACACACAATTTGCGTCCATATGAAATACTCTGGGTCCCTGCATTGTCCTTCTAAATCGAGATACGTTTCTACGGAAACGATAGGATTTTCTTTTGGGAGTCGAGTATCTCTTTTCCGATGCATTATTCCTCCTTTACTGCATCCCTCGCTCCCTCACATTGTCGAGATAACTCACAATTTGCGTCCATATCAAATACTCTGGGTTCCCTGCATTGTCCTTCTAAATCGAGATACGTTTCTACGGAAACGAGAGGATTTTCTTCTGGAAGTCGAGTATCTCTTTTCCGATGCATTATTCCTCCTTTACTGCATCCCTCGCTCCCTCACATTGACGAATTAACACACAATTTGCGTTCATATGAGTACTCTGGGTTCCCTGCATTGTCTTTCCAAATCGAGATACGTTTCTACGGAAACGATAGGATTTTCTTTTGGGAGTCTAGTATCTGTTGTCCGATGCATTATTCCTCCTTTACTGCATCCCTCGCTCCCTCACATTGACGAAATAACAAACAATTTGCGTCCATATGAAGTACTATGGGTTCCCTGCCATCGCATTCTAATTCGAGATACGATTCTACGGAAACGATAGAATATCCTTTTGTGAGTCGATCATCTCTTTTCTGATGCATTATTCCCCCTTTAGTGTATCCCGCGCTCACTCACATTGACGAATTAACACACAATTTGCGTCCATATGAAATACTCTGGGATCCCTGCATTGTCCTTCTAAATCGAGATACGTTTCTACGGAAACGATAGGATTATCTTTTGGGAGTCGAGTATCTCTTTTCCCATGCATTATTCCTCCATCACTGCATCCCGCGCTCCCTCACATTGACGAATTAACACACAATTTGTGTCCATATGAAATACTCAGGATTCCCTGCATTGTCCTTCTAAATCGAGATACGTTTCTACGGAAACGATAGAATTTTCTTTTGGGAGTCGAGTATCTCTTTTCCGATGCATTCTTACTCCATCACTGCATCCTTCGCTCCCTCACATTTTCGAGTTAACACACAATTTGCGTCCATATGAAATACTCTGGGTTCCCTGCATTGTCCTTCTAAATCGAGATACGTTTCTACGGAAACGAAAGGATTTTCTTTTGGGAGACGAATATCTCTTTTCCGATGCATTATTCCTCCTTTACTGCATCCCGCGCTCCCTCACATTGACGTATTAACACACAATTTGCGTCCATACGAAATACTCTGGGTTCCCTGCATTGTCCTTCTAAATCGAGATACGTTTCTACGGAAACGATAGGATTTTCTTTTGGGAGTCGAGTATCTCTTTTCCGATTCATTATTCCTCCATCACTCCATCCCTCGCTCCCTCACATTGACGGGTTAACACACAATTTGCGTCCATATGAAATACTCAGGGTTCCCTTCATTGTCCTTCTAAATCGAGATACGTTTCTACAGAAACGATAGGATTTTGTTTTGGGAGTCGAGTATCTCTTTTCCGATGCATTATTCCTCCTTTTCTGCATCCCTCGCTCCCTCACATTGACGAATTAAAACACAATTTGCGTCCATATGAATACTCTGGGTTCCCTGCATTGTCTTTAGAAATCGAGATACGTTTCTACGGAAACGATAGGATTTTCTTTGGGAGTCTAGTATCTGTTGTCCGATGCATTATTCCTCCTCTACTGCATCCCTCGCTCCCTCACATTGACGAATTAACACACAATTTGCGTCCATATGAAGTACTCTGGGTTCCGTGCCATCGCATTCTAAATCGAGATACAATTCTACGGAGACGATAGAATTTCCTTTTGTGAGTCGATTATCTCTTTTCCGATGCATTATTCCCCCTTTACTGCATCCCGCGCTCACTCACATTGACGAATTAACACACAATTTGCGTCAATATGAAATATTCTGGGTTCCCTGCATTGTCCTTCTAAATCGAGATACTTTTCTGCGGAAACGATAGGATGTTCTTTTGGGAGTCGAGTATCTCTTTCCCGATGCATTATTCCTCCATCACTGCATCGCTAGCTCCCTCACATTTTCGAGTTAACACACAATTTGCGTCCATATGAAATACTCTGGGTTCCCTGCATTGTCCTTCTAAATCGAGATACGTTTCTACGGAAGCGATAGGATTTTCTTTTGGGAGTCGGGTATCTCTGTTCCCATGCATTATTCCTCCTCTACTGCATCCCTCGCTCCCTCACATTGACGAAATAACACACAATTTGCGTCCATATGAAATACTCTGGGTTCCCTGCATTATCCTTCTAAATCGAGATATGACACTACGGAAACGAAAGGATGTTCTTTTTGGAGACGAATATCTCTTTTTCGATGCATTATTCCTCCTTTACTGCATCCCGCGCTCCCTCACATTGACGAATTAACAGACAATTGGCGTCCATACGAAATACTCTGGATTCCCTGCATTGTCCTTCTAAATCGTGATACATTTCTACGGAAACGATAGGATTTTCTTTTGGGAGTCAATTATCTCTTTTCCGATGCATTATTCCTCCTATACAGTATCCCTCGCTCCCTCACATTGACGAATTAACACACAATTTGCGTCCATATGAAATACTCTGGGTCCCTGCATTGTCCTTCTAAATCGAGATACGTTTCTACGGAAACGATAGGATTTTCTTTTGGTAGTCGAGTATCTCTTTTCCGATGCATTATTCCTCCTTTACTGCATCCCTCGCTCCCTCACATTGTCGAGATAACACACAATTTGCGTCCATATCAAATACTCTGGGTTCCCTGCATTGTCCTTCTAAATCGAGATACGTTTCTACGGAAACGATAGGATTTTCTTCTGGGAGTCGAGTATCTCTTTTCCGATGCATTATTACTCCTTTACTGCATCCCTCGCTCCCTCACATTGACGAATTAACACACAATTTGCGTTCATATGAGTACTCTGGGTTCCCTGCATTGTCTTTCCAAATCGAGATACGTTTCTACGGAAACGATAGGATTTTCTTTTGGGAGTCTAGTATCTGTTGTCCGATGCATTATTCCTCCTTTACTGCATCCCTCGCTCCCTCACATTGACGAAATAACAAACAATTTGCGTCCATATGAAGTACTATGGGCTCCCTGCCATCGCATTCTAATTCGAGATACGATTCTACGGAAACGATAGAATTTCCTTTTGTGAGTCGATCATCTCATTTTTGATGCATTATTCCCCCTTTAGTGTATCCTGCGCTCACTCACATTGACGAATTAACACACAATTTGCGTCCATATGAAATACTCTGGGATCCCTGCATTGTCCTTCTAAATCGAGATACGTTTCTACGGAAACGATAGGATTATCTTTTGGGAGTCGAGTATCTCTTTTCCCATGCATTATTCCTCCATCACTGCATCTCGCGCTCCCTCACATTGACGAATTAACACACAATTTGCGTCCATATGAAATACTCAGGGTTCCCTGCATTGTCCTTCTAAATCGAGATACGTTTCTACGGAAACGAAAGGATTTTCTTTTGGGAGTCGGGTATCTCTGTTCCCATGCATTATTCCTCCTTTACTGCATCCCTCGCTCCCTCACATTGACGAAATAACACACAATTTGCGTCCATATGAAATACTCTGGGTTCCCTGCATTATCCTTCTAAATCGAGATATGACACTACGGAAACGAAAGGATGTTCTTTTTGGAGACGAATATCTCTTTTTCGATGCATTATTCCTCCTTTACTGCATCCCTCGCTCCCTCACATTGACGAATTAACACACAATTTGCGTCCATATGAAATACTCTGGGTCCCTGCATTGTCCTTCTAAATCGAGATTCGTTTCTACGGAAACGATAGGATTTTCTTTTGGGAGTCGAGTATCTCTTTTCCGATGCATTATTCCTCCTTTACTGCATCCCACGCTCCCTCACATTGTCGAGATAACTCACAATTTGCGTCCATATCAAATACTCTGGGTTCCCTGCATTGTCCTTCTAAATCGAGATACGTTTCTACGGAAACGAGAGGATTTTCTTCTGGAAGTCGAGTATCTCTTTTCCGATGCATTATTCCTCCTTTACTGCATCCCTCGCTCCCTCACATTGACGAATTAACACACAATTTGCGTTCATATGAGTACTCTGGGTTCCCTGCTTTGTCTTTCCAAATTGAGATACGTTTCTACGGAAACGATAGGATTTTCTTTTGGGAGTCTAGTATCTGTTGTCCGATGCATTATTCCTCCTTTACTGCATCCCTCGGTCCCTCACATTGACGAAATAACAAACAATTTGCGTCCATATGAAGTACTATGGGTTCCCTGCCATCGCATTCTAATTCGAGATACGATTCTACGGAAACGATAGAATTTCCTTTTGTGAGTCGATCATCTCTTTTCTGATGCATTATTCCCCCTTTAGTGTATCCCGCGCTCACTCACATTTACGAATTAACACACAATTTGCGTCCATATGAAATACTCTGGGATCCCTGCATTGTCCTTCTAAATCGAGATACGTTTCTACGGAAACGATAGGATTATCTTTTGGGAGTCGAGTATCTCTTTTCCCATGCATTATTCCTCCATCACTGCATCCCGCGCTCCCTCACATTGACGAATTAACACACAATTTGCGTCAATATGAAATACTCAGGGTTCCCTGCATTGTCCTTCTAAATCGAGATACGTTTCTACGGAAACGATAGGATTTTCTTCTGGAAGTCGAGTATCTCTTTTCCGATGCATTATTCCTCCTTTACTGCATCCCTCGCTCCCTCACATTGACGAATTAACACACAATTTGCGTTCATATGAGTACTCTGGGTTCCCTGCATTGTCTTTCCAAATCGAGATACGTTTCTACGGAAACGATAGAATTTTCTTTTGGGAGTCGAGTATCTCTTTTCCGATGCATTCTTACTCCATCACTGCATCCTTCGCTCCCTCACATTTTCGAGTTAACACACAATTTGCGTCCATATGAAATACTCTGGGTTCCCTGCATTGTCCTTCTAAATCGAGATACGTTTCTACGGAAACGAAAGGATTTTCTTTTGGGAGACGAATATCTCTTTTCCGATGCATTATTCCTCCTTTACTGCATCCCGCGCTCCCTCACATTGACGTATTAACACACAATTTGCGTCCATACGAAATACTCTGGGTTCCCTGCATTGTCCTTCTAAATCGAGATACGTTTCTACGGAAACGATAGGATTTTCTTTTGGGAGTCGAGTATCTCTTTTCCGATTCATTATTCCTCCATCACTCCATCCCTCGCTCCCTCACATTGACGGGTTAACACACAATTTGCGTCCATATGAAATACTCAGGGTTCCCTTCATTGTCCTTCTAAATCGAGATACGTTTCTACGGAAACGATAGGATTATCTTTTGGGAGTCGAGTATCTCTTTTCCCATGCATTATTCCTCCATCACTGCATCCCGCGCTCCCTCACATTGACGAATTAACACACAATTTGCGTCAATATGAAATACTCAGGGTTCCCTGCATTGTCCTTCTAAATCGAGATACGTTTCTACGGAAACGATAGGATTTTCTTCTGGAAGTCGAGTATCTCTTTTCCGATGCATTATTCCTCCTTTTCTGCATCCCTCGCTCCCTCACATTGACGAATTAAAACACAATTTGCGTCCATATGAATACTCTGGGTTCCCTGCATTGTCTTTAGAAATCGAGATACGTTTCTACGGAAACGATAGGATTTTCTTTGGGAGTCTAGTATCTGTTGTCCGATGCATTATTCCTCCTCTACTGCATCCCTCGCTCCCTCACATTGACGAATTAACACACAATTTGCGTCCATATGAAGTACTCTGGGTTCCCTGCCATCGCATTCTAAATCGAGATACAATTCTACGGAAACGATAGAATTTCCTTTTGTGAGTCGATTATCTCTTTTCCGATGCATTATTCCCCCTTTACTGCATCCCTCGCTCCCTCACATTGCTGAATGATCACACAATTTGCGTCCATATAAAATACTCTGGGTTCCCTGCATTGACCTTCTAAATCGAGATACGTTTCTACGGAAACAATAGGATTTTCTTTTGGGAGTCGAGTATCTCTTTTCCGGTGCATTATTCCTCCTTTACTGCATCCCTCGATCCCTCACATTGACGAAATAACACACAATTTGCGTCCATATGAAATACTCTGGGTTCCCTGCGTTATCCTTCTAAATCGAGATATGATTCTACGGAAACGAAAGGATTTTCTTTTGGGAGTCGAGTATCTCTTTTCCGATTCATTATTCCTCCATCACTCCATCCCTCGCTCCCTCACATTGACGGGTTAACACACAATTTGCGTCCATATGAAATACTCAGGGTTCCCTTCATTGTCCTTCTAAATCGAGATACGTTTCTACAGAAACGATAGGATTTTCTTTTGGGAGTCGAGTATCTCTTTTCCCGTGCATTATTCCTCCTTTCCTGCATCCCTCGCTCCCTCACATTGACGAATTAACACACAATTTGCGTCCATATGAATACTCTGGGTTCCCTGCATTGTCTTTCCAAATCGAGATACGTTTCTACGGAAACGATAGGATTTTTTTTGGGAGTCTAGTATCTGTTGTCCGATGCATTATTCCTCCTCTACTGCATCCCTCGCTCCCTCACATTGACGAATTAACAAACAATTTGCGTCCATATGAAATACTTTGGGATCCCTGCAATGTCCTTCTAAATCGAGATCGTTTCTAGGGAAACGATGGGATTTTCTTTTGGGCATCGAGTATCTCTTTTCCCATACATTATTCCTCCTTTACTGCATACCTCGCTCCTCACATTGACGAATTAACACACAATTTTCGTCCATATGAAATACTCTGGGTTCCCTGCATTGTCCTTCTAAATCGAGCTACGTGTCTATGGAAACGATAGGATTTTCTTTTGGGAGTCGAGTATCTCTTTTCCGATGCATTATTCCTCCTTTACTGCATCCCTCGCTCCCTCACATTGACGAATTAACACACAATTTGCGTCAATATGAAATATTCTGGGTTCCCTGCATTGTCCTTCTAAATCGAGATACGTTTCTACGGAAACGATAGGATTTTCTTTTGGAAGTCGAGTATCTCTTTTCCGATGCATTATACCTCCTTTACTGCATCCCTCGCTCCCTCACATTGACGAGTTAACACACAATTTGCGTCCATATGAAATACTCTGGGTTCCCTGCATTGTCCTTCTAAATCGAGATACGTGTCTATGGAAACGATAGGATTTTCTTTTGGGAGACGAATACCTCTTTTCCGATGCATTTTTCCTCCTTTACTGCATCCCGCGCTCCCTCACATTGACGAATTAACACACAATTTGCGTCCATACGAAATATTCTGGGTTCCCTGCATTGTCCTTCTAAATCGTGATACGTTTCTACGGAGACGATAGGATTTTCTTTTGGGAGTCGAGTATCTCTTATCCGATGCATTATTCTTCCTTTACTGCATCCTTCGCTCCCTCTCATTGACCAATTAACACACAATTTGCGTCCATATGAAATACTCTGGGATCCCTGCATTGTCCTTCTAAATCGAGATACGTTTCTACGGAAACGATAGGATTTTCTTTTGGGAGTCGAGTATCTCTTTTCCGATGCATTATACCTCCTTTACTGCATCCCTCGCTCCCTCACATTGACGAGTTAACACACAATTTGCGTCCATATGAAATACTCTGGGTTCCCTGCATTGTCCTTCTAAATCGAGATACGTTTCTACGGAAACGAAAGGATTTTCTTTTGGGAGTCGGGTATCTCTGTTCCCATGCATTATTCCTCCTTTACTGCATCCCTCGCTCCCTCACATTGTTGAATGATCACACAATTTGCGTCCATATAGAATACTCTGGGTTCCCTGCGTTGACCTTCTAAATCGAGATACCTTACTACGGAAAGAATAGGATTTTCTTTTGGGAGTCGAGCATCTCTTTTCCGATGCATTATTCCTCCTTTACTGCATCCCTCGCTCCCTCACATTGACGAAATATCACACAATTTGCGTCCATATGAAATACTCTGGGTTCCCTGCATTATTCTTCTAAATCGAGAAATGACACTACGGAAACGAAAGGATGTTCTTTTTGGAGACGAATATCTCTTTTTCGATGCATTATTCCTCCTTTACTGCATCCCGCGCTCCCTCACATTGACGAATTAACAGACAATTGGCGTCCATACGAAATACTCTGGATTCCCTGCATTGTCCTTCTAAATCGTGATACATTTCTACGGAAACGATAGGATTTTCTTTTGGGAGACAATTATCTCTTTTCCGATGCATTATTCCTCCTATACAGTATCCCTCGCTCCCTCACATTGACGAATTAACACACAATTTGCGTCCATATGAAATACTCTGCGTTCCCTGCATTGTCCTTCTAAATCGAGATACGTTTCTACGGAAACGAGAGGATTTTCTTTTGGGAGTCGAGTATCTCTTTTCCGATGCATTATTCCTCCTTTACTGCATCCCTCGCTCCCTCACATTGTCGAGATAACACACAATTTGCGTCCATATCAAATACTCTGGGTTCCCTGCATTGTCCTTCTAAATCGAGATACGTTTCTACGGAAACGATAGGATTTTCTTCTGGAAGTCGAGTATCTCTTTTCCGATGCATTATTCCTCCTTTACTGCATCCCTCGCTCCCTCATATTGACGAATTAACACACAATTTGCGTTCATATGAGTACTCTGGGTTCCCTGCATTGTCTTTCCAAATAGAGATACGTTTCTACGGAAACGATAGGATTTTCTTTTGGGAGTCTAGTATCTGTTGTCCGATGCATTATTCCTCCTTTACTGCATCCCTCGCTCCCTCACATTGACGAAATAACAAACAATTTGCGTCCATATGAAGTACTATGGGTTCCCTGCCATCACATTCTAATTCGAGATACGATTCTACGGAAACGATAGAATTTCCTTTTGTGAGTCGATCATCTCTTTTCTGATGCATTATTCCCCCTTTAGTGTATCCCGCGCTCACTCACATTGACGAATTAACACACAATTTGCGTCCATATGAAATACTCTGGGATCCCTGCATTGTCCTTCTAAATCGAGATACGTTTCTACGGAAAAGATAGGATTTTCTTTTGGGAGTCGAGTATCTCTTTTCCCATGCATTATTCCTCCATCACGGCATCCCGCGCTCCCTCACATTGACGAATTAACACACAATTTGCGTTCATATGAGTACTCTGGGTTCCCTGCATTGTCCTTCTAAATCGAGATACGTTTCTACAGAAATGATAGGATTTTGTTTTGGGAGTCGAGTATCTCTTTTCCGATGCATTATTCCTCCTTTTCTGCATCCCTCGCTCCCTCACATTGACGAATTAAAACACAATTTGCGTCCATATGAATACTCTGGGTTCCCTGCATTGTCTTTAGAAATCGAGATACGTTTCTACGGAAACGTTAGGATTTTCTTTGGGAGTCTAGTATCTGTTGTCCGATGCATTATTCCTCCTCTACTGCATCCCTCGCTCCCTCACATTGACGAATTAACACACAATTTGCGTCCATATGAAGTACTCTGGGTTCCCTGCCATCGCATTCTAAATCGAGATACAATTCTACGGAAACGATAGAATTTCCTTTTGTGGGTCGATTATCTCTTTTCCGATGCATTATTCCTCCTTTACTGCATCCCGCGCTCACTCACATTGACGAATTAACACACAATTTGCGTCAATATGAAATATTCTGGGTTCCCTGCATTGTCCTTCTAATTCGAGATACTTTTCTGCGGAAACGATAGGATGTTCTTTTGGGAGTCGAGTATCTCTTTCCCGATGCATTATTCCTCCATCACTGCATCGCTAGATCCCTCACATTTTCGAGTTAACACACAATTTGCGTCCATATGAAACACTCTGGTTTCCCTGCATTGTCCTTCTAAATCGAGATACGTTTCTACGGAAGCGATAGGATTTTCTTTTGGGAGTCGAGTATCTCTGTTCCCATGCATTATTCCTCCTTTACTACATCCCTCGCTCCCTCACATTGTTGAATGATCACACAATTTGCGTCCATATAAAATACTCTGGGTTCCCTGCATTGACCTTCTAAATCGAGATACGTTTCTACGGAAACAATAGGATTTTCTTTTGGGAGTCGAGTATCTCTTTTCCGGTGCATTATTCCTCCTTTACTGCATCCCTCGATCCCTCACATTGACGAAATAACACAAAATTTGCGTCCATATGAAATACTCTGGGTTCCCTGCATTATCCTTCTAAATCGAGATATGATTCTACGGAAACGAAAGGATTTTCTTTTGGGAGTCGAGTATCTCTTTTCCGATTCATTATTCCTCCATCACTCCATCCCTCGCTCCCTCACATTGACGGGTTAACACACAATTTGCGTCCATATGAAATACTCAGGTTTCCCTTCATTGTCCTTCTAAATCGAGATACGTTTCTACAGAAACGATAGGATTTTCTTTTGGGAGTCGAGTATCTCTTTTCCCGTGCATTATTCCTCCTTTCCTGCATCCCTCGCTCCCTCACATTGACGAATTAACACACAATTTGCGTCCATATGAATACTCTGGGTTCCCTGCATTGTCTTTCCAAATCGAGATACGTTTCTACGGAAGCGATAGGATTTTCTTTGGGAGTCTAGTATCTGTTGTCCGATGCATTATTCCTCCCCTACTGCATCCCTCGCTCCCTCACATTGACGAATTAACAAACAATTTGCGTCCATATGAAATACTTTGGGATCCCTGCAATGTCCTTCTAAATCGAGATACGTTTCTAGGGAAACGATAGGATTTTCTTTTGGGCATCGAGTATCTCTTTTCCCATACATTATTCCTCCTTTACTGCATACCTCGCTCCTCACATTGACGAATTAACACACAATTTTCGTCCATATGAAATACTCTGGGTTCCCTGCATTGTCCTTCTAAATCGAGCTACGTGTCTATGGAAACGATAGGATTTTCTTTTGGGAGTCGAGTATCTCTTTT
The DNA here is from genome assembly GCF_023898315.1 of Schistocerca nitens. Lineage (NCBI taxonomy): Eukaryota > Metazoa > Arthropoda > Insecta > Orthoptera > Acrididae > Schistocerca > Schistocerca nitens. The sequence continues at coordinate 2,863,665 of NW_026046060.1, forward strand.
CCGATGCATTTTTCCTCCTTTACTGCATCCCGCGCTCCCTCACATTGACGAATTAACACACAATTTGCGTCCATACGAAATATTCTGGGTTCCCTGCATTGTCCTTCTAAATCGTGATACGTTTCTACGGAGACGATAGGATTTTCTTTTGGGAGTCGAGTATCTCTTATCCGATGCATTATTCTTCCTTTACTTCATCCTTCGCTCCCTCTCATTGACCAATTAACACACAATTTGCGTCCATATGAAATACTCTGGGATCCCTGCATTGTCCTTCTAAATCGAGATACGTTTCTACGGAAACGATAGGATTTTCTTTTGGGAGTCGAGTATCTCTTTTCCGATGCATTATTCCTCCTTTACTGCATCCCTCGCTCCTCACATTGACGAATTAACACACAATTTGCGTCAATATGAAATACTCTGGGTTTCCTGCATTGTCCTTCTAAATCGAGATACGTTTCTACGGAAACGATAGGATTTTCTTTTGGGAGTCGAGTATCTCTTTTCCGATGCATTATACCTCCTTTACTGCATCCATCGCTCCCTCACATTGACGAGTTAACACACAATTTGCGTCCATATGAAATACTCTGGGTTCCCTGCATTGTCCTTCTAAATCGAGATACGTTTCTACGGAAACGAAAGGATTTTCTTTTGGGAGTCGGGTATCTCTGTTCCCATGCATTATTCCTCCTTTACTGCATCCCTCGCTCCCTCACATTGTTGAATGATCACACAATTTGCGTCCATATAAAATACTCTGGGTTCCCTGCGTTGACCTTCTAAATCGAGATACCTTACTACGGAAAGAATAGGATTTTCTTTTGGGAGTCGAGCATCTCTTTTCCGATGCATTATTCCTCCTTTACTGCATCCCTCGCTCCCTCACATTGACGAAATAACACACAATTTGCGTCCATATGAAATACTCTGGGTTCCCTGCATTATCCTTCTAAATCGAGAAATGACACTACGGAAACGAAAGGATGTTCTTTTTGGAGACGAATATCTCTTTTTCGATGCATTATTCCTCCTTTACTGCATCCCGCGCTCCCTCACATTGACGAATTAACAGACAATTGGCGTCCATACGAAATACTCTGGATTCCCTGCATTGTCCTTCTAAATCGTGATACATTTCTACGGAAACGATAGGATTTTCTTTTGGGAGACAATTATCTCTTTTCCGATGCATTATTCCTCCTATACAGTATCCCTCGCTCCCTCACATTGACGAATTAACACAATTTGCGTCCATATGAAATACTCTGCGTTCCCTGCATTGTCCTTCTAAATCGAGATACGTTTCTACGGAAACGATAGGATTTTCTTTTGGGAGTCGAGTATCTCTTTTCCGATGCATTATTCCTCCTTTACTGCATCCCTCGCTCCCTCACATTGTCGAGATAACACACAATTTGCGTCCATATCAAATACTCTGGGTTCCCTGCATTGTCCTTCTAAATCGAGATACGTTTCTACGGAAACGATAGGATTTTCTTCTGGAAGTCGAGTATCTCTTTTCCGATGCATTATTCCTCCTTTACTGCATCCCTCGCTCCCTCATATTGACGAATTAACACACAATTTGCGTTCATATGAGTACTCTGGGTTCCCTGCATTGTCTTTCCAAATCGAGATACGTTTCTACGGAAACGATAGGATTTTCTTTTGGGAGTCTAGTATCTGTTGTCCGATGCATTATTCCTCCTTTACTGCATCCCTCGCTCCCTCACATTGACGAAATAACAAACAATTTGCGTCCATATGAAGTACTATGGGTTCCCTGCCATCACATTCTAATTCGAGATACGATTCTACGGAAACGATAGAATTTCCTTTTGTGAGTCGATCATCTCTTTTCTGATGCATTATTCCCCCTTTAGTGTATCCCGCGCTCACTCACATTGACGAATTAACACACAATTTGCGTCCATATGAAATACTCTGGGATCCCTGCATTGTCCTTCTAAATCGAGATACGTTTCTACGGAAAAGATAGGATTTTCTTTTGGGAGTCGAGTATCTCTTTTCCCATGCATTATTCCTCCATCACTGCATCCCGCGCTCCCTCACATTGACGAATTAACACACAATTTCCGTCCATATGAAATACTCAGGGTCCCCGGCATTGTCCTTCTAAATCGAGATACGTTTCTACGGAAACGATAGGATTTTCTTCTGGAAGTCGAGTATCTCTTTTCCGATGCATTATTCCTCCTTTACTGCATCCCTCGCTCCCTCACATTGACGAATTAACACACAATTTGCGTTCATATGAGTACTCTGGGTTCCCTGCATTGTCCTTCTAAATCGAGATACGTTTCTACAGAAACGATAGGATTTTGTTTTGGGAGTCGAGTATCTCTTTTCCGATGCATGATTCCTCCTTTTCTGCATCCCTCGCTCCCTCACATTGACGAATTAAAACACAATTTGCGTCCATATGAATACTCTGGGTTCCCTGCTTTGTCTTTAGAAATCGAGATACGTTTCTACGGAAACGATAGGATTTTCTTTGGGAGTCTAGTATCTGTTGTCCGATGCATTATTCCTCCTCTACTGCATCCCTCGCTCCCTCACATTGACGAATTAACACGCAATTTGCGTCCATATGAAGTACTCTGCGTTCCCTGCCATCGCATTCTAAATCGAGATACAATTCTACGGAAACGATAGAATTTCCTTTTGTGAGTCGATTATCTCTTTTCCGGTGCATTATTCCCCCTTTACTGCATCCCGCGCTCACTCACATTGACGAATTAACACACAATTTGCGTCAATATGAAATATTCTGGGTTCCCTGCATTGTCCTTCTAATTCGAGATACTTTTCTGCGGAAACGATAGGATGTTCTTTTGGGAGTCGAGTATCTCTTTCCCGATGCATTATTCCTCCATCACTGCATCGCTAGATCCCTCACATTTTCGAGTTAACACACAATTTGCGTCCATATGAAACACTCTGGTTTCCCTGCATTGTCCTTCTAAATCGAGATACGTTTCTACGGAAGCGATAGGATTTTCTTTTGGGAGTCGAGTATCTCTGTTCCCATGCATTATTCCTCCTTTACTACATCCCTCGCTCCCTCACATTGCTGAATGATCACACAATTTGCGTCCATATAAAATACTCTGGGTTCCCTGCATTGACCTTCTAAATCGAGATACGTTTCTACGGAAACAATAGGATTTTCTTTTGGGAGTCGAGTATCTCTTTTCCGGTGCATTATTCCTCCTTTACTGCATCCCTCGATCCCTCACATTGACGAAATAACACACAATTTGCGTCCATATGAAATACTCTGGGTTCCCTGCATTATCCTTCTAAATCGAGATATGATTCTACGGAAACGAAAGGATTTTCTTTTGGGAGTCGAGTATCTCTTTTCCGATTCATTATTCCTCCATCACTCCATCCCTCGCTCCCTCACATTGACGGGTTAACACACAATTTGCGTCCATATGAAATACTCAGGGTTCCCTTCATTGTCCTTCTAAATCGAGATACGTTTCTACAGAAACGATAGGATTTTCTTTTGGGAGTCGAGTATCTCTTTTCCCGTCCATTATTCCTCCTTTCCTGCATCCCTCGCTCCCTCACATTGACGAATTAACACACAATTTGCGTCCATATGAATACTCTGGGTTCCCTGCATTGTCTTTCCAAATCGAGATACGTTTCTACGGAAACGATAGGATTTTCTTTGGGAGTCTAGTATCTGTTGTCCGATGCATTATTCCTCCTCTACTGCATCCCTCGCTCCCTCACATGGACGAATTAACAAACAATTTGCGTCCATATGAAATACTTTGGGATCCCTGCAATGTCCTTCTAAATCGAGATACGTTTCTAGGGAAACGATAGGATTTTCTTTTGGGCATCGAGTATCTCTTTTCCCATACATTATTCCTCCTTTACTGCATACCTCGCTCCTCACATTGACGAATTAACACACAATTTTCGTCCATATGAAATACTCTGGGTTCCCTGCATTGTCCTTCTAAATCGAGCTACGTGTCTATGGAAACGATAGGATTTTCTTTTGGGAGTCGAGTATCTCTTTTCCGATGCATTATTCCTCCTTTACTGCATCCCTCGCTCCCTCACATTGACGAATTAACACACAATTTGCGTCAATATGAAATATTCTGGGTTCCCTGCATTGTCCTTCTAAATCGAGATACGTTTCTACGGAAACGATAGGATTTTCTTTTGGAAGTCGAGTATCTCTTTTCCGATGCATTATACCTCCTTTACTGCATCCCTCGCTCCCTCACATTGACGAGTTAACACCCAATTTGCGTCCATATGAAATACTCTGGGTTCCCTGCATTGTCCTTCTAAATCGAGATACGTGTCTATGGAAACGATAGGATTTTCTTTTGGGAGACGAATACCTCTTTTCCGATGCATTTTTCCTCCTTTACTGCATCCCGCGCTCCCTCACATTGACGAATTAACACACAATTTGCGTCCATACGAAATATTCTGGGTTCCCTGCATTGACCTTCTAAATCGTGATACGTTTCTACGGAGACGATAGGATTTTCTTTTGGGAGTCGAGTATCTCTTATCCGATGCATTATTCTTCCTTTACTGCATCGTTCGCTCCCTCTCATTGACCAATTAACACACAATTTGCGTCCATATGAAATACTCTGGGATCCCTGCATTGTCCTTCTAAATCGAGATACGTTTCTACGGAAACGAAAGGATTTTCTTTTGGGAGTCGGGTATCTCTGTTCCCATGCATTATTCCTCCTTTACTGCATCCCTCGCTCCCTCACATTGTTGAATGATCACACAATTTGCGTCCATATAAAATACTCTGGGTTCCCTGCGTTGACCTTCTAAATCGAGATACCTTACTACGGAAAGAATAGGATTTTCTTTTGGGAGTCGAGCATCTCTTTTCCGATGCATTATTCCTCCTTTACTGCATCCCTCGCTCCCTCACATTGACGAAATAACACACAATTTGCGTCCATATGAAATACTCTGGGTTCCCTGCATTATCCTTCTAAAGCGAGAAATGACACTACGGAAACGAAAGGATGTTCTTTTTGGAGACGAATATCTCTTTTTCGATGCATTATTCCTCCTTTACTGCATCCCGCGCTCCCTCACATTGACGAATTAACAGACAATTGGCGTCCATACGAAATACTCTGGATTCCCTGCATTGTCCTTCTAAATCGTGATACATTTCTACGGAAACGATAGGATTTTCTTTTGGTAGACAATTATCTCTTTTCCGATGCATTATTCCTCCTATACAGTATCCCTCGCTCCCTCACATTGACGAATTAACACACAATTTGCTTCCATATGAAATACTCTGCGTTCCCTGCATTGTCCTTCTAAATCGAGATACGTTTCTACGGAAACGATAGGATTTTCTTTTGGGAGTCGAGTATCTCTTTTCCGATGCATTATTCCTCCTTTACTGCATCCCTCGCTCCCTCACATTGTCGAGATAACACACAATTTGCGTCCATATCAAATACTCTGGGTTCCCTGCATTGTCCTTCTAAATCGAGATACGTTTCTACGGAAACGATAGGATTTTCTTCTGGAAGTCGAGTATCTCTTTTCCGATGCATTATTCCTCCTTTACTGCATCCCTCGCTCCCTCATATTGACGAATTAACACACAATTTGCGTTCATATGAGTACTCTGGGTTCCCTGCATTGTCTTTCCAAATCGAGATTCGTTTCTACGGAAACGATAGGATTTTCTTTTGGGAGTCTAGTATCTGTTGTCCGATGCATTAATCCTCCTTTACTGCATCCCTCGCTCCCTCACAGTGACGAAATAACAAACAATTTGCGTCCATATGAAGTACTATGGGTTCCCTGCCATCACATTCTAATTCGAGATACGATTCTACGGAAACGATAGAATTTCCTTTTGTGAGTCGATCATCTCTTTTCTCATGCATTATTCCCCCTTTAGTGTATCCCGCGCTCACTCACATTGACGAATTAACACACAATTTGCGTCCATATGAAATACTCTGGGATCCCTGCATTGTCCTTCTAAATCGAGATACGTTTCTACGGAAAAGATAGGATTTTCTTTTGGGAGTCGAGTATCTCTTTTCCCATGCATTATTCCTCCATCACTGCATCCCGCGCTCCCTCACATTGACGAATTAACACACAATTTCCGTCCATATGAAATACTCAGGGTCCCCGGCATTGTCCTTCTAAATCGAGATACGTTTCTACGGAAACGATAGGATTTTCTTCTGGAAGTCGAGTATCTCTTTTCCGATGCATTATTCCTCCTTTACTGCATCCCTCGCTCCCTCACATTGACGAATTAACACACAATTTGCGTTCATATGAGTACTCTGGGTTCCCTGCATTGTCTTTCCAAATCGAGATACGGTTCTACGGAAACGATAGGATTTTCTTTTGGGAGTCGAGTATCTCTTTTCCGATGCATTCTTACTCCATCACTGCATCCTTCGCTCCCTCACATTTTCGAGTTAACACACAATTTGCGTCCATATGAAATACTCTGGGTTCCCTGCATTGTCCTTCTAAATCGAGATACGTTTCTACGGAAACGAAAGGATTTTCTTTTGGGAGACGAATATCTCTTTTCCGATGCATTATTCCTCCTTTACTGCATCCCGCGCTCCCTCACATTGACGTATTAACACACAATTTGCGTCCATACGAAATACTCTGGGTTCCCTGCATTGTCCTTCTAAATCGTGATACGTTTCTACGGAAACGATAGGATTTTCTTTTGGGAGTCGAGTATCTCCTTTCCGATGCAATATTCCTCCTTTACTGCGTCCCTCGCTCCCTCACATTGACGAATTAACACACAATTTGCGTCCATATGAAATACTCTGGGTTCCCTGCGGTCTCCATCTAAATCGAGTTACGTTTCTACAGAAACGATAGGATTTTCTTTTGGGAGTCTTGTACCTCTTTTCCGCTGCATTATTCCTCCTTTACTGCATCCCTCGCTCCCTCACATTAACGAATGAACACACATATTGCGTCCATATAAAATACTCTGGGTTCCCTGCATTGTCCTTCTAAATCGAAATACGTTTCTATGGAAACAATAGGTTTTTCTTTTGGGAGTCGAGTATCTCTTTTCCGATGTATTGTTCCTCCTTTACTGCATCCATCGCTCCCTCACATTCACGAAATAACACACAATTTGCGTCCATATGAAACACTCTGGGATCCCTGCATTGTCCTTCTAAATCGAGATACGTTTCTACGGAAACGATAGGATTTTCTTTTGGGAGTCGAGTATCTCTTTTCCGATTCATTATTCCTCCATCACTCCATCCCTCGCTCCCTCACATTGACGGGTTAACACACTATTTGCGTCCATATGAAATACTCAGGGTTCCCTTCATTGTCCTTCTAAATCGAGATACGTTTCTACAGAAACGATAGGATTTTGTTTTGGGAGTCGAGTATCTCTTTTCCGATGCATTATTCCTCCTTTTCTGCATCCCTCGCTCCCTCACATTGACGAATTAACACACAATATGCGTCCATATGAATACTCTGGGTTCTCTGCATTGTCTTTAGAAATCGAGATACGTTTCTACGGAAACGATAGGATTTTCTTTGGGAGTCTAGTATCTGTTGTCCGATGCATTATTCCTCCTCTACTGCATCCCTCGCTCCCTCACATTGACGAATTAACACACAATTTGCGTCCATATGAAGTACTCTGGGTTCCCTGCCATCGCATTCTAAATCGAGATACAATTCTACGGAAACGATAGAATTTCCTTTTGGGAGTCGATTATCTCTTTTCCGATGCATTATTCCCCCTTTACTGCATCCCGCGCTCACTCACATTGACGAATTAACACACAATTTGCGTCAATATGAAATATTCTGGGTTCCCTGCATTGTCCTTCTAATTCGAGATACTTTTCTGCGGAAACGATAGGATGTTCTTTTGGGAGTCGAGTATCTCTTTCCCGATGCATTATTCCTCCATCACTGCATCGCTAGCTCCCTCACATTTTCGAGTTAACACACAATTTGCGTCCATATGAAACACTCTGGTTTCCCTGCATTGTCCTTCTAAATCGAGATACGTTTCTACGGAAGCGATAGGATTTTCTTTTGGGAGTCGAGTATCTCTGTTCCCATGCATTATTCCTCCTTTACTACATCCCTCGCTCCCTCACATTGCTGAATGATCACACAATTTGCGTCCATATAAAATATTCTGGGTTCCCTGCATTGACCTTCTAAATCGAGATACGTTTCTACGGAAACAATAGGATTTTCTTTTGGGAGTCGAGTATCTCTTTTCCGGTGCATTATTCCTCCTTTACTGCATCCCTCGATCCCTCACATTGACGAAATAACACACAATTTGCGTCCATATGAAATACTCTGGGTTCCCTGCATTATCCTTCTAAATCGAGATATGATTCTACGGAAACGAAAGGATTTTCTTTTGGGAGTCGAGTATCTCTTTTCCGATTCATTATTCCTCCATCACTCCATCCCTCGCTCCCTCACATTGACGGGTTAACACACAATTTGCGTCCATATGAAATACTCAGGGTTCCCTTCATTGTCCTTCTAAATCGAGATACGTTTCTACGGAAACGATAGGATTTTCTTTTGGGAGTCGAGTATCTCTTTTCCGATACATTATTCCTCCTTTTCTGCATCCCTCGCTCCCTCACATTGACGAATTAACACACAATTTGCGTCCATATGAATACTTTGGGTTCCCTGCATTGTCTTTCCAAATCGAGATACGTTTCTACGGAAACGATAGGATTTTCTTTGGGAGTCTAGTATCTGTTGTCCGATGCATTATTCCTCCTCTACTGCATCCCTCGCTCCTTCACATTGACGAATTAACAAACAATTTGCGTCCATATGAAGTACTCTGGGTTCCCTGCCATCGCATTCTAAATCGAGATACAATTCTACGGAAACTATAGAATTTCCTATTGTGAGTCGATTATCTCTTTTCCGATGCATTATTCCCCCTTAACTGCATCCCGCGCTCACTCACATTGACGAATTAACACACAATTTGCGTCCATACGAAATACTCTGGGTTCCCTGCATTGTCCTTCTAAATCGTGATACGTTTCTACAGAAACGATAGGATTTTCTTTTGGGAGTCGAGTATCTCTTATCCGATGCATTATTCTTCCTTTACTGCATCCTTCGCTCCCACTCATTGACCAATTAACACACAATTTGCGTCCATATGAAATACTCTGGGATCCCTGCATTGTCCTTCTAAATCGAGATACGTTTCTACGGAAACGAAAGGATTTTCTTTTGGGAGTCGAGTATCTCTTTTCCCATGCATTATTCCTCCTTTACTGCATCCCTCGCTCCTCACATTGACGAATTAACACACAATTTGCGTCCATATGAAATACCCTGGGTTTCCTGCATTGTCCTTCTAAATCTAGATACCTTTCTACGGAAACGATATCATTTTCTTTTGGGAGTCGAGTATCTCTTTTCCGATGCATTATACCTCCTTTACTGCATCCCTCGCTCCCTCACATTGACGAGTTAACACACAATTTGCGTCCATATGAAATACTCTGGGTTCCCTGCATTGTCCTTCTAAATCGAGATACGTTTCCACGGAAACGAAAGGATTTTCTTTTGCGAGTCGGGTATCTCTGTTCCCATGCATTATTCCTCCTTTACTGCATCCCTCGCTCCCTCACATTGTTGAATGATCACACAATTTGCGTCCCTATAAAATACTCCGGGTTCCCTGCGTTGACCTTCTAAATCGAGATTCGTTTCTACGGAAAGAATAGGATTTTCTTTTGGGAGTCGAGTATCTCTTTTCCGATGCATTATTCCTCCTTTACTGCATCCCTCGCTCCCTCACATTGACGAAATAACACACAATTTGCGTCCATATGAAATACTCTGGGTTCCCTGCATTATCCTTCTAAATCGAGATATGATTCTACGGAAACGAAAGGATGTTCTTTTTGGAGACGAATATCTCTTTTTCGATGCATTATTCCTCCTTTACTGCATCCCGCGCTCCCTCACATTGACGAATTAACAGACAATTGGCGTCCATACGAAATACTCTGGATTCCCTGCATTGTCCTTCTAAATCGTGATAGATTTCTACGGAAACGATAGGATTTTCTTTTGGGAGTCGATTATCTCTTTTCCGATGCTTTATTCCTCCTATACAATATCCCTCGCTCCCTCACATTGACGAATTGACACACAATTTGCGTCCATATGAAATACTCTGGGTTCCCTGCATTGTCCTTCTAAATCGAGATACGTTTCTACGGAAACGATAGGATTTTCTTTTGGGAGTCGAGTATCTCTTTTCCGATGCATTATTCCTCCTTTACTGCATCCCTCGCTCCCTCACATTGTCGAGATAACACACAATTTGCGTCCATATCAAATACTCTGGGTTTCCTGCATTGTCCTTCTAAATCGAGATACGTTTCTACGGAAACGATAGGATTTTCTTCTGGAAGTCGAGTATCTCTTTTCCGATGCATTATTCCTCCTTTACTGCATCCCTCGCTCCCTCACATTGACGAATTAACACACAATTTGCGTTCATATGAGTACTCTGGGTTCCCAGCATTGTCTTTCCAAATCGAGATACGTTTCTACGGAAACGATAGGATTTTCTTTTGGGAGTCTAGTATCTGTTGTCCGATGCATTATTCCTCCTTTACTGCATCCCTCGCTCCCTCACACTGACGAATTAACAAACAATTTGCGTCCATATGAAGTACTATGGGTTCCCTGCCATCGCATTCTAAATCGCGATACGATTCTACGGAAACGATAGAATTTCCTTTTGTGAGTCGATCATCTCTTTTCCGATGCATTATTCCCCCTTTACTGCATCCCGCGCTCACTCACATTGACGAATTAACACACAATTTGCGTCCATATGAAATACTCTAGGATCCCTGCATTGTCCTTCTAAATCGAGATACGTTTCTACGGAAAGGATAGGATTTTCTTTTGGGAGTCAAGTATCTCTTTTCCCATGCATTATTCCTCCATCACTGCATCCCTCGCTCCCTCACATTGACGAATTAACACACAATTTGCGTCCATATGAAATACTCAGGGTTCCCTGCATTGTCCTTCTAAATCGAGATACGTTTCTACGGAAACGATAGGATTTTCTTTTGGGAGTCGAGTATCTCTTTTCCCATGCATTATTCTTCCTTTACTGCATCCCTCGCTCCTCACATTGACGAATTAACACACAATTTGCGTCCATATGAAATACCCTGGGTTTCCTGCATTGTCCTTCTAAAGCGAGATACCTTTCTACGGAAACGATAGGATTTTCTTTTGGGAGTCAAGTATCTCTTTTCCGATGCATTATACCTCCTTTACTGCATCCCTCGCTCCCTCACATTGACGAGTTAACACACAATTTGCGTCCATATGAAATACACTGGGTTCCCTGCATTGTCCTTCTAAATCGAGATACGTTTCCACGGAAACGAAAGGATTTTCTTTTGCGAGTCGGGTATCTCTGTTCCCATGCATTATTCCTCCTTTACTGCATCCCTCGCTCCCTCACATTGTTGAATGATCAAACAATTTGCGTCCCTATAAAATACTCCGGGTTCCCTGCGTTGACCTTCTAAATCGAGATACGTTTCTACGGAAAGAATAGTATTTTCTTTTGGGAGTCGAGTATCTCTTTTCCGATGCATTATTCCTCCTTTACTGCATCCCTCGCTCCCTCACATTGACGAAATAACACACAATTTGCGTCCATATGAAATACTCTGGGTTCCCTGCATTATCCTTCTAAATCGAGATATGATTCTACGGAAACGAAAGGATGTACTTTTTGGAGACGAATATCTCTTTTTCGATGCATTATTCCTCCTTTTCTGCATTCCTCGCTCCCTCACATTGACGAATTAACACACAATTTGCGTCCATATGAATACTCTGGGTTCCCTGCATTGTCTTTCCAAATCGAGATACGTTTCTACGGAAACGATAGGATTTTCTTTGGGAGTCTAGTATCTGTTGTCCGATGCATTATTCCTCCTCTACTGCATCCCTCGCTCCTTCACATTGACGAATTAACAAACAATTTGCGTCCATATGAAGTACTCTGGGTTCCCTGCCATCGCATTCTAAATCGAGATACAATTCTACGGAAACTATACAATTTCCTTTTGTGAGTCGATTATCTCTTTTCCGATTCATTATTCCCCCTTAACTGCATCCCGCGCTCACTCACATTGACGAATTAACACACAATTTGCGTCCATACGAAATACTCTGGGTTCCCTGCATTGTCCTTCTAAATCGTGATACGTTTCTACGGAAACGATAGGATTTTCTTTTGGGAGTCGAGTATCTCTTATCCGATGCATTATTCTTCCTTTACTGCATCCTTCGCTCCCTCTCATTGACCAATTAACACACAATTTGCGTCCATATGAAATACTCTGGGATCCCTGCATTGTCCTTCTAAATTGAGATACGTTTCTACGGAAACGATAGGATTTTCTTTTGGGAGTCGAGTATCTCTTTTCCCATGCATTATTCCTCCTTTACTGCATCCCTCGCTCCTCACATTGACGAATTAACACACAATTTGTGTCCATATGAAATACCCTGGGTTTCCTGCATTGTCCTTCTAAATCGAGATACCTTTCTACGGAAACGATAGGATTTTCTTTTGGGAGTCGAGTATCGCTTTTCCGATGCATTATACCTCCTTTACTGCATCCCTCGCTCCCTCACATTGACGAGTTAACACACAATTTGCGTCCATATGAAATACTCTGGGTTCCCTGCATTGTCCTTCTAAATCGAGATACGTTTCCACGGAAACGAAAGGATTTTCTTTTGCGAGTCGGGTATCTCTGTTCCCATGCATTATTCCTCCTTTACTGCATCCCTCGCTCCCTCACATTGTTGAATGATCACACAATTTGCGTCCCTATAAAATACTCCGGGTTCCCTGCGTTGACCTTCTAAATCGAGATACGTTTCTACGGAAAGAATAGGATTATCTTTTGGGAGTCGAGTATCTCTTTTCCGATGCATTATTCCTCCTTTACTGCATCCCTCGCTCCCTCACATTGACGAAATAACACACAATTTGCGTCCATATGAAACACTCTGGGTTCCCTGCATAATCCTTCTAAATCGAGATATGATTCTACGGAAACGAAAGGATGTTCTTTTTGGAGACGAATATCTCTTTTTCGATGCATTATTCCTCCTTTACTGCATCCCGCGCTCCCTCACATTGACGAATTAACAGACAATTGGCGTCCATACGAAATATTCTGGATTCCCTGCATTGTCCTTCTAAATCGTGATACATTTCTACGGAAACGATAGGATTTTCTTTTGGAAGTCGATTATCTCTTTTCCGATGCATTATTCCTCCTATACAGTATCCCTCCCTCCCTCACATTGACGAATTGGCACACAATTTGCGTCCATATGAAATACTCTGGGTTCCCTGCATTGTCCTTCTAAATCGAGATACGTTTCTACGGAAACGATAGGATTTTCTTTTGGGAGTCGAGTATCTCTTTTCCGATGCGTTATTCCTCCTTTACTGCATCCCTCGCTCCCTCACATTGTCGAGATAACACACAATTTGCGTCCATATCAAATACTCCGGGTTTCCTGCATTGTCCTTCTAAATCGAGATACGTTTCTACGGAAACGATAGGATTTTCTTCTGGAAGTCGAGTATCTCTTTTCCGATGCATTATTCCTCCTTTACTGCATCCCTCGCTCCCTCACATTGACGAATTAACACACAATTTGCGTTCATATGGGTACTCTGTGTTCCCAGCATTGTCTTTCCAAATCGAGATACGTTTCTACGGAAACGATAGGATTTTCTTTTGGGAGTCTAGTATCTGTTGTCCGATGCATTATTCCTCCTTTACTGCATCCCTCTCTCCCTCACACTGACGAATTAACAAACAATTTGCGTCCATATGAAGTACTATGGGTTCCCTGCCATCGCATTCTAAATCGAGATACGATTCTACGGAAACGATAGAATTTCCTTTTGTGAGTCGATCATCTCTTTTCCGATGCATTATTCCCCCTTTACTGCATCCCGCGCTCACTCACATTAACGAATTAACACACAATTTGCGTCCATATGAAATACTCTAGGATCCCTGCATTGTCCTTCTAAATCGAGATACGTTTCTACGGAAAGGATAGGATTTTCTTTTGGGAGTCAAGTATCTCTTTTCCCATGAATTATTCCTACATCACTGCATCCCTCGCTCCCTCACATTGACGAATTAACACACAATTTGCGTCCATATGAAATACTCAGGGTTCCCTGCATTGTCCTTCTAAATCGAGATACGTTTCTACGGAAACGATAGGATTTTCTTTTGGGAGTCGAGTATCTCTTTTCCGATGCATTTTTCCTCCTTTACTGCATCCCTCGCTCCCTCATATTGACGAATTAACACACAATTTGCGTCAATATGAAATATTCTGGGTTCCCTGCATTGTCCTTCTAAAACGAGATACGTTTCTACGGAAACGATAGGATTTTCTTTTGGGAGTCGAGTATCTCTTTTCCGATGCATTCTTACTCCATCACTGCATCCTTCGCTCCCTCACATTTTCGAGTTAACACACAATTTGCGTCCATATGAAATACTCTGGGTTCCCTGCATTGTCCTTCTACATCGAGATACGTTTCTACGGAAACGATAGGATTTTCTTTTGGGAGTCGAGTATCTCTTTTCCCATGCATTATTCCTCCTTTACTACATCCCTCGCTCCCTCACATTGTTGAACGATCACACAATTTGCGTACATATAAAATACTCTGGGTTCCCTGCATTGACCTTCTAAATCGAGATACGTTTCTACGGAAACAATAGGATTTCCTTTTGGGAGTCGAGTATCTCTTTTCCGATGCATTATTCCTCCTTTACTGCATCCCGCGCTCCCTCACATTGACGTATTAACACAGAATTTGCGTCCATACGAAATACTCTGGGTTCCCTGCATTGTCCTTCCAAATCGTGATACGTTTCTACGGAAACGATAGGATTTTCTTTTGGGAGTCGAGTATCTCCTTTCCGATGCAATATTCCTGCTTTACTGCATCCCTCGCTCCCTCACATTGACGAATTAACACACAATTTGCGTCCATATAAAATACTCTGGGTTCCCTGCATTGTCCTTCTAAATCGAGATACCTTTCTACGGAAACGAAAGGATTTTCTTTTGTTAGTCGAGTATCTCTTTTCCGATGCATTATTCCTCCTTTACTGCATCCCTCGCTCCCTCACATTGACGAAGTAACACACAATTTGCGTTCATATGAGTACTCTGGGTTCCCTGCATTGTCTTTCCAAATCAAGATACGTTTCTACGGAAACAATAGGATTTTCTTTTGGGAGTCGAGTATCTCTTTTCTGATGCATTCTTACTCCATCACTGCATCCTTTGCTCCCTCACATTTTCGAGTTAACACACAATTTGCGTCCATATGAAATACTCTGGGTTCCCTGCATTGTCCTTCAAAATCGAGATACGTTTCTACGGAAACGATAGGATTTTCTTTTGGGAGTCGAGTATCTCTTTTCTCATGCATTATTCCTCCTTTACTACATCCCTCGCTCCCTCACATTGTTGAACGATCACACAATTTGCGTCCATATAAAATACTCTGGGTTCCCTGCATTGACCTTCATAATCGAGATACGTTTCTACGGAAACAATAGGATTTCCTTTTGGGAGTCAAGTATCTCTTTTCCGATGCATTATTCCTCCTTTACTGCATCCCTCGATCCCTCACATTGACTAATAACACACAATTTGCGTCCATATGAAATACTCTGGGTTCCCTGCATTGTCTTTCCAAATCGAGATACGTTTCTACGGAAACGATAGGATTTTCTTTGGGAGTCTAGTATCTGTTGTCCAATGCATTATTCCTCCTCTACTGCATCCCTCGCTCCTTCACATTGACGAATTAACAAACAATTTGCGTCCATATGAAGTACTCTGGGTTCCCTGCCATCGCATTCTAAATCGAGATACAATTCTACGGAAACGATAGAATTTCCTTTTGTGAGTCGATTATCTCTTTTCCGATGCATTATTCCCCCTTAACTGCATCCCGCGCTCACTCACATTGACGAATTAACACACAATTTGCGTCCATACGAAATACTCTGGGTTCCCTGCATTGTCCTTCTAAATCGTGATACGTTTCTACGGAAATGATAGGATTTTCTTTTGGGAGTCGAGTATCTCTTATCCGATGCATTATTCTTCCTTTACTGCATCCTTCGCTCCCTCTCATTGACCAATTAACACACAATTTGCGTCCATATGAAATACTCTGGGATCCCTGCATTGTCCTTCTAAATCGAGATACGTTTCTACGGAAACGATAGGATTTTCTTTTGGGAGTCGAGTATCTCTTTTCCCATGCATTATTCCTCCTTTACTGCATCCCTCGCTCCTCACATTGACGAATTAACACACAATTTGCGTCCATATGAAATACCCTGGGTTTCCTGCATTGTCCTTCTAAATCGAGATACCTTTCTACGGAAACGATAGGATTTTCTTTTGGGAGTCGAGTATCTTTTTTCCGATGCATTATACCTCCTTTACTGCATCCCTAGCTCCCTCACATTGACGAGTTAACACAATTTGCGTCCATATGAAATACTCTGGGTTCCCTGCATTGTCCTTCTAAATCGAGATACGTTTCCCCGGAAACGAAAGGATTTTCTTTTGCGAGTCGGGTATCTCTGTTCCCATGCATTATTCCTCCTTTACTGCATCCCTCGCTCCCTCACATTGTTGAATGATCACACAATTTGCGTCCATATAAAATACTCCGGGTTCCCTGCGTTGACCTTCTAAATCGAGATACGTTTCTACGGAAAGAATAGGATTTTCTTTTGGGAGTCGAGTATCTCTTTTCCGATGCATTATTCCTCCTTTACTGCATCCCTCGCTCCCTCACATTGACGAAATAACACACAATTTGCGTCCATATGAAATACTCTGGGTTCCCAGCATTATCCTTCTAAATCGAGATATGATTCTACGGAAACGAAAGGATGTTCTTTTTGGAGACGAATATCTCTTTTTCGATGCATTATTCCTCCTTTACTGCATCCCGCGCTCCCTCACATTGACGAATTAACAGACAATTGGCGTCCATACGAAATACTGTGGATTCCCTGCAATGTCCTTCTAAATCGTGATACATTTCTACGGAAACGATAGGATTTTCTTTTGGGAGTCGATTATCTCTTTTCCGATGCATTATTCCTCCTATACAGTATCCCTCGCTCCCTCACATTGACGAATTAACACACAATTTGCGTCCATATGAAATACTCTGGGTTCCCTGCATTGTCCTTCTAAATCGAGATACGTTTCTACGGAAACGATAGGATTTTCTTTTGGGAGTCGATTATCTCTTTTCCGATGCATTATTCCTCCTTTACTGCATCCCTCGCTCCCTCACATTGTCGAGATAACACACAATTTGCGTCCATATCAAATACTCTGGGTTCCCTGCATTGTCCTTCTAAATCGAGATACGTTTCTACGGAAACGATAGGATTTTCTTCTGGAAGTCGAGTATCTCTTTTCCGATGCATTATTCCTCCTTTACTGCATCCCTCGCTCCCTCACATTGACGAATTAACACACAATTTGCGTTCATATGAGTACTCTGGGTTCCCAGCATTGTCTTTCCAAATCGAGATACGTTTCTACGGAAGCGAAAGGATTTTCTTTTGGGAGTCTAGTATCTGTTGTCCGATGCATTATTCCTCCTTTACTGCATCCCTCGCTCCCTCACACTGACGAATTAACAAACAATTTGCGTCCATATGAAGTACTATGGGTTCCCTGCCATCGCATTCTAAATCGAGATACGATTCTACGGAAATGAGAGAATTTCCTTTTGTCAGTCAATCATCTCTTTTCCGATGCATTATTCCCCCTTTACTGCATCCCGCGCTCACTCTCATTGACGAATTAACACACAATTTGCGTCCATATGAAATACTCTAGGATCCCTGCATTGTCCTTCTAAATCGAGATACGTTTCTACGGAAAGGATAGGATTTTCTTTTGGGAGTCGAGTATCTCTTTTCCCATGCATTATTCCTCCATCACTGCATCCCTCGCTCCCTCACATTGACGAATTAACACACAATTTGCGTCCATATGAAATACTCAGGGTTCCCAGCATTGTCCTTCTAAATCGAGATACGTTTCTACGGAAACGATAGGATTTTCTTTTGGGAGTCGAGTATCTCTTTTCCGATGCATTATTCCTCCTTTACTGCATCCCTCGCTCCCTCATATTGACGAATTAACACACAATTTGCGTCAATATGAAATATTCTGGGTTCCCTGCATTGTCCTTCTAAAACGAGATACGTGTCTACGGAAACAATAGGATTTCCTTTTGGGAGTCGAGTATCTCTTTTCCGATGCATTATTCCTCCTTTACTGCATCCCGCGCTCCCTCACATTGACGTATTAACACAGAATTTGCGTCCATACGAAATACTCTGGGTTCCCTGCATTGTCCTTCTAAATCGTGATACGTTTCTACGGAAACTATAGGATTTTCTTTTGGGAGTCGAGTATCTCCTTTCCGATGCAATATTCCTGCTTTACTGCATCCCTCGCTCCCTCACATTGACGAATTAACACACAATTTGCGTCCGTATAAAATACTCTGGGTTCCCTGCATTGTCCTTCTAAATCGAGATACCTTTCTACGGAAACGAAAAGATATTCTTTTGTTAGTCGAGTATCTCTTTTCCGATGCATTATTCCTCCTTTACTGCATCCCTCGCTCCCTCACATTGACGAATTAACACACAATTTGCGTTCATATGAGTACTCTGGGTTCCCTGCATTGTCTTTCCAAATCGAGATACGTTTCTACGGAAACAATAGGATTTTCTTTTGGGAGTCGAGTATCTCTTTTCCCATGCATTCTTACTCCATCACTGCATCCTTCGCTCCCTCACATTTTCGAGTTAACACACAATTTGCGTCCATATGAAATACTCTGGGTTCCCTGCATTGTCTTTCCAAATCGAGATACGTTTCTACGGAAACGATAGGATTTTCTTTGGGAGTCTAGTATCTGTTGTCCAATGCATTATTGCTCCTCTACTGCATCCCTCGCTCCTTCACATTGACGAATTAACAAACAATTTGCGTCCATATGAAGTACTCTGGGTTCCCTGCCATCGCATTCTAAATCGAGATACAATTCTACGGAAACGATAGAATTTCCTTTTGTGAGTCGATTATCTCTTTTCCGATGCATTATTCCCCCTTAACTGCATCCCGCGCTCACTCACATTGACGAATTAACACACAATTTGCGTCCATACGAAATACTCTGGGTTCCCTGCATTGTCCTTCTAAATCGTGATACGTTTCTACGGAAACGATAGGATTTTCTTTTGGGAGTCGAGTATCTCTTATCCGATGCATTATTCTTCCTTTACTGCATCCTTCGCTCCCTCTCATTGACCAATTAACAAACAATTTGCGTCCATATGAAATACTCTGAATTCCCTGCATTGTCCTTCTAAATCGAGATACGTTTCTACGGAAACGATAGGATTTTCTTTTGCGAGTCGAGTATCTCTGTTCCCATGCATTATTCCTCCTTTACTGCATCCCTCGCTCCCTCACATTGTTGAATGATCACAGAATTTGCGTCCATATAAAATACTCCGGGTTCCCTGCGTTGACCTTCTAAATCGAGATACGTTTCTACGGAAAGAATAGGATTTTCTTTTGGGAGTCGAGTATCTCTTTTCCGATGCATTATTCCTCCTTTACTGCATCCCTCGCTCCCTCACATTGACGAAATAACACACAATTTGCGTCCATTTGAAATACTCTGGGTTCCCAGCATTATCCTTCTAAATCGAGATATGATTCTACGGAAACGAAAGGATGTTCTTTTTGGAGACGAATATCTCTTTTTCGATGCATTATTCCTCCTTTACTGCATCCCGCGCTCCCTCACATTGACGAATTAACAGACAATTGGCGTCCATACGAAATACTGTGGATTCCCTGCAATGTCCTTCTAAATCGTGATACATTTCTACGGAAACGATAGGATTTTCTTTTGGGAGTCGATTATCTCTTTTGCGATGCATTATTCCTCCTATACAGTATCCCTCGCTCCCTCACATTGACGAATTGACACACAATTTGGGTTCATATGAAATACTCTGGGTTCCCTGCATTGTCCTTCTAAATCGAGATACGTTTCTACGGAAACGATAGGATTTTCTTTTGGGAGTCGATTATCTCTTTTCCGATGCATTATTCCTCCTTTACTGCATCCCTCGCTCCCTCACATTGTCGAGATAACACACA
Organism: Schistocerca nitens; assembly: GCF_023898315.1. Taxonomy (NCBI): domain Eukaryota; kingdom Metazoa; phylum Arthropoda; class Insecta; order Orthoptera; family Acrididae; genus Schistocerca; species Schistocerca nitens. The sequence continues at coordinate 2,884,095 of NW_026046060.1, forward strand.
ATTTGCGTCCATATCAAATACTCTGGGTTCCCTGCATTGTCCTTCTAAATCGAGATACGTTTCTACAGAAACGATAGGATTTTCTTCTGGAAGTCGAGTATCTCTTTTCCGATGCATTATTCTTCCTTTACTGCATCCCTCGCTCCCTCACATTTACGAATTAACACACAATTTGCGTTCATATGAGTACTCTGGGTTCCCAGCATTGTCTTTCCAAATCGAGATACGTTTCTACGGAAACGAAAGGATTTTCTTTTGGGAGTCTAGTATCTGTTGTCCGATGCATTATTCCTCCTTTACTGCATCCCTCGCTCCCTCACACTGACGAATTAACAAACAATTTGCGTCCATATGAAGTGCTATGGGTTCCCTGCCATCGCATTCTAAATCGAGATACGATTCTACGGAAATGATAGAATTTCCTTTTGTGAGTCGATCATCTCTTTTCCGATGCATTATTCCCCCTTTACTGCATCCCGCGCTCACTCACATTGACGAATTAACACACAATTTGCGTCCATATGAAATACTCTAGGATCCCTGCATTGTCCTTCTAAATCGAGATACGTTTCTACGGAAAGGATAGGATTTTCTTTTGGGAGTCGAGTATCTCTTTTCCCATGCATTATTCCTCCATCACTGCATCCCTCGCTCCCTCACATTGACGAATTAACACACAATTTGCGTCCATATGAAATACTCTGGGTCCCTGCATTGTCCTTCTAAATCGAGATACGTTTCTACGGAAACGATAGGATTTTCTTTTGGGAGTCGAGTATCTCTTTTCCGACGCATTATTCCTCCTTTACTGCATCCCTCGCTCCCTCATATTGACGAATTAACACACAATTTGCGTCAATATGAAATATTCTGGGTTCCCTGCATTGTCCTTCTAAAACGAGATACGTTTCTACGGAAACGATAGGATTTTCTTTTGGGAGTCGAGTATCTCTTTTCCGATGCATTCTTACTCCATCACTGCATCCTTCGCTCCCTCACATTTTCGAGTTAACACACAATTTGCGTCCATATGAAATACTCTGGGTTCCCTGCATTGTCCTTCTAAATCGAGATACGTTTCTACGGAAACGATAGGATTTTCTTTTGGGAGTCGAGTATCTCTTTTCCCATGCATTATTCCTCCTTTACTACATCCCTCGCTCCCTCACATTGTTGAACGATCACACAATTTGCGTCAATATAAAATACTCTGGGTTCCCTGCATTGACCTTCTAAATCGAGATACGTTTCTACGGAAACAATAGGATTTCCTTTTGGGAGTCGAGTATCTCTTTTCCGATGCATTATTCCTCCTTTACGGCATCCCGCGCTCAATCACATTGACGTATTAACACAGAATTTGCGTCCATACGAAATACTCTGGGTTCCCTGCATTGTCCTTCTAAATCGTGATACGTTTCTACGGAAACGATAGGATTTTCTTTTGGGAGTCGAGTATCTCCTTTCCGATGCAATATTCCTGCTTTACTGCATCCCTCGCTCCCTCACATTGACGAATTATCACACAATTTGCGTCCATATAAAATACTCTGGGTTCCCTGCATTGTCCTTCTAAATCGAGATACCTTTCTACGGACACGAAAGGATTTTCTTTTGTTAGTCGAGTATCTCTTTTCCGATGCATTATTCCTCCTTTACTGCATCCCTCGCTCCCTCACATTGACGAATTAACACACAAATTGCGTTCATATGAGTACTCTGGGTTCCCTGCATTGTCTTTCCAAATCGAGTTACGTTTCTACGGAAACGATAGGATTTTCTTTTGGGAGTCGAGTATCTCTTTTCCGATGCATTCTTACTCCATCACTGCATCCTTCGCTCCCTCACATTTTCCAGTTAACACACAATTTGCGTCCATATGAAATACTCTGGGTTCCCTGCATTGTCCTTCTAAATCGAGATACGTTTCTACGGAAACGATAGGATTTTCTTTTGGGAGTCGAGTATCTCTTTTCTCATGCATTATTCCTCCTTTACTACATCCCTCGCTCCCTCACATTGTTGAACGATCACACAATTTGCGTCCATATAAAATACTCTGGGTTCCCTGCATTGACATTCATAATCGAGATACGTTTCTACGGAAACAATAGGATTTCCTTTTGGGAGTCGAGTATCTCTTTTCCGATGTATTATTCCTCCTTTACTGCATCCCTCGATCCCTCACATTGACTAATAACACACAATTTGCGTCCATATGAAATACTCTGTGTTTCCTGCATTATCCTTCTAAATCGAGATATGATTCTACGGAAACGAAAGGATTTTCTTTTGGGAGACGAATATCTCTTTTCCGATGCATTATTCCTCCTTTACTGCATCCCGCGCTCCCTCACATTGACGTATTAACACACAATTTGCGTCCATACGAAATACTCTGGGTTCCCTGCATTGTCCTTCTAAATCGTGATACGTTTCTACGGAAACGATAGGATTTTCTTTTGGGAGTCGAGTATATCCTTTCCGATGCAATATTCCTCCTTTACTGGATCCCTCGCTCCCTCACATTGACGAATTAACACACAATTTGCGTCCATATAAAATACTCTGGGTTCCCTGCATTGTCCTTCTAAATCGAGATACGTTTCTACGGAAACGATAGGATTTTCTTTTGTTAGTCGAGTATCTCTTTTTCGATGTATTGTTCCTCCTTTACTGCATCCCTCGCTCCGTCACTTTCACGAAATAACATACAATTTGCGTCCATATGAAATACTCTGGGTTCCCTGCTTTATCCTTCTAAATCGAGATACGATTCTTCGGAAACGATAGGATTTTCTTTTGGGAGTCGAGTATCTCTTTTCCGATTCATTATTCCTCCTTAACTGCATCCCTCGCTCACTCACATTGATGAATTATATAACAATTTGCGTCCATATGAAATACTCTGGGTTACCTGCATTGTCCTTCTAAATCGAGATATGATTCTACGGAAACGAAAGGATGTTCTTTTTGGAGACGAATATCTCTTTTTCGATGCATTATTCCTCCTTTACTGCATCCCGCGCTCCCTCACATTGACGAATTAACAGACAATTGCCGTCCATACGAAATACTCTGGATTCCCTGCATTGTCCTTCTAAATCGTGATACATTTCTACGGAGACGATAGGATTTTCTTTTGGGAGTCGAGTATCTCTTTTCCGATGCATTATTCCTCCTATACAGTATCCCTCGCTCCCTCACATTGACGAATTGACACACAATTTGCGTCCATATGAAATACTCTGGGTTCCCTGCATTGTCCTTCTAAATCGAGATACGTTTCTACGGAAACGATAGGATTTTCTTTTGGGAGTCGAGTATCTCTTTTCCGATGCATTATTCCTCCTTTACTGCATCCCTCGCTCCCTCACATTGTCGAGATAACACACAATTTGCGTCCATATCAAATACTCTGGGTTCCCTGCATTGTCCTTCTAAATCGAGATACGTTTCTACGGAAACGTTAGGATTTTCTTCTGGAAGTCGAGTATCTCTTTTCCGATGCATTATTCTTCCTTTACTGCATCCCTCGCTCCCTCACATTGACGAATTAACACACAATTTGCGTTCATATGAGTACTCTGGGTTCCCAGCATTGTCTTTCCAAATCGAGATACGTTTCTACGGAAACGATAGGATTTTCTTTTGGGAGTCTAGTATCTGTTGTCCGATGCATTATTCCTCCTTTACTGCATCCCTCGCTCCCTCACACTGACGAATTAACAAACAATTTGCGTCCATATGAAGTACTATGGGTTCCCTGCCATCGCATTCTAAATCGAGAAACGATTCTACGGAAACGATAGAATTTCCTTTTGTGAGTCGATCATCTCTTTTCCGATGCATTATTCCCCCTATAATGCATCCCGCGCTCACTCACATTGACGAATTAACACACAATTTGCGTCCATATGAAATACTCTAGGATCCCTGCATTGTCCTTCTAAATCGAGATACGTTTCTACGGAAAGGATAGGATTTTCTTTTGGGAGTCGAGTATCTCTTTTCCCATGCATTATTCCTCCATCACTGCATCCCTCGCTCCCTCACATTGACGAATTAACACACAATTTGCGTCCATATGAAATACTCAGGGTTCCCTGCATTGTCCTTCTAAATCGAGATACGTTTCTACGGAAACGATAGGATTTCCTTTTGGGAGTCGAGTATCTCTTTTCCGATGCATTATTCCTCCTTTACTACATCCCTCGCTCCCTCACATTGTTGAACGATCACACAATTTGCGTCCATATAAAATACTCTGGGTTACCTGCATTGACCTTCTAAATCGAGATACGTTTCTACAGACACGATAGGATTTTCTTTTGGGAGTCGAGTATCTCCTTTCCGATGCAATATTCCTGCTTTACTGCATCCCTCGCTCCCTCACATTGACGAATTAACACACAATTTGCGTCCATATAAAATACTCTGGGTTCCCTGCATTGTCCTTCTAAATCGAGATACCTTTCTACGGAAACGAAAGGATTTTCTTTTGTTAGTCGAGTATCTCTTTTCCGATGCATTATTCCTCCTTTACTGCATCCCTCGCTCCCTCACATTGACGAATTAACACACAATTTGCGTTCATATGAGTACTCTGGGTTCCCTGCATTGTCTTTCCAAATCGAGATACGTTTCTACGGAAACGATAGGATTTTCTTTTGGGAGTCGAGTATCTCTTTTCCGATGCATTCTTACTCCATCACTGCATCCTTCGCTCCCTCACATTTTCGAGTTAACACACAATTTGCGTCCATATGAAATACTCTGGGTTCCCTGCATTGTCCTTCTAAATCGAGATACGTTTCTACGGAAACGATAGGATTTTCTTTTGGGAGTCGAGTATCTCTTTTCTCATGCATTATTCCTCCTTTACTACATCCCTCGCTCCCTCACATTGTTGAACGAATACACAATTTGCGTCCATATAAAATACTCTGGGTTCCCTGCATTGCCCTTCATAATCGAGATACGTTTCTACGGAAACAATAGGATTTCCTTTTGGGAGTCGAGTATCTCTTTTCCGATGCATTATTCCTCCTTTACTGCATCCCTCGATCCCTCACATTGACTAATAACACACAATTTGCGTCCATATGAAATACTCTGGGTTCCCTGCATTGTCTTTCCAAATCGAGATACGTTTCTACGGAAACGATAGGATTTTCTTTGGGAGTCTAGTATCTGTTGTCCGATGCATTATTCCTCCTCTACTGCATCCCTCGCTCCTTCACATTGACGAATTAACAAACAATTTGCGTCCATATGAAGTACTCTGGGTTCCCTGCCATCGCATTCTAAATCGAGATACAATTCTACGGAAACGATAGAATTACGTTTTGTGAGTCGATTATCTCTTTTCCGATGCATTATTCCCCCTTAATTACATCCCGCGCTCACTCACATTGACGAATTAACACACAATTTGCGTCCATACGAAATACTCTGGGTTCCCTGCATTGTCCTTCTAAATCGTGATACGTTTCTACGGAAACGTTAGGATTTTCTTTTGGGAGTCGAGTATCTCTTATCCGATGCATTATTCTTCCTTTACTGCATCCTTCGCTCCCTCTCATTGACCAATTAACACACAATTTGCGTCCATATGAAATACTCTGGGATCCCTGCATTGTCCTTCTAAATCGAGATACGTTTCTACGGAAACGATAGGATTTTCTTTTGGGAGTCGAGTATCTCTTTTCCGATGCATTATTCCTCCTTTACTGCATCCCTCGCTCCCTCACATTGACGAAATAACACACAATTTGCGTCCATATGAAATACTCTGGGTTCCCAGCATTATCCTTCTAAATCGAGATATGATTCTACGGAAACGAAAGGATGTTCTTTTTGGAGACGAATATCTCTTTTCCGATGCATTATTCCTCCTTTACTGCATCCCGCGCTCCCTCACATTGACGAATTAACAGACAATTGGCGTCCATACGAAATACTCTGGATTCCCTGCATTGTCCTTCTAAATCGTGATACGTTTCTACGGAAACGATAGGAATTTCTTTTGGGAGTCGAGTATCTCTTATCCGATGCATTATTCTTCCTTTACTGCATCCTTCGCTCCCTCTCATTGACCAATTAACACACAATTTGCGTCCATATGAAATACTCTGGGATCCCTGCATTGTCCTTCTAAATCGAGATACGTTTCTACGGAAACGATAGGATTTTCTTTTGGGAGTCGAGTATCTCTTTTCCCATGCATTATTCCTCCTTTACTGCATCCCTCGCTCCTCACATTGACGAATTAACACACAATTTGCGTCCATATGAAATACTCTGGGTCCCTGCATTGTCCTTCTAAATCGAGATACGTTTCTACGGAAACGATAGGATTTTCTTTTGGGAGTCGAGTATCTCTTTTCCGACGCATTATTCCTCCTTTACTGCATCCCTCGCTCCCTCATATTGACGAATTAACACACAATTTGCGTCAATATGAAATATTCTGGGTTCCCTGCATTGTCCTTCTAAAACGAGATACGTTTCTACGGAAACGATAGGATTTTCTTTTGGGAGTCGAGTATCTCTTTTCCGATGCATTCTTACTCCATCACTGCATCCTTCGCTCCCTCACATTTTCGAGTTAACACACAATTTGCGTCCATATGAAATACTCTGGGTTCCCTGCATTGTCCTTCTAAATCGAGATACGTTTCTACGGAAACGATAGGATTTTCTTTTGGGAGTCGAGTATCTCTTTTCCCATGCATTATTCCTCCTTTACTACATCCCTCGCTCCCTCACATTGTTGAACGATCACACAATTTGCGTCAATATAAAATACTCTGGGTTCCCTGCATTGACCTTCTAAATCGAGATACGTTTCTACGGAAACAATAGGATTTCCTTTTGGGAGTCGAGTATCTCTTTTCCGATGCATTATTCCTCCTTTACGGCATCCCGCGCTCAATCACATTGACGTATTAACACAGAATTTGCGTCCATACGAAATACTCTGGGTTCCCTGCATTGTCCTTCTAAATCGTGATACGTTTCTACGGAAACGATAGGATTTTCTTTTGGGAGTCGAGTATCTCCTTTCCGATGCAATATTCCTGCTTTACTGCATCCCTCGCTCCCTCACATTGACGAATTATCACACAATTTGCGTCCATATAAAATACTCTGGGTTCCCTGCATTGTCCTTCTAAATCGAGATACCTTTCTACGGACACGAAAGGATTTTCTTTTGTTAGTCGAGTATCTCTTTTCCGATGCATTATTCCTCCTTTACTGCATCCCTCGCTCCCTCACATTGACGAATTAACACACAATTTGCGTTCATATGAGTACTCTGGGTTCCCTGCATTGTCTTTCCAAATCGAGTTACGTTTCTACGGAAACGATAGGATTTTCTTTTGGGAGTCGAGTATCTCTTTTCCGATGCATTCTTACTCCATCACTGCATCCTTCGCTCCCTCACATTTTCCAGTTAACACACAATTTGCGTCCATATGAAATACTCTGGGTTCCCTGCATTGTCCTTCTAAATCGAGATACGTTTCTACGGAAACGATAGGATTTTCTTTTGGGAGTCGAGTATCTCTTTTCTCATGCATTATTCCTCCTTTACTACATCCCTCGCTCCCTCACATTGTTGAACGATCACACAATTTGCGTCCATATAAAATACTCTGGGTTCCCTGCATTGACATTCATAATCGAGATACGTTTCTACGGAAACAATAGGATTTCCTTTTGGGAGTCGAGTATCTCTTTTCCGATGTATTATTCCTCCTTTACTGCATCCCTCGATCCCTCACATTGACTAATAACACACAATTTGCGTCCATATGAAATACTCTGTGTTTCCTGCATTATCCTTCTAAATCGAGATATGATTCTACGGAAACGAAAGGATTTTCTTTTGGGAGACGAATATCTCTTTTCCGATGCATTATTCCTCCTTTACTGCATCCCGCGCTCCCTCACATTGACGTATTAACACACAATTTGCGTCCATACGAAATACTCTGGGTTCCCTGCATTGTCCTTCTAAATCGTGATACGTTTCTACGGAAACGATAGGATTTTCTTTTGGGAGTCGAGTATATCCTTTCCGATGCAATATTCCTCCTTTACTGGATCCCTCGCTCCCTCACATTGACGAATTAACACACAATTTGCGTCCATATAAAATATTCTGGGTTCCCTGCATTGTCCTTCTAAATCGAGATACGTTTCTACGGAAACGATAGGATTTTCTTTTGTTAGTCGAGTATCTCTTTTTCGATGTATTGTTCCTCCTTTACTGCATCCCTCGCTCCGTCACTTTCACGAAATAACATACAATTTGCGTCCATATGAAATACTCTGGGTTCCCTGCTTTATCCTTCTAAATCGAGATACGATTCTTCGGAAACGATAGGATTTTCTTTTGGGAGTCGAGTATCTCTTTTCCGATTCATTATTCCTCCTTAACTGCATCCCTCGCTCACTCACATTGATGAATTATATAACAATTTGCGTCCATATGAAATACTCTGGGTTACCTGCATTGTCCTTCTAAATCGAGATATGATTCTACGGAAACGAAAGGATGTTCTTTTTGGAGACGAATATCTCTTTTTCGATGCATTATTCCTCCTTTACTGCATCCCGCGCTCCCTCACATTGACGAATTAACAGACAATTGCCGTCCATACGAAATACTCTGGATTCCCTGCATTGTCCTTCTAAATCGTGATACATTTCTACGGAGACGATAGGATTTTCTTTTGGGAGTCGAGTATCTCTTTTCCGATGCATTATTCCTCCTATACAGTATCCCTCGCTCCCTCACATTGACGAATTGACACACAATTTGCGTCCATATGAAATACTCTGGGTTCCCTGCATTGTCCTTCTAAATCGAGATACGTTTCTACGGAAACGATAGGATTTTCTTTTGGGAGTCGAGTATCTCTTTTCCGATGCATTATTCCTCCTTTACTGCATCCCTCGCTCCCTCACATTGTCGAGATAACACACAATTTGCGTCCATATCAAATACTCTGGGTTCCCTGCATTGTCCTTCTAAATCGAGATACGTTTCTACGGAAACGTTAGGATTTTCTTCTGGAAGTCGAGTATCTCTTTTCCGATGCATTATTCCTCCTTTACTGCATCCCTCGCTCCCTCACATTGACGAATTAACACACAATTTGCGTTCATATGAGTACTCTGGGTTCCCAGCATTGTCTTTCCAAATCGAGATACGTTTCTACGGAAACGATAGGATTTTCTTTTGGGAGTCTAGTATCTGTTGTCCGATGCATTATTCCTCCTTTACTGCATCCCTCGCTCCCTCACACTGACGAATTAACAAACAATTTGCGTCCATATGAAGTACTATGGGTTCCCTGCCATCGCATTCTAAATCGAGAAACGATTCTACGGAAACGATAGAATTTCCTTTTGTGAGTCGATCATCTCTTTTCCGATGCATTATTCCCCCTATACTGCATCCCGCGCTCACTCACATTGACGAATTAACACACAATTTGCGTCCATATGAAATACTCTAGGATCCCTGCATTGTCCTTCTAAATCGAGATACGTTTCTACGGAAAGGATAGGATTTTCTTTTGGGAGTCGAGTATCTCTTTTCCCATGCATTATTCCTCCATCACTGCATCCCTCGCTCCCTCACATTGACGAATTAACACACAATTTGCGTCCATATGAAATACTCAGGGTTCCCTGCATTGTCCTTCTAAATCGAGATACGTTTCTACGGAAACGATAGGATTTCCTTTTGGGAGTCGAGTATCTCTTTTCCGATGCATTATTCCTCCTTTACTACATCCCTCGCTCCCACACATTGTTGAACGATCACACAATTTGCGTCCATATAAAATACTCTGGGTTACCTGCATTGACCTTCTAAATCGAGATACGTTTCTACAGACACGATAGGATTTTCTTTTGGGAGTCGAGTATCTCCTTTCCGATGCAATATTCCTGCTTTACTGCATCCCTCGCTCCCTCACATTGACGAATTAACACACAATTTGCGTCCATATAAAATACTCTGGGTTCCCTGCATTGTCCTTCTAAATCGAGATACCTTTCTACGGAAACGAAAGGATTTTCTTTTGTTAGTCGAGTATCTCTTTTCCGATGCATTATTCCTCCTTTACTGCATCCCTCGCTCCCTCACATTGACGAATTAACACACAATTTGCGTTCATATGAGTACTCTGGGTTCCCTGCATTGTCTTTCCAAATCGAGATACGTTTCTACGGAAACGATAGGATTTTCTTTTGGGAGTCGAGTATCTCTTTTCCGATGCATTCTTACTCCATCACTGCATCCTTCGCTCCCTCACATTTTCGAGTTAACACACAATTTGCGTCCATATGAAATACTCTGGGTTCCCTGCATTGTCCTTCTAAATCGAGATACGTTTCTACGGAAACGATAGGATTTTCTTTTGGGAGTCGAGTATCTCTTTTCTCATGCATTATTCCTCCTTTACTACATCCCTCGCTCCCTCACATTGTTGAACGAATACACAATTTGCGTCCATATAAAATACTCTGGGTTCCCTGCATTGCCCTTCATAATCGAGATACGTTTCTACGGAAACAATAGGATTTCCTTTTGGGAGTCGAGTATCTCTTTTCCGATGCATTATTCCTCCTTTACTGCATCCCTCGATCCCTCACATTGACTAATAACACACAATTTGCGTCCATATGAAATACTCTGGGTTCCCTGCATTGTCTTTCCAAATCGAGATACGTTTCTACGGAAACGATAGGATTTTCTTTGGGAGTCTAGTATCTGTTGTCCGATGCATTATTCCTCCTCTACTGCATCCCTCGCTCCTTCACATTGACGAATTAACAAACAATTTGCGTCCATATGAAGTACTCTGGGTTCCCTGCCATCGCATTCTAAATCGAGATACAATTCTACGGAAACGATAGAATTACGTTTTGTGAGTCGATTATCTCTTTTCCGATGCATTATTCCCCCTTAATTACATCCCGCGCTCACTCACATTGACGAATTAACACACAATTTGCGTCCATACGAAATACTCTGGGTTCCCTGCATTGTCCTTCTAAATCGTGATACGTTTCTACGGAAACGTTAGGATTTTCTTTTGGGAGTCGAGTATCTCTTATCCGATGCATTATTCTTCCTTTACTGCATCCTTCGCTCCCTCTCATTGACCAATTAACACACAATTTGCGTCCATATGAAATACTCTGGGATCCCTGCATTGTCCTTCTAAATCGAGATACGTTTCTACGGAAACGATAGGATTTTCTTTTGGGAGTCGAGTATCTCTTTTCCGATGCATTATTCCTCCTTTACTGCATCCCTCGCTCCCTCACATTGACGAAATAACACACAATTTGCGTCCATATGAAATACTCTGGGTTCCCAGCATTATCCTTCTAAATCGAGATATGATTCTACGGAAACGAAAGGATGTTCTTTTTGGAGACGAATATCTCTTTTCCGATGCATTATTCCTCCTTTACTGCATCCCGCGCTCCCTCACATTGACGAATTAACAGACAATTGGCGTCCATACGAAATACTCTGGATTCCCTGCATTGTCCTTCTAAATCGTGATACGTTTCTACGGAAACGATAGGATTTTCTTTTGGGAGTCGAGTATCTCTTATCCGATGCATTATTCTTCCTTTACTGCATCCTTCGCTCCCTCTCATTGACCAATTAACACACAATTTGCGTCCATATGAAATACTCTGGGATCCCTGCATTGTCCTTCTAAATCGAGATACGTTTCTACGGAAACGATAGGATTTTCTTTTGGGAGTCGAGTATCTCTTTTCCCATGCATTATTCCTCCTTTACTGCATCCCTCGCTCCTCACATTGACGAATTAACACACAATTTGCGTCCATATGAAATACACTGGGTTTCCTGCATTGTCCTTCTAAATCGAGATACCTTTCTACGGAAACGATAGGATTTTCTTTTGGGAGTCGAGTATCTCTTTTCCGATGCATTATACCTCCTTTACTGCATCCCTCGCTCCCTCACATTGACGAGTTAACACACAATTTGCGTCCATATGAAATACTCTGGGTTCCCTGCATTGTCCTTCTAAATCGAGATACGTTTCTACGGAAACGATAGGATTTTCTTTTGGGAGTCGAGTATCTCTTATCCGATGCATTATTCTTCCTTTACTGCATCCTTCGCTCCCTCTCATTGACCAATTAACACACAATTTGCGTCCATATGAAATACTCTGGGATCCCTGCATTGTCCTTCTAAATCGAGATACGTTTCTACGGAAACGATAGGATTTTCTTTTGGGAGTCGAGTATCTCTTTTCCCATGCATTATTCCTCCTTTACTGCATCCCTCGCTCCTCACATTGACGAATTAACACACAATTTGCGTCCATATGAAATACACTGGGTTTCCTGCGTTGACCTTCTAAATCGAGATACGTTTCTACGGAAAGAATAGGATTTTCTTTTGGGAGTCGAGTATCTCTTTTCCGATGCATTATTCCTCCTTTACTGCATCCCTCGCTCCCTCACATTGACGAAATTACACACAATTTGCGTCCATATGAAATACTCTGGGTTCCCAGCATTATCCTTCTAAATCGAGATATGATTCTACGGAAACGAAAGGATGTTCTTTTTGGAGACGAATATCTCTTTTTCGATGCATTATTCCTCCTTTACTGCATCCCGCGCTCCCTCACATTGACGAATTAACAGACAATTGGCGTCCATACGAAATACTCTGGATTCCCTGCATTGTCCTTCTAAATCGTGATACGTTTCTACGGAAACGATAGGATTTTCTTTTGGGAGTCGAGTATATCCCTTCCGATGCAATATTCCTCCTTTACTGCATCCCTCGCTCCCTCACATTGACGAATTAACACACAATTTGCGTCCATATAAAATACTCTGGGTTCCCTGCATTGTCCTTCTAAATCGAGATACGTTTCTACGGAAACGATAGGATTTTCTTTTGTTAGTCGAGTATCTCTTTTTCGATGTATTGTTCCTCCTTTACTGCATCCCTCGCTCCGTCACTTTCACGAAATAACATACAATTTGCGTCCATATGAAATACTCTGGGTTCCCTGCTTTATCCTTCTAAATCGAGATACGATTCTTCGGAAAGGATAGGATTTTCTTTTGGGAGTCGAATATATCTTTTCCGATTCATTATTCCTCCTTCACTGCATCCCGCGCTCCATCACATTGACGAATTAACACACAATTTGGGTCCATATGCAATACTCTGTGTTCCCTGCATTGTCCTTCGAAGTCGAGATACGTTTCTACGGAAACGGTAGGATTTTCTTTTGGGAGTCGAGAATCTCTTTTCCGATTCATTATTCCTCATTAACTGCATCCCTCGCTCACTCACATTGATGATTTATGTAACAATTTGCGTCCATATGAAATACTCTGGGTTCCATTCATTGTCTTTCTAAATCGAGATGCGTTTCTACGGAAACGATAGGATTTGCTTTTGGGAGTCGAGTATCTCTGTTCCCATGCATTATTCCTCCTTTACTACATCCCTCGCTCCCTCACATTGCTGAATGATCACACAATTTGCGTCCATATAAAATACTCTGGGTTCCCTGCATTGACCTTCTAAATCGAGATATGTTTCTACGGAAACAATAGGATTTTCTTTTGGGAGTCGAGTATCTCTTTTCCGGTGCATTATTCCTCCTTTACTGCATCCCTCGATAACTCACATTGACGAAATAACACACAATTTGCGTCCATATGAAATACTCTGGGTTCCCTGCATTATCCTTCTAAATCGAGATATGATTCTACGGAAACGAGAGGATTTTCTTTTGGGAGTCGAGTATCTCTTTTCTGATTCATTATTCCTCCATCACTCCATCCCTCGCTCCCTCACATTGACGGGTTAACACACAATTTGCGTCCATATGAAATACACAGGGTTCCCTTCATTGTCCTTCTAAATCGAGATACGTTTCTACGGAAACGATAGGATTTTCTTTTGGGAGTCGAGTATCTCTTTTCCGATGCATTATTCCTCCTTTTCTGCATCTCTCGCTCCCTCACATTGTCGAATTAACACACAATTTGCGTCCATATGAATACTCTGGGTTCCCTGCATTGTCTTTCCAAATCGAGATACGTTTCTACGGAAACGATAGGATTTTCTTTGGGAGTCTAGTATCTGTTGTCCGATGCATTATTCCTCCTCTACTGCATCCCTCGCTCCTTCACATTGACGAATTAACAAACAATTTGCGTCCATATGAAGTACTCTGGGTTCCCTGCCATCGCATTCTAAATCGAGATACAATTCTACGGAAACGATAGAATTTCCTTTTGTGAGTCGATTATCTCTTTTCCGATGCATTATTCCCCCTTAACTGCATCCCGCGCTCACTCACATTGACGAATTAACACACAATTTGCGTCCATACGAAATACTCTGGGTTCCCTGCATTGTCCTTCTAAATCGAGATACGTTTCTACGGAAACGATAGGATTTTCTTTTGGGAGTCGAGTATCTCTTATCCGATGCATTATTCTTCCTTTACTGCATCCTTCGCTCCCTCTCATTGACCAATTAACACACAATTTGCGTCCATATGAAATACTCTGGGATCCCTGCATTGTGCTTCTAAATCGAGATACGTTTCTACGGAAACGATAGGATTTTCTTTTGGGAGTCGAGTATCTATTTTCCGATGCATTATACCTCCTTCACTGCATCCCTCGCTCCCTCACATTGACGAGTTAACACACAATTTGCGTCCATATGAAATACTCTGGGTTCCCTGCATTGTCCTTCTAAATCGAGATACGTTTCCACGGAAACGAAAGGATTTTCTTTTGCGAGTCGGGTATCTCTGTTTCCATGCATTATTCCTCCTTTACTGCATCCCTCGCTCCCTCACATTGTTGAATGATCACACAATTTGCGTCCATATAAAATACTCCGGGTTCCCTGCGTTGACCTTCTAAATCGAGATACGTTTCTACGGAAAGAATAGGATTTTCTTTTGGGAGTCGAGTATCTCTTTTCCGATGCATTATTCCTCCTTTACTGCATCCCTCGCTCCCTCACATTGACGAAATAACACACAATTTGCGTCCATATGAAATACTCTGGGTTCCCAGCATTATCCTTCTAAATCGAGATATGATTCAACGGAAACGAAAGGATGTTCTTTTTGGAGACCAATATCTCTTTTTCGATGCATTATTCCTCCTTTACTGCATCCCGCGCTCCCTCACATTGACGAATTAACAGACAATTGGCGTCCATACGAAATACTCTGGATTCCCTGCATTGTCCTTCTAAATCGTGATACGTTTCTACGGAAACGATAGGATTTTCTTTTGGGAGTCGAGTATATCCCTTCCGATGCAATATTCCTCCTTTACTGCATCCCTCGCTCCCTCACATTGACGAATTAACACACAATTTGCGTCCATATAAAATACTCTGGGTTCCCTGCATTGTCCTTCTAAATCGAGATACGTTTCTACGGAAACGATAGGATTTTCTTTTGTTAGTCGAGTATTTCTTTTTCGATGTATTGTTCCTCCTTTACTGCATCCCTCGCTCCGTCACTTTCACGAAATAACACACAATTTGCGTCCATATGAAATACTCTGGGTTCCCTGCATTGTCCTTCTAAATCGAGATACGTTTCTACGGAAACGATAGGATTTTCTTCTGGAAGTCGAGTATCTCTTTTCCGATGCATTATTCCTCCTTTACTGCATCCCTCGCTCCCTCACATTGACGAATTAACACACAATTTGCGTTCATATGAGTACTCTGGGTTCCCATCATTGTCTTTCCAAATCGAGATACGTTTCTACGGAAACGATAGGATTTTCTTTTGGGAGTCTAGTAACTGTTGTCCGATGCATTATTCCTCCTTTACTGCATCCCTCGCTCCCTCACACTGACGAATTAACAAACAATTTGCGTCCATATGAAGTACTATGGGTTCCCTGCCATCGCATTCTAAATCGAGATACGATTCTACGGAAACGATAGAATTTCCTTTTGTGAGTCGATCATCTCTTTTCCGATGCATTATTCCCCCTTTACTGCATCCCGCGCTCACTCACACTTACGAATTAACACACTATTTGCGTCCATATGAAATACTCTAGGATAAATGCATTGTCCTTCTAAATCGAGATACGTTTCTACGGAAAGGATAGGATTTTCTTTTGGGAGTCGAGTATCTCTTTTCCCATGCATTATTCCTCCATCACTGCATCCCTCGCTCCCTCACATTGACGAATTAACACACAATTTGCGTCCATATTTAATACTCAGGGTTCCCTGCATTGTCCTTCTAAATCGAGATACGTTTCTACGGAAACGATAGGATTTTCTTTTGGGAGTCGAGTTTCTCTTTTCCGATGCATTATTCCTCCTTTACTGCATCCCTCGCTCCCTCATATTGACGAATTAACACACAATTTGCGTCAATATGAAATATTCTGGGTTCCCTGCATTGTCCTTCTAAAACGAGATACGTTTCTACGGAAACGATAGGATTTTCTTTTGGGAGTCAAGTATCTCTTTTCCGATGCATTCTTACTCCATCACTGCATCCTTCGCTCCCTCACATTTTCGAGTTAACACACAATTTGCGTCCATATGAAATACTCTGGGTTCCCTGCATTGTCCTTCTAAATCGAGATACGTTTCTACGGAAACGATAGGATTTTCTTTTGGGAGTCGAGTATCTCTTTTCCGATGCATTATTCCTAAGTTACTGCCTCCCTCGCTCCCTCACATTGACGATTTAACACACAATTTGCGTCCATTGAAATACTCTGGGTTCCCTGCCGTCTCCATCTAAATCGAGTTACGTTTCTACAGAAACGATAGGATTTTCTTTTGGGAGTCGAGTATCTCTTATCCGATGCATTATTCTTCCTTTACTGCATCCTTCGCTCCCTCTCATTGACCAATTAACACACAATTTGCGTCCATATGAAATACTCTGGGATCCCTGCATTGTGCTTCTAAATCGAGATACGTTTCTACGGAAACGATAGGATTTTCTTTTGGGAGTCGAGTATCTCTTTTCCGATGCATTATTCCTCCTTTACTGCATCCCTCGCTCCCTCACATTGTCGAGATAACATACATTTTGCGTCCATATCAAATACTCTGGGTTCCCTGCATTGTCCTTCTAAATCGAGATACGTTTCTACGGAAACGATAGGATTTTCTTTTGGGAGTCGAGTATCTCATTTCCCAAGCATTATTCCTCCTTTACTGCATCCCTCGCTCCTCACATTGACGAATTAACACACAATTTGCGTCCATATGAAATACCCTGGGTTTCCTGCATTGTCCATCTAAATCGAGATACGTTTCTACGGAAACGATAGGATTTTCTTTTGGCAGTCTATTATCTCTTTTCCGATGCATTATTCCTCCTATACAGTATCCCTCGCTCCCTCACACTGACGAATTAACAAACAATTTGCGTCCATATGAAGTACTATGGGTTCCCTGCCATCGCATTCTAAATCGAGATACGATTCTACGGAAACGATAGAATTTCCTTTTGTGAGTCGATCATCTCTTTTCCGATGCATTATTCCCCCTTTACTGCATCCCGCGCTCACTCACACTGACGAATTAACACACTATTTGCGTCCATATGAAATACTCTAGGATAAATGCATTGTCCTTCTAAATCGAGATACGTTTCTACGGAAAGGATAGGATTTTCTTTTGGGAGTCGAGTATCTCTTTTCCCATGCATTATTCCTCCATCACTGCATCCCTCGCTCCCTCACATTGACGAATTAACACACAATTTGCGTCCATATTTAATACTCAGGGTTCCCTGCATTGTCCTTCTAAATCGAGATACGTTTCTACGGAAACGATAGGATTTTCTTTTGGGAGTCGAGTTTCTCTTTTCCGATGCATTATTCCTCCTTTACTGCATCCCTCGCTCCCTCATATTGACGAATTAACACACAATTTGCGTCAATATGAAATATTCTGGGTTCCCTGCATTGTCCTTCTAAAACGAGATACGTTTCTACGGAAACGATAGGATTTTCTTTTGGGAGTCGAGTATCTCTTTTCCGATGCATTCTTACTCCATCACTGCATCCTTCGCTCCCTCACATTTTCGAGTTAACACACAATTTGCGTCCATATGAAATACTCTGGGTTCCCTGCATTGTCCTTCTAAATCGAGATACGTTTCTACGGAAACGATAGGATTTTCTTTTGGGAGTCGAGTATCTCTTTTCCCATGCATTAATCCTTGTTTACCACATCCCTCGCTCCCTCACATTGTTGAACGATCACACAAATTGCGTCCATATAAAATACTCTGGGTTCCCTGCATTGACCTTCTAAATCGAGATACGTTTCTACGGAAACAATAGGATTTCCTTTTGGGAGTCGAGTATCTCTTTTCCGATGCATTATTCCTCCTTTACTGCATCCCGCGCTCCCTCACATTGACGTATTAACACAGAATTTGCGTCCATACGAAATACTCTGGGTTCCCTGCATTGTCCTTCTAAATCGTGATACGTTTCTACGGAAACGATAGGATTTTCTTTTGGGAGCCGAGTATCTCCTTTCCGATGCAATATTCCTGCTTTACTGCATCCCTCGCTCCCTCACATTGACGAATTAACACACAATTTTCGTCCATATAAAATACTCTGGGTTCCCTGCATTGTCCTTCTAAATCGAGATACCTTTCTACGGAAACGAAAGGATTTTCTTTTGTTAGTCGAGTATCTCTTTTCCGATGTATTGTTCCTCCTTTACTGCATCCCTCGCTCCGTCACTTTCACGAAATAACACACAATTTTCGTCCATATGAAATACTCTGGGTTCCCTGCTTTATCCTTCTAAATCGAGATACGATTCTACGGAAACGATAGGATTTTCTTTTGGGAGTCGAATATATCTTTTCCGATACATTATTCCTCCCTTACTGCATCTCTCGCTCCATCACATTGACGAATTAACACACAATTTGGGTCCATATGAAATACTCTGTGTTCCCTGCATTGTCCTTCTAAGTCGAGATACGTTTCTACGGAAACGGTAGGATTTTCTTTTGGGAGTCGAGAATCTCTTTTCCGATTCATTATTCCTCCTTAACTGCATCCCTCGCTCACTCACATTGACGAATTATATAACAATTTGCGTCCATATGAAATACTCTGGGTTCCCTTCATTGTCTTTCTAAATCGAGATGCGTTTCTACGGAAACGATAGGATTTGCTTTTGGGAGTCGAGTATCTCTTTTCCGCTGCATTATTCCTCCTTTACTGCATCCCTCGCTCCCTCACATTCACGAAATAACACACAATTTGCGTCCATATGAAATACTCTGGGTTACCTGCATTGCCCTTATAAATCAAGATACGTTTCTATGGAAACGATAGGATGTTGTTTTGGGAGTCGAGTATCTCTTTTCCGATGCATTATTCCTAAGTTACTGCCTCCCTCGCTCCCTCACATTGACGATTTAACACACAATTTGCGTCCATTGAAATACTCTGGGTTCCCTGCCGTCTCCATCTAAATCGAGTTACGTTTCTACAGAAACGATAGGATTTTCTTTTGGGAGTCGAGTATCTCTTTTCCGCTGCATTATTCCTCCTTTACTGCATCCCTCGCTCCCTCACATTAACGAATGAACACACATATTGCGTCCATATAAAATCCTCTGGGTTCCCTGCATTGTCCTTCTAAATCGAGATACGTTTTTATGGAAACTATAGGATTTTCTTTTGGGAGTCGAGTATCTCTTTCCCGATGCATTATTCCTTCATCACTGCATCGCTCGCTCCCTCACATTTTCGAGTTAACACACAATTTGCGTCCATATGATATACTCTTGGTTCCCTGCATTGTCCTTCTAAATCGAGATACGTTTCTACGGAAACGATAGGATTTTCTTTTGGGAGTCGAGTATCTCTGTTCCCATGCATTATTCCTCCTTTACTACATCCCTCGCCCCTCACATTGCTGAATGATCACACAATTTGCGTCCATATAAAATACTCTGGGTTCCCTGCATTGACCTTCTAAATCGAGATACGTTTCAACGGAAACAATAGGATTTTCTTTTGGGAGTCGAGTATCTCTTTTCCGGTGCATTATACCTCCTTTACTGCATTCCTCGCTCCCTCACATTGACGAGTTAACACACAATTTGCGTCCATATGAAATACTCTGGGTTCCCTGCATTGTCCTTCTAAATCGAGATACGTTTCCACGGAAACGAAAGGATTTTCTTTTGCGAGTCGGGTATCTCTGTTCCCATGCATTATTCCTCCTTTACTGCATCCCTCGCTCCCTCACATTGTTGAATGATCACACAATTTGCGTCCATATAAAATACTCCGGGTTCCCTGCGTTGACCTTCTAAATCGAGATACGTTTCTACGGAAAGAATAGGATTTTCTTTTGGGAGTCGAGTATCTCTTTTCCGATGCATTATTCCTCCTTTACTGCATCCCTCGCTCCCTCACATTGACGAAATAACACACAATTTGCGTCCATATGAAATACTCTGGGTTCCCAGCATTATCCTTCTAAATCGAGATATGATTCAACGGAAACGAAAGGATGTTCTTTTTGGAGACGAATATCTCTTTTTCGATGCATTATTCCTCCTTTACTGCATCCCGCGCTCCCTCACATTGACGAATTAACAGACAATTGGCGTCCATACGAAATACTCTGGATTCCCGGCATTGTCCTTCTAAATCGTGATACGTTTCTACGGAAACGATAGGATTTTCTTTTGGGAGTCGAGTATATCCCTTCCGATGCAATATTCCTCCTTTACTGCATCCCTCGCTCCCTCACATTGACGAATTAACACACAATTTGCGTCCATATAAAATACTCTGGGTTCCCTGCATTGTTCTTCTAAATCGAGATACGTTTCTACGGAAACGGTAGGATTTTCTTTTGGGAGTCGAGAATCTCTTTTCCGATTCATTATTCCTCATTAACTGCATCCCTCGCTCACTCACATTGATGATTTATGTAACAATTTGCGTCCATATGAAATACTCTGGGTTCCATTCATTGGCTTTCTAAATCGAGATGCGTTTCTACGGAAACGATAGGATTTGCTTTTGGGAGTCGAGTATCTCTGTTCCCATGCATTATTCCTCCTTTACTACATCCCTCGCTCCCTCACATTGCTGAATGATCACACAATTTGCGTCCATATAAAATACTCTGGGTTCCCTGCATTGACCTTCTAAATCGAGATACGTTTCTACGGAAACAATAGGATTTTCTTTTGGGAGTCGAGTATCTCTTTTCCGGTGCATTATTCCTCCTTTACTGCATCCCTCGATAACTCACATTGACGAAATAACACACAATTTGCGTCCATATGAAATACTCTGGGTTCCCTGCATTATCCTTCTAAATCGAGATATGATTCTACGGAAACGAGATTATTTTCTTTTGGGAGTCGAGTATCTCTTTTCCGATTCATTATTCCTCCATCACTCCATCCTTCGCTCCCTCACATTGACGGGTTAACACACAATTTGCGTCCATATGAAATACACAGGGTTCCCTTCATTGTCCTTCTAAATCGAGATACGTTTCTACGGAAACGATAGGATTTTCTTTTGGGAGTCGAGTATCTCTTTTCCGATGCATTATTCCTCCTATTCTGCATCCCTCGCTCCCTCACATTGACGAATTAACACACAATTTGCGTCCATATGAATACTCTGGGTTCCCTGCATTGTCTTTCCAAATCGAGATACGTTTCTACGGAAACGATAGGATTTTCTTTGGGAGTCTTGTATCTGTTGTCCGATGCATTATTCCTCCTCTACTGCATCCCTCGCTCCTTCACATTGACGAATTAACAAACAATTTGCGTCCATATGAAGTACTCTGGGTTCCCTGCCATCGCATTCTAAATCGAGATACAATTCTACGGAAACGTAGAATTTCCTTTTGTGAGTCGATTATCTCTTTTCCGATGCATTATTCCCCCTTAACTGCATCCCGCGCTCACTCACATTGACGAATTAACACACAATTTGCGTCCATACGAAATACTCTGGGTTCCCTGCATTGTCCTTCTAAATCGAGATACGTTTCTACGGAAACGATAGGATTTTCTTTTGGGAGTCGAGTATCTCTTATCCGATGCATTATTCTTCCTTTACTGCATCCTTCGCTCCCTCTCATTGACCAATTAACACACAATTTGCGTCCATATGAAATACTCTGGGATCCCTGCATTGTCCTTCTAAATCGAGATACGTTTCTACGGAAACGATAGGATTTTCTTTTGGGAGTCGAGTATCTCTTTTCCGCTGCATTATTCCTCCTTTACTGCATCCCTCGCTCCCTCACATTAACGAATGAACACACATATTGCGTCCATATAAAATACTCTGGGTTCCCTGCATTGTCCTTCTAAATCGAGATACGTTTTTATGGAAACTATAGGATTTTCTTTTGGGAGTCGAGTATCTCTTTCCCGATGCATTATTCCTTCATCACTGCATCGCTCGCTCCCTCACATTTTCGAGTTAACACACAATTTGCGTCCATATGAAATACTCTTGGTTCCCTGCATTGTCCTTCTAAATCGAGATACGTTTCTACGGAAACGATAGGATTTTCTTTTGGGAGTCGAGTATCTCTGTTCCCATGCATTATTCCTCCTTTACTACATCCCTCGCCCCTCACATTGCTGAATGATCACACAATTTGCGTCCATATAAAATACTCTGGGTTCCCTGCATTGACCTTCTAAATCGAGATACGTTTCAACGGAAACAATAGGATTTTCTTTTGGGAGTCGCGTATCTCTTTTCCGGTGCATTATTCCTCCTTTACTGCATTCCTCGATCCCTCACATTGACGAAATAACACACAATTTGCGTTCATATGAGTACTCTGGGTTCCCATCATTGTCTTTCCAAATCGAGATACGTTTCTACGGAAACGATAGGATTTTCTTTTGGGAGTCTAGTATCTGTTGTCCGATTCATTATTCCTCCTTTACTGCATCCCTCGCTCCATCACACTGACGAATTAACAAACAATTTGCGTCCATATGAAGTACTATGGGTTCCCTGCCATCGCATTCTAAATCGAGATACGATTCTACGGAAACGATAGAATTTCCTTTTGTGAGTCGATCATCTCTTTTCCGATGCATTATTCCCCCTTTACTGCATCCCGCGCTCACTCACACTGACGAATTAACACACAATTTGCGTCCATATGAAATACTCTAGGATAAATGCATTGTCCTTCTAAATCGAGATACGTTTCTACGGAAAGGATAGGATTTTCTTTTGGGAGTCGAGTATCTCTTTTCCCATGCATTATTCCTCCATCACTGCATCCCTCGCTCCCTCACATTGACGAATTAACACACAATTTGCGTCCATATTTAATACTCAGGGTTCCCTGCATTGTCCTTCTAAATCGAGATACGTTTCTACGGAAACGATAGGATTTTCTTTTGGGAGTCGAGTATCTCTTTTCCGATGCATTATTCCTCCTTTACTGCATCCCTCGCTCCCTCATATTGACGAATTAACACACAATTTGCGTCAATATGAAATATTCTGGGTTCCCTGCATTGTCCTTCCAAAACGAGATACGTTTCTACGGAAACGATAGGATTTTCTTTTGGGAGTCGAGTATCTCTTTTCCGATGCATTCTTACTCCATCACTGCATCCTTCGCTCCCTCACATTTTCGAGTTAACACACAATTTGCGTCCATATGAAATACTCTGGGTTCCCTGCATTGTCCTTCTAAATCGAGATACGTTTCTACGGAAACGATAGGATTTTCTTTTGGGAGTCGAGTATCTCTTTTCCCATGCATTAATCCTTGTTTACCACATCCCTCGCTCCCTCACATTGTTGAACGATCACACAATTTGCGTCCATATAAAATACTCTGGGTTCCCTGCATTGACCTTCTAAATCGAGATACGTTTCTACGGAAACAATAGGATTTCCTTTTGGGAGTCGAGTATCTCTTTTCCGATGCATTATTCCTCCTTTACTGCATCCCGCGCTCCCTCACATTGACGTATTAACACAGAATTTACGTCCATACGAAATACTCTGGGTTCCCTGCATTGTCCTTCTAAATCGTGATACGTTTCTACGGAAACGATAGGATTTTATTTTGGGAGCCGAGTATCTCCTTTCCGATGCAATATTCCTGCTTTACTGCATCCCTCGCTCCCTCACATTGACGAATTAACACACAATTTGCGTCCATATAAAATACTCTGGGTTCCCGGCATTGTCCTTCTAAATCGAGATACCTTTCTACGGAAACGAAAGGATTTTCTTTTGTTAGTCGAGTATCTCTTTTCCGATGTATTGTTCCTCCTTTACTGCATCCCTCGCTCCGTCACTTTCACGAAATAACACACAATTTGCGTCCATATGAAATACTCTGGGTTCCCTGCTTTATCCTTCTAAATCGAGATACGATTCTACGGAAACGATAGGATTTTCTTTTGGGAGTCGAATATATCTTTTCCGATACATTATTCCTCCCTTACTGCATCTCTCGCTCCATCACATTGACGAATTAACACACAATTTGGGTCCATATGAAATACTCTGTGTTCCCTGCATTGTCCTTCTAAGTCGAGATACGTTTCTACGGAAACGGTAGGATTTTCTTTTGGGAGTCGAGAATCTCTTTTCCGATTCATTATTCCTCCTTAACTGCATCCCTCGCTCACTCACATTGACGAATTATATAACAATTTGCGTCCATATGAAATACTCTGGGTCCCCTTCATTGTCTTTCTAAATCGAGATGCGTTTCTACGGAAACGATAGGATTTGCTTTTGGGAGTCGAGTATCTCTTTTCCGCTGCATTATTCCTCCTTTACTGCATCCCTCGCTCCCTCACATTCACGAAATAACACACAATTTGCGTCCATATGAAATACTCTGGGTTACCTGCATTGCCCTTATAAATCAAGATACGTTTCTATGGAAACGATAGGATGTTGTTTTGGGAGTCGAGTATCCCTTTTCCGATGCATTATTCCTAAGTTACTGCCTCCCTCGCTCCCTCACATTGACGATTTAACACACAATTTAGGTCCATATGAAATACTCTGGGTTCCCTGCCGTCTCCATCTAAATCGAGTTACGTTTCTACAGAAACGATAGGATTTTCTTTTGGGAGTCGAGTATCTCTTTTCCGCTGCATTATTCCTCCTTTACTGCATCCCTCGCTCCCTCACATTAACGAATGAACACACATATTGCGTCCATATAAAATACTCTGGGTTCCCTGCATTGTCCCTCTAAATCGAGATACGTTTTTATGGAAACTATAGGATTTTCTTTTGGGAGTCGAGTATCTCTTTCCCGATGCATTAATCCTTCATCACTGCATCGCTCGCTCCCTCACATTTTCGAGTTAACACACAATTTGCGTCCATATGAAATACTCTTGGTTCCCTGCATTGTCCTTCTAAATCGAGATACGTTTCTATGGAAACGATAGGATTTTCTTTTGGGAGTCGAGTATCTCTGTTCCCATGCATTATTCCTCCTTTACTACATCCCTCGCCCCTCACATTGCTGAATGATCACACAATTTGCGTCCATATAAAATACTCTGGGTTCCCTGCATTGACCTTCTAAATCGAGATACGTTTCAACGGAAACAATAGGATTTTCTTTTGGGAGTCGAGTATCTCTTTTCCGGTGCATTATTCCTCCTTTACTGCATTCCTCGATCCCTCACATTGACGAAATAACACACAATTTGCGTCCATATGAAATACTCTGGGTTCCCTGCATTATCCTTCTAAATCGAGATATGATTCTACGGAAACGAAAGGATTTTCTTTTGGGAGACGAATATCTCTTTTCCGATGCATTGTTCCTCCTTTACTGCATCCCGCGCTCCCTCACATTGACGAATTAACACACAATTTGCGTCCATACGTAATACTCTGGGTTCCCTGCATTGTCCTTCTAAATCGTGATACGTTTCTACGGAAACGATAGGATTTTCTTTTGGGAGTCGAGTATCTCTTATCCGATGCATTATTCATCCTTTACTGCATCCCTCGCTCCCTCACATTGACGAATTAACAAACAATTTGCGTCCATATGAAGTACTATGGGTTCCCTGCCATCGCATTCTAAATCGAGATACGATTCTACGGAAACGATAGAATTTCCTTTTGTGAGTCGATCATCTCTTTTCCGATGCATTATTCCCCCTTTACTGCATCCCGCGCTTACTCACATTGACGAATTAACACACAATTTGCGTCCATATGAAATACTCTAGGATCCCTACATTGTCCTTCTAAATCGAGATACGTTTCTACGGAAACGATAGGATTTTCTTTTGGGAGTCGAGTATCTCTTTTCCCATGCATTATTCCTCCATCACTGCATCCCTCGCTCCCTCACATTGACGAATTAACACACAATTTGCGTCCATATGAAATACTCAGGGTTCCCTGCATTGTCCTTCTAAATCGAGATACGTTTCTACGGAAACGATAGGATTTTCTTTTGGGAGTCGAGTATCTCTTTTCCGATGCATTATTCCTCCTTTACTGCATCCCTCGCTCCCTCATATTGACGAAATAACACACAATTTACGTCAATATGTAATATTCTGGACTCCCTGCATTGTCCTTCTAAATCGAGATACGTTTCTACGGAAACGATAGGATTTTCTTTTGGGAGTCGAGTATCTCTTTCCCGATGCATTCTTACTCCATCACTGCATCCTTCGCTCCCCCACATTTTCGAGTTAACACACAATTTGCGTCCATATGAAATACTCTGGGTTCCCTGCATTGTCCTTCTAAATCGAGATACGTTTCTACGGAAACGATAGGATTTTCTTTTGGGAGTCGAGTATCTCTTTTCCCATGCATTATTCCTCCTTTACTACATCCCTCGCTCCCTCACATTGTTGAACGATCACACAATTTGCGTCCATATAAAATACTCTGGGTTACCTGCATTATCCTTCTAAATCGAGATATGATTCTACGGAAACGAAAGGATTTTCTTTTGGGAGACGAATATCTCTTTTCCGATGCATTATTCCTCCATTACTGCATCCCGCGCTCCCTCACATTGACGTATTAACACACAATTTGCGTCCATACGAAATACTGTGGGTTCCCTGCATTGCCCTTCTAAATCGTGATACGTTCCTACGGAAACGATAGGATTTTCTTTTGGGAGTCGAGTATCTCCTTTCCGATGCAATATTCCTCCTTTACTGCATCCCTCGCTCCCGCACATTGACGAATTAACACACAATTTGCGTCCATATAAAATACTCTGGGTTCCCTGCATTATCCTTCTAAATCGAGATACGTTTCTACGGAAACGATAGGATTTTCTTTTGTTAGTCGAGTATCTCTTTTCCGATGTATTGTTCCTCCTTTACTGCATCCCTCGCTCCGTCACTTTCACGAAATAACACACAATTTGCGTCCATATGAAATACTCTGGGTTCCCTGCTTTATCCTTCTAAATCGAGATACGATTCTACGGAAACGATAGGATTTTTTTTTTGGGAGTCGAATATATCTTTTCCGATGCATTATTCCTCCTTTACTGCATCCCTCGCTCCATCACATTGACGAATTAACACACAATTTGGGTCCATATGAAATACTCTGTGTTCCCTGCATTGTCCTTCTATGTCGAGATACGTTTCTACGGAAACGCTAGGATTTTCTTTTGGGAGTCGAGAATCTCTTTTCCGATTCATTATTCCTCCTTAACTGCATCCCTCGCTCACTCACATTGACGAATTATGTAACAATTTGCGTCCATATGAAATACTCTGGGTTCCATTCATTGTCTTTCTAAATCGAGATGCGTTTCTACGGAAACGATAGGATTTTTTTTGGCAGTCTATTATCTGTTGTCCGCTGCATTATTCCTCCTTTACTGCATCCCTCGCTCCCTCACATTGACGATTTAACACACAATTTGCGTCCATATGAAATACTCTGGGTTCCCTGCCGTCTCCATCTAAATCGAGTTACGTTTCTACAGAAACGATAGTATTTTCTTTTGGGAGTCGAGTATCTCTTTTCCGCTGCATTATTCCTCCTTTACTGCATCTCTCGCTCCCTCACATTAACGAATGAACACACATATTGGGTCCATATAAAATACTCTGGGTTCCCTGCATATTCCTTCTAAATCGAGATACGTTTCTACGGAAACGATAGGATTTTCTTTTGGGAGTCGAGTATCTCTTTTCCCAAGCATTATTCCTAATTTACTGCATCCCTGGCTCCCTCACATTGACGAATTAACATACAATTTGCGTCCATATGAAGTACTCTGGGTTCCCTGCCATCGCATTCTAAATCGAGATACGATTCTACGGAAACGATAGAATTTCCTTTTGTGAGTCGATTATCTCTTTTCCGATGCATTATTCCCCCTTTACTGCATCCCGCGCTCACTCACATTGACGAATTAACACACAATTTGCGTCCATATGAAATACTCTTGGATCCCTGCATTGCCCTTCTAAATCGAGATACGTTTCTACGGAAACGATAGGATTTTCTTTTGGGAGTCGAGTATCTCTTTTCCCAAGCATTATTCCTCCTTTACTGCATCCCTCGCTCCTCACATTGACGAATTAACACACAATTTGCGTCCATACGAAATACCCTGGGTTTCCTGCATTGTCCATCTAAATCGAGATACGTTTCTACGGAAACGATAGGATTTTCTTTTGGGAGTCGAGTATCTCATTTCCCAAGCATTATTCCTCCTATACTGCATCCCTCGCTCCTCACATTGACGAATTAACACACAATTTGCGTCCATATGAAATACCCTGGGTTTCCTGCATTGTCCATCTAAATCGAGATACGTTTCTACGGAAACGATAGGATTTTTTTTGGCAGTCTATTATCTCTTTTCCGATGCATTATTCCTCCTATACAGTATCCCTCGCTCCCTCACATTGACGAATTAACACACAATTTGCGTCCATATGAAATACTCTGGGTTCCCTGCATTGTCCTTCTAAATCGAGATACGTTTCTACGGAAACGATAGGATTTTCTTTTCGGAGTCGAGTATCTCTTTTCCGATGCATAATTCCTCCTTTACTGCATCCCTCGCTCCCTCACATTGTCAGGATAACACACAATTTGCGTCCATATCAAATACTCTGGGTTCCCTGCATTGTCCTTCTAAATCGAGATACGTTTCTACGGAAACGATAGGATTTTCTTCTGGAAGTCGAGTATCTCTTTCCTGATGCATTATTCCTCCTTTACTGCATCCCTCGCTCCCTGACATTGACGAAATAACACACAATTTGCGTTCATATGAGTACTCTGGGTTCCCTGCATTGTCTTTCCAAATCGAGATACGTTTCTACGGAAACGATAGGATTTTCTTTTGGGAGTCTAGTATCTGTTGTCTGCTGCATTATTCCTCCTTTACTGCATCCCTCGCTCCCTCACATTGACGAATTAACAAACAATTTGCGTCCATATGAAGTACTATGGGTTCCCTGCCATCGCATTCTAAATCGAGATACGATTCTACGGAAACGATAGAATTTCCTTTTGTGAGTCGATCATCTCTTTTCCGATGCATTATTAACCCTTTACTGCATCCCGCGCTCACTCACATTGACGAATTAACACACAATTTGCGTCCATATGAAATACTCTAGGAACCCTGCATTGTCCTTCTAAATCGAGATACGTTTCTACGGAAACGATAGGATTTTCTTTTGGGAGTCGAGTATCTCTTTTCCCATGCATTATTCCTCCATCACTGCATCCCTCGCTCCCTCACATTGTATGCGTCCATATGAAATACTCAGGGTTCCCTGCATTGTCCTTCTAAATCGAGATACGTTTCTACGGAAACGATAGGATTTTCTTTTGGGAGTCGAGTATCTCTTTTCCGATGCATTATTCCTCCTTTACTGCATCCCTCGCTCCCTCATATTGACGAATTAACACACAATTTACGTCAATATGAAATATTCTGGGCTCCCTGCATTGTCCTTCTAAATCGAGATACGTTTCTACGGAAACGATAGGATTTTCTTTTGGGAGTCGAGTATCTCTTTTCCGATGCATTCTTACTCCATCACTGCATCCTTCGCTCCCCCACATTTTCGAGTTAACACACAATTTGCGTCCATATGAAATACTCTGGGTTCCCTGCATTGTCCTTCTAAATCGAGATACGTTTCTACGGAAACGATAGGATTTTCTTTTGGGAGTCGAGTATCTCTTTTCCCATGCATTATTCCTCCTTTACTACATCCCTCGCTCCCTCACATTGTTGAACGATCACACAATTTGCGTCCATATAAAATACTCTGGGTTCCCTGCATTATCCTTCTAAATCGAGATATGATTCTACGGAAACGAAAGGATTTTCTTTTGGGAGACGAATATCTCTTTTCCGATGCATTATTCCTCCATTACTGCATCCCGCGCTCCCTCACATTGACGTATTAACACACAATTTGCGTCCATACGAAATACTCTGGGTTCCCTGCATTGCCCTTCTAAATCGTGATACGTTTCTACGGAAACGATAGGATTTTCTTTTGGGAGTCGAGTATCTCCTTTCCGATGCAATATTCCTCCTTTACTGCATCCCTCGCTACCTCACATTGACGAATTAACACACAATTTGCGTCCACATAAAATACTCAAGGTTCCCTGCATTATCCTTCTAAATCGAGATACGTTTCTACGGAAACGATAGGATTTTCTTTTGTTAGTCGAGTATCTCTTTTCCGATGTATTGTTCCTCCTTTACTGCATCCCTCGCTCCGTCACTTTCACGAAATAACACACAATTTGCGTCCATATGAAATACTCTGGGTTCCCTGCATTGTCCTTCTATGTCGAGATACGTTTCTACGGAAACGCTAGGATTTTCTTTTGGGAGTCGAGAATCTCTTTTCCGATTCATTATTCCTCCTTAACTGCATCCCTCGCTCACTCACATTGACGAATTATATAACAATTTGCGTCCATATGAAATACTCTGGGTTCCATTCATTGTCTTTCTAAATCGAGATGCGTTTCTACGGAAACGATAGGATATGCTTTTGGGAGTTGAGTATCTCTTTTCCGCTGCATTATTCCTCCTTTACTGCATCCCTCGCTCCCTCACATTCACGAAATAACACACAATTTGCGTCCATATGAAATACTCTGGGTTACCTGCATTGCCCTTATAAATCGAGATACATTTCTATGGAAACGATAGGATGTTGTTTTGGGAGTCGAGTATCTCTTTTTCAATGCATTATTCCTACGTTACTGCATCCCTCGCTCCCTCACATTGACGATTTAACACACAATTTGCGTCCATATGAAATACTCTGGGTTCCCTGCCGTCTCCATCTAAATCGAGTTACGTTTCTACAGAAACGATAGGATTTTCTTTTGGGAGTCGAGTATCTCTTTTCCGCTGCATTATTCCTCCTTTACTGCATCTCTCGCTCCCTCACATTAACGAATGAACACACATATTGGGTCCATATAAAATACTCTGGGTTCCCGGCATATTCCTTCTAAATCGAGATACGCTTCTACGGAAACGATAGGATTTTCTTTTGGGAGTCGAGTATCTCTTTTCCCAAGCATTATTCCTAATTTACTGCATCCCTGGCTCCCTCACATTGACGAATTAACATACAATTTGCGTCCATATGAAGTACTCGGGGTTCCCTGCCATCGCATTCTAAATCGAGATACGATTCTACGGAAACGATAGAATTTCCTTTTGTGAGTCGATCATCTCTTTTCCGATGCATTATTCCCCCTTTACTGCATCCCGCGCTCACTCACACTGACGAATTAACACACAATTTGCGTCCATATGAAATACTCTAGGATAAATGCATTGTCCTTCTAAATCGAGATACGTTTCTACGGAAAGGATAGGATTTTCTTTTGGGAGTCGAGTATCTCTTTTCCCATGCATTATTCCTCCATCACTGCATCCCTCGCTCCCTCACATTGACGAATTAACACACAATTTGCGTCCATATTTAATACTCAGGGTTCCCTGCATTGTCCTTCTAAATCGAGATACGTTTCTACGGAAACGATAGGATTTTCTTTTGGGAGTCGAGTATCTCTTTTCCGATGCATTATTCCTCCTTTACTGCATCCCTCGCTCCCTCATATTGACGAATTAACACACAATTTGCGTCATTATGAAATATTCTGGGTTCCCTGCATTGTCCTTCCAAAACGAGATACGTTTCTACGGAAACGATAGGATTTTCTTTTGGGAGTCGAGTATCTCTTTTCCGATGCATTCTTACTCCATCACTGCATCCTTCGCTCCCTCACATTTTCGAGTTAACACACAATTTGCGTTCATATGAAATACTCTGGGTTCCCTGCATTGTCCTTCTAAATCGAGATACGTTTCTACGGAAACGATAGGATTTTCTTTTGGGAGTCGAGTATCTCTTTTCCCATGCATTAATCCTTGTTTACCACATCCCTCTCTCCCTCACATTGTTGAACGATCACACAATTTGCGTCCATATAAAATACTCTGGGTTCCCTGCATTGACCTTCTAAATCGAGATACGTTTCTACGGAAACAATAGGATTTCCTTTTGGGAGTCGAGTATCTCTTTTCCGATGCATTATTCCTCCTTTACTGCATCCCGCGCTCCCTCACATTGACGTATTAACACAGAATTTACGTCCATACGAAATACTCTGGGTTCCCTGCATTGTCCTTCTAAATCGTGATACGTTTCTACGGAAACGATAGGATTTTATTTTGGGAGCCGAGTATCTCCTTTCCGATGCAATATTCCTGCTTTACTGCATCCCTCGCTCCCTCACATTGACGAATTAACACACAATTTGCGTCCATATAAAATACTCTGGGTTCCCTGCATTGTCCTTCTAAATCGAGATACCTTTCTACGGAAACGAAAGGATTTTCTTTTGTTAGTCGAGTATCTCTTTTCCGATGTATTGTTCCTCCTTTACTGCATCCCTCGCTCCGTCACTTTCACGAAATAACACACAATTTGCGTCCATATGAAATACTCTGGGTTCCCTGCTTTATCCTTCTAAATCGAGATACGATTCTACGGAAACGATAGGATTTTCTTTTGGGAGTCGAATATATCTTTTCCGATACATTATTCCTCCCTTACTGCATCTCTCGCTCCATCACATTGACGAATTAACACACAATTTGGGTCCATATGAAATACTCTGTGTTCCCTGCATTGTCCTTCTAAGTCGAGATACGTTTCTACGGAAACGGTAGGATTTTCTTTTGGGAGTCGAGAATCTCTTTTCCGATTCATTATTCCTCCTTAACTGCATCCCTCGCTCACTCACATTGACGAATTATATAACAATTTGCGTCCATATGAAATACTCTGGGTTCCCTTCATTGTCTTTCTAAATCGAGATGCGTTTCTACGGAAACGATAGGATTTGCTTTTGGGAGTCGAGTATCTCTTTTCCGCTGCATTATTCCTCCTTTACTGCATCCCTCGCTCCCTCACATTCACGAAATAACACACAATTTGCGTCCATATGAAATACTCTGGGTTACCTGCATTGCCCTTATAAATCAAGATACGTTTCTATGGAAACGATAGGATGTTGTTTTGGGAGTCGAGTATCTCTTTTCCGATGCATTATTCCTAAGTTACTGCCTCCCTCGCTCCCTCACATTGACGATTTAACACACAATTTAGGTCCATATGAAATACTCTGGGTTCCCTGCCGTCTCCATCTAAATCGAGTTACGTTTCTACAGAAACGATAGGATTTTCTTTTGGGAGTCGAGTATCTCTTTTCCGCTGCATTATTCCTCCTTTACTGCATCCCTCGCTCCCTCACATTAACGAATGAACACACATATTGCGTCCATATAAAATACTTTGGGTTCCCTGCATTGTCCTTCTAAATCGAGATACGTTTTTATGGAAACTATAGGATTTTCTTTTGGGAGTCGAGTATCTCTTTCCCGATGCATTATTCCTTCATCACTGCATCGCTCGCTCCCTCACATTTTCGAGTTAACACACAATTTGCGTCCATATGAAATACTCTTGGTTCCCTGCATTGTCCTTCTAAATCGAGATACGTTTCTATGGAAACGATAGGATTTTCTTTTGGGAGTCGAGTATCTCTGTTCCCATGCATTATTAACCCTTTACTACATCCCTCGCCCCTCACATTGCTGAATGATCACACAATTTGCGTCCATATAAAATACTCTGGGTTCCCTGCATTGACCTTCTAAATCGAGATACGTTTCAACGGAAACAATAGGATTTTCTTTTGGGAGTCGAGTATCTCTTTTCCGGTGCATTATTCCTCCTTTACTGCATTCCTCGATCCCTCACATTGACGAAATAACACACAATTTGCGTCCATATGAAATACTCTGGGTTCCCTGCATTATCCTTCTAAATCGAGATATGATTCTACGGAAACGAAAGGATTTTCTTTTGGGAGACGAATATCTCTTTTCCGATGCATTGTTCCTCCTTTACTGCATCCCGCGCTCCCTCACATTGACGAATTAACACACAATTTGCGTCCATACGTAATACTCTGGGTTCCCTGCATTGTCCTTCTAAATCGTGATACGTTTCTACGGAAACGATAGGATTTTCTTTTGGGAGTCGAGTATCTCTTATCCGATGCATTATTCATCCTTTACTGCATCCCTCGCTCCCTCACATTGACGAATTAACAAACAATTTGCGTCCATATGAAGTACTATGGGTTCCCTGCCATCGCATTCTAAATCGAGATACGATTCTACGGAAACGATAGAATTTCCTTTTGTGAGTCGATCATCTCTTTTCCGATGCATTATTCCCCCTTTACTGCATCCCGCGCTTACTCACATTGCCGAATTAACACACAATTTGCGTCCATATGAAATACTCTAGGATCCCTACATTGTCCTTCTAAATCGAGATACGTTTCTACGGAAACGATAGGATTATCTTTTGGGAGTCGAGTATCTCTTTTCCCATGCATTATTCCTCCATCACTGCATCCCTCGCTCCCTCACATTGACGAATTAACACACAATTTGCGTCCATATGAAATACTCAGGGTTCCCTGCATTGTCCTTCTAAATCGAGATACGTTTCTACGGAAACGATAGGATTTTCTTTTGGGAGTCGAGTATCTCTTTTCCGATGCATTATTCCTCCTTTACTGCATCCCTCGCTCCCTCATATTGACGAAATAACACACAATTTACGTCAATATGTAATATTCTGGACTCCCTGCATTGTCCTTCTAAATCGAGATACGTTTCTACGGAAACGATAGGATTTTCTTTTGGGAGTCGAGTATCTCTTTCCCGATGCATTCTTACTCCATCACTGCATCCTTCGCTCCCCCACATTTTCGAGTTAACACACAATTTGCGTCCATATGAAATACTCTGGGTTCCCTGCATTGTCCTTCTAAATCGAGATACGTTTCTACGGAAACGATAGGATTTTCTTTTGGGAGTCGAGTATCTCTTTTCCCATGCATTATTCCTCCTTTACTACATCCCTCGCTCCCTCACATTGTTGAACGATCACACAATTTGCGTCCATATAAAATACTCTGGGTTCCCTGCATTATCCTTCTAAATCGAGATATGATTCTACGGAAACGAAAGGATTTTCTTTTGGGAGACGAATATCTCTTTTCCGATGAATTATTCCTCCATTACTGCATCCCGCGCTCCCTCACATTGACGTATTAACACACAATTTGCGTCCATACGAAATACTGTGGGTTCCCTGCATTGCCCTTCTAAATCGTGATACGTTCCTACGGAAACGATAGGATTTTCTTTTGGGAGTCGAGTATCTCCTTTCCGATGCAATATTCCTCTTTTACTGCATCCCTCGCTCCCTCACATTGACGAATTAACACACAATTTGCGTCCATATAAAATACTCTGGGTTCCCTGCATTATCCTTCTAAATCGAGATACGTTTCTACGGAAACGATAGGATTTTCTTTTGTTAGTCGAGTATCTCTTTTCCGATGTATTGTTCCTCCTTTACTGCATCCCTCGCTCCGTCACTTTCACGAAATAACACACAATTTGCGTCCATATGAAATACTCTGGGTTCCCTGCTTTATCCTTCTAAATCGAGATACGATTCTACGGAAACGATAGGATTTTTTTTTGGGAGTCGAATATATCTTTTCCGATGCATTATTCCTCCTTTACTGCATCCCTCGCTCCATCACATTGACGAATTAACACACAATTTGGGTCCATATGAAATACTCTGTGTTCCCTGCATTGTCCTTCTATGTCGAGATACGTTTCTACGGAAACGCTAGGATTTTCTTTTGGGAGTCGAGAATCTCTTTTCCGATTCATTATTCCTCCTTAACTGCATCCCTCGCTCACTCACATTGACGAATTATATAACAATTTGCGTCCATATGAAATACCCTGGGTTCCATTCATTGTCTTTCTAAATCGAGATGCGTTTCTACGGAAACGATAGGATTTGCTTTTGGGAGTCGAGTATCTCTTTTCCGCTGCATTATTCCTCCTTTACTGCATCCCTCGCTCCCTCACATTCACGAAATAACACACAATTTGCGTCCATATGAAATACTCTGGGTTACCTGCATTGCCCTTATAAATCGAGATACATTTCTATGGAAACGATAGGATGTTGTTTTGGGAGTCGAGTATCTCTTTTTCAATGCATTATTCCTACGTTACTGCATCCCTCGCTCCCTCACATTGACGATTTAACACACAATTTGCGTCCATATGAAATACTCTGGGTTCCCTGCCGTCTCCATCTAAATCGAGTTACGTTTCTACAGAAACGATAGTATTTTCTTTTGGGAGTCGAGTATCTCTTTTCCGCTGCATTATTCCTCCTTTACTGCATCTCTCGCTCCCTCACATTAACGAATGAACACACATATTGGGTCCATATAAAATACTCTGGGTTCCCTGCATATTCCTTCTAAATCGAGATACGTTTCTACGGAAACGATAGGATTTTCTTTTGGGAGTCGAGTATCTCTTTTCCCAAGCATTATTCCTAATTTACTGCATCCCTGGCTCCCTCACATTGACGAATTAACATACAATTTGCGTCCATATGAAGTACTCTGGGTTCCCTGCCATCGCATTCTAAATCGAGATACGATTCTACGGAAACGATAGAATTTCCTTTTGTGAGTCGATTATCTCTTTTCCGATGCATTATTCCCCCTTTACTGCATCCCGCGCTCACTCACATTGACGAATTAACACACAATTTGCGTCCATATGAAATACTCTTGGATCCCTGCATTGCCCTTCTAAATCGAGATACGTTTCTACGGAAACGATAGGATTTTCTTTTGGGAGTCGAGTATCTCTTTTCCCAAGCATTATTCCTCCTTTACTGCATCCCTCGCTCCTCACATTGACGAATTAACACACAATTTGCGTCCATACGAAATACCCTGGGTTTCCTGCATTGTCCATCTAAATCGAGATACGTTTCTACGGAAACGATAGGATTTTCTTTTGGGAGTCGAGTATCTCATTTCCCAAGCATTATTCCTCCTTTACTGCATCCCTCGCTCCTCACATTGACGAATTAACACACAATTTGCGTCCATATGAAATACCCTGGGTTTCCTGCATTGTCCATCTAAATCGAGATACGTTTCTACGGAAACGATAGGATTTTCTTTTGGCAGTCTATTATCTCTTTTCCGATGCATTATTCCTCCTATACAGTATCCCTCGCTCCCTCACATTGACGAATTAACACACAATTTGCGTCCATATGAAATACTCTGGGTTCCCTGCATTGTCCTTCTAAATCGAGATACGTTTCTACGTAAACGATAGGATTTTCTTTTCGGAGTCGAGTATCTCTTTTCCGATGCATAATTCCTCCTTTACTGCATCCCTCGCTCCCTCACATTGTCAGGATAACACACAATTTGCGTCCATATCAAATACTCTGGGTTCCGTGCATTGTCCTTCTAAATCGAGATACGTTTCTACGGAAACGATAGGATTTTTGTGGTGTCACCGCTAGACACCACACTTGCTAGGTGGTAACTTAAATCGGCCGCGGTCCTGTAGTACATGTCGGACCCGCGTGTCGCCACTGTGTATTCGCAAACGTAGCGCCACCACAGGGCAGGTCACAAGACACGGAATTGACCTCGCCCCAGTTGTACGGACGACATAGCTTGCGACTAGACCTACCAAGTATTCCTCTCATTTGCCGAGAGACAGATTAAATAGCCTTCAGCTAGTCCATCGCTACTACCTAGCAAGGCGCCATGTGTATCATTGCTAATTGCTTACTACTATGCAAGAGATGTATTTCAACAAGAACAAGACTATATTAAAGTTAAGTATATTAAACTCTCTCTTCTTTTCTTTATAGTTTTTCATCCAGTCTCCTGTTTCAGAATTTACGCCCGTCTGCGTTAGTTTCGCGTGCACCTAGCCACTCATTGTGTCGAGACCTTAGGGAATCGACACAACAATATTTTGGCGACGAGGATGGGATGCCGCGCCCACGTTGCAGTTCTTGTGTTCTATTTGCTCTAATTTGCTTGTGTCATGGCTTCGCCGCATTCTCCAGATGTACTGTCCGAATTTTTTCGCTTGCAGAATCAGCAGACGCAGGCGTTATTGGAAGCCCTTGGACAGCTCGTCCAGGGTCAACGTGCGCTGCAAACCGATGCGGCAGCAGCCGCTTCATCGCTACCGCAGCCACACAACGCTGTCGCACCGCCATTTAGGCCCTTTGAGGCCACAACCGAAAGCTGGACTGAGTGGGCCGATCAGTTCAACTTCCACCTCACTGCTTATGGAATTCAAGGTAACGAGCGGCAGCCGTTTTTGCTTTCTTGTGTCGGTGTGTCTACCTACCGTGTGATAGTGAAATTGTTTCCCCGACGCGACGTAGCAACTCTGTCCTACGAAGAAATTTTGTCTGCTTTAGATGCCTATTTCAAAGAAACAGTTAATGTTGTTGCAAAACGGTATACGTTTTTTCGTACAAAACGTACGGCCGGTCAGACTAACAGGGAGTGGGTAGCAACTTTGCAAGGACTTACTAGAGACTGCGCGTTTGCCTGTGAATGTGGCCTCCCATATTCAGATACTATGGTGCGTGATGCAATTGCACAGAACGTTTCTGATGTTCGCATAAGGGAACAGATTTTGAAGCTAGTTAATCCCTCCCTGCAACAAGTGATAGACATATTGGACAGGCAAGACACACTTGACTTTGCTCAGGAATCATTTGAAACTTCGCCAGCAGTGTGTCACATTAATCGGCCCGCCGGGCCCGCTGCACGGGACGCTAAGCGGCCCTCGCGCCCGACTTCGCTGCGGCCGCCTAGCTTGCAACCACGTGCGCCGCGTAAGCAAGCAAATGCAGTGAAATCTTGCCCGCGGTGTGCCACTAGACATTCGCGTGAAAATTGCCCGTCACGCCAAGCTATTTGCTTTTACTGTCAAAAGAAAGGACATGTACAAAGTGTTTGCCAGAAAAAGCTTAGGTCAGACAATCACACAAATTCCAGGCCCTTTGCTTCGCGCCGGACTTGCATCCAGGACAATCAGGCTCGTGGACCTTCGCCCATGGACATTCATGTAGTTCATGCCCACCCGTCCAGTGACACTTTAGCTAACAGTGACTGTGTTCGTCCCACCCAAAGTGTGCGTCGACGTCGCCGGAAATCCCGTAAAGTTGCAAGTGCTTCTGGACCTGTATCAGTTCAAATTGCACGAGACAGTCGCTCTTGTCGTCAACAAGACAATAAACTTTTTGTGGACTTAGACTTTGCAGGAAAAGTGATCCCATTCCAGCTCGATACCGGAGCTGCTGTTTCATTGCTCAATCACGACACGTACAAACAGCTGGGCGCACCGCCATTGCGTGCCGCAAATGTTACGTTAACTAGTTACTCAGGACAGCATATACCTGTGTTAGGACAGTGCAGCCTTCTTGCCACATACAAGGGACAGACAAAACTTGTGTCCTTTTATGTTCTTCGTTCCTCTAGTGCCGTGAACTTGTTTGGTTTAGATTTGTTTCAATTGTTTAATTTGTCTATAGTGAATCAGGTCCTATCAGTGAATCAGACTGTGCCTTCCGCCAGTGTTTCTAGTCTTTGTGAAGAATTTGCAGACATTTTTGCACCGGGCCTTGGTTGCGCTAAGAACTATGAAGCGCATTTGGAACTGAAAGACAACGCGCAACCGAAATTTTTCAGAGCGCGCAATGTTCCCCACGCATTGCGTGATGAGGTCGCAAGAACATTAGCCGAATTAGAATCTCAAGGTGTCATTGAACATTTGCAGAATCTCCGGACCTTATTTCAGGTCTTGCGTCAGAATGGTCTTCGCTTGAGGAAGGACAAATGTGTGTTTTTTGCTCGTGACTTACCGTACCTGGGGCATGTCATAAATGCCCAAGGAATACATCCGAGTCCAGAGCACCTTCGTGCCATTCAGGACTTGCCGTCACCGCAGAACTTAAAACAGCTACAGAGTGTGCTGGGTAAGGTAAATTATTATCATCGATTTGTGCGCAATGCTTCTTCCATTTCAGCTCCGCTTCATCG
Source organism: Schistocerca nitens (assembly GCF_023898315.1). Lineage (NCBI taxonomy): Eukaryota > Metazoa > Arthropoda > Insecta > Orthoptera > Acrididae > Schistocerca > Schistocerca nitens. The sequence continues at coordinate 2,924,772 of NW_026046060.1, forward strand.
CTTACGCCGTGCAGGTGTTCCGTTCGTCTGGACGACGGAATGCGAACGCGCCTTTCGCCAGTTGAAATCGGCGTTACTTTCAAATACTTGCCTTACGCCATTCGATCCCCGAAAACCCCTTTTGTTGATGGTCGATGCATCGGATTTAGGGATCGGTGCTGTGCTTGCGCACAAAGATGGCTCGCATGATCGCCCTATTGCCTTTGCGTCCAAATTGCTCTCATCTGCGCAAAGAAATTATTCACAAATAGAGAAGGAAGCTTTGGCTCTTGAGTTTGGTGTTACCAAGTTCCATGACTTCTTGTATGGTCGTCACTTTACAATCATCACGGACCACAAACCTTTGACATCGCTTTTTCATCCGAACAAACCTGTACCTCCACGTACAGCGCAGAAATTCATTCGCTGGTCTCTTTTTCTCTCGCAGTACCGCTACGATATCTTGTATCGGTCCACTGCTAAGCACGGCAACGCTGATGCGTTGTCCCGTTTGCCTGTTGCTGAGGATCAAGCATTCGATTCTTCCGAACTTGCTTGCATGTTCATTGATTCGGAAGCCGATGACGTGGTCGCATCGTTTCCGATTGATTTTCGTCGTGTAGCTACAGCCACAGCTGCTGACCCTGTCCTTGCTACTGTTTTGCGTTTTGTTGCTACGCAATGGCCCTTGTCCAAGTCACGGATCGAGGATCCTTTGGTTCGCCGTTTTTTTTGCTCACAAGGAGAGACTTTTTGTACGACGTGGTGTTTTGTTGTTGCGTTCCGATAATGATCAATCCCGAGTCGTGGTCCCACGTTCGTTACAGTCCTCTGTCTTACGGCTTCTTCACCAAGGACATTGGGGTATAGTGCGAACGAAACAACTTGCTCGACAGCACTGTACTTGGTTCGGAATCGATGCTGCGATTGCGAATATGTGCTCCTCTTGCGTGGCGTGTGCCGAACACCAATCCGCACCGCCGCGGAAATTCTTTGCTTGGCCGAAAGCCACTTCCCCTTGGCAACGCTTGCACATCGATTTTGCTGGTCCATTCTGGAATGCTCGATGGTTGGTTGTGGTCGATGCTTTCAGTAATTTTCCTTTTGTTGTCCGGATGTCTTCCACGACGTCTTCTGCCACCATCCAAGCCTTGTCTGCTATCTTTTGCATTGAAGGTCTTCCGCAGACTATTGTTTCCGACAATGGCCCACAATTCATGTCCGCAGAATTTCAGTCATTCTGCCAGGCCAATGGTATTCAACATCTGACATCCGCGCCGTTTTCGCCTCAGTCAAACGGTGCCGCTGAACGATTGGTCCGGACTTTCAAGTCACAGATGTTGAAGTTGAAAGAGTCGCATTCACGGGAGGACGCTTTGTTGCTCTTTTTGTCTTCCTATCGCTCTCAGCCCCGCGATGGTCGCTCGCCGGCTGAATTGCTCCATGGTCGTCCTCATCGAACTCTGATGTCTTTGCTGCATCCGCCACATCAGGTTCCTGTGCAGCGGCAGACTCCTGCTTTTGCTCCTGGCGACGTTGTCTATTATCGCAACTATCGCGGTTCACAGCGTTGGCTCGCAGGGCGCATTCTTCGCTGCCTCGGCCGCGCGATGTATTTGGTTTTGGGGGCCTCTGGTGAGGTGCGTCGGCATCTCAATCAGCTGCGCCTCTGTCGTCGCCTGGGTTCTGCCGCTCCCCGTCTGCTTTCAGCGACGGAGCCGTCAGGTCAGCGCCCTGGGGACCCATCTACTGGCTCGCCTCATCCCCAGGTGTTACCGACGATGCCTTCCATTTTGCCTCATGGCGTCGCGCTGCAGCAGCCGCCGCCGGCGCCGCCAGCAGCGGACGCTTCGCTGCAGCCGCCTCGCGCCTCCCTGGGTCACGCGCCGCCGCTTGCTTCCCGTGACCAGCCGTCCTCCGCCATGGACCTCTTGCCCGCTCCGGACCAGATGTCGTCTTCGCCCGTCGGGTGCTCCGACCACATGGAGGTCGACCCTTCTGTCTCATTACGTGCGCATACACCTCATGTTGACGTGCACCCTGGACTAGGTTTGCAGGCGTTTCCTAGCTACCCTCGGACCGAATGGCCGGGTGCGGGTGGCACAGCCTCGCCTGTTGTTAGGCTCCCCACCTCATCGCATACGTCAACATGGGGTCCTCCCCACGGCGGGCGGAAGCCTTATCTCACGACCGTTCGCCGATTTGCGGGGGAGGAATGTGGTGTCACCGCTAGACACCACACTTGCTAGGTGGTAACTTAAATCGGCCGCGGTCCTGTAGTACATGTCGGACCCGCGTGTCGCCACTGTGTATTCGCAAACGTAGCGCCACCACAGGGCAGGTCACAAGACACGGAATTGACCTCGCCCCAGTTGTACGGACGACATAGCTTGCGACTAGACCTACCAAGTATTCCTCTCATTTGCCGAGAGACAGATTAAATAGCCTTCAGCTAGTCCATCGCTACTACCTAGCAAGGCGCCATGTGTATCATTGCTAATTGCTTACTACTATGCAAGAGATGTATTTCAACAAGAACAAGACTATATTAAAGTTAAGTATATTAAACTCTCTCTTCTTTTCTTTATAGTTTTTCATCCAGTCTCCTGTTTCAGAATTTACGCCCGTCTGCGTTAGTTTCGCGTGCACCTAGCCACTCATTGTGTCGAGACCTTAGGGAATCGACACAACAATTTTCTTCTGGAAGTCGAGTATCTCTTTCCTGATGCATTATTCCTCCTTTACTGCATCCCTCGCTCCCTGACATTGACGAAATAACACACAATTTGCGTTCATATGAGTACTCTGGGTTCCCTGCATTGTCTTTCCAAATCGAGATACGTTTCTACGGAAACGATAGGATTTTCTTTTGGGAGTCTAGTATCTGTTGTCCGCTGCATTATTCCTCCTTTACTGCATCCCTCGCTCCCTCACATTGACGAATTAACAAACAATTTGCGTCCATATGAAGTTCTATGGGTTCCCTGCCATCGCATTCTAAATCGAGATACGATTCTACGGAAACGATAGAATTTCCTTTTGTGAGTCGATCATCTCTTTTCCGATGCATTATTCCCCCTTTACTGCATCCCGCGCTCACTCACATTGACGAATTAACACACAATTTGCGTCCATATGAAATACTCTAGGATCCCTGCATTGTCCTTCTAAATCGAGATACGTTTCTACGGAAACGATAGGATTTTCTTTTGGGAGTCGAGTATCTCTTTTCCCATGCATTATTCCTCCATCACTGCATCCCTCGCTCCCTCACATTGTATGCGTCCATATGAAATACTCAGGGTTCCCTGCATTGTCCTTCTAAATCGAGATACGTTTCTACGGAAACGATAGGATTTTCTTTTGGGAGTCGAGTATCTCTTTTCCGATGCATTATTCCTCCTTTACTGCATCCCTCGCTCCCTCATATTGACGAATTAACACACAATTTACGTCAATATGAAATATTCTGGGCTCCCTGCATTGTCCTTCTAAATCGAGATACGTTTCTACGGAAACGATAGGATTTTCTTTTGGGAGTCGAGTATCTCTTTTCCGATGCATTCTTACTCCATCACTGCATCCTTCGCTCCCCCACATTTTCGAGTTAACACACAATTTGCGTCCATATGAAATACTCTGGGTTCCCTGCATTGTCCTTCTAAATCGAGATACGTTTCTACGGAAACGATAGGATTTTCTTTTGGGAGTCGAGTATCTCTTTTCCCATGCATTATTTCTCCTTTACTACATCCCTCGCTCCCTCACATTGTTGAACGATCACACAATTTGCGTCCATATAAAATACTCTTGGTTCCCTGCATTATCCTTCTAAATCGAGATATGATTCTACGGAAACGAAAGGATTTTCTTTTGGGAGACGAATATCTCTTTTCCGATGCATTATTCCTCCATTACTGCATCCCGCGCTCCCTCACATTGACGTATTAACACACAATTTGCGTCCATACGAAATACTCTGGGTTCCCTGCATTGCCCTTCTAAATCGTGATACGTTTCTACGGAAACGATAGGATTTTCTTTTGGGAGTCGAGTATCTCCTTTCCGATGCAATATTCCTCCTTTACTGCATCCCTCGCTCCCTGACATTGACGAATTAACACACAATTTGCGTCCATATAAAATACTCAAGGTTCCCTGCATTATCCTTCTAAATCGAGATACGTTTCTACGGAAACGATAGGATTTTCTTTTGTTAGTCGAGTATCTCTTTTCCGATGTATTGTTCCTCCTTTACTGCATCCCTCGCTCCGTCACTTTCACGAAATAACACACAATTTGCGTCCATATGAAATACTCTGGGTTCCCTGCATTGTCCTTCTATGTCGAGATACGTTTCTACGGAAACGCTAGGATTTTCTTTTGGGAGTCGAGAATCTCTTTTCCGATTCATTATTCCTCCTTAACTGCATCCCTCGCTCACTCACATTGACGAATTATATAACAATTTGCGTCCATATGAAATACTCTGGGTTCCATTCATTGTCTTTCTAAATCGAGATGCGTTTCTACGGAAACGATAGGATATGCTTTTGGGAGTTGAGTATCTCTTTTCCGCTGCATTATTCCTCCTTTACTGCATCCCTCGCTCCCTCACATTCACGAAATAACACACAATTTGCGTCCATATGAAATACTCTGGGTTACCTGCATTGCCCTTATAAATCGAGATACATTTCTATGGAAACGATAGGATGTTGTTTTGGGAGTCGAGTATCTCTTTTTCAATGCATTATTCCTACGTTACTGCATCCCTCGCTCCCTCACATTGACGATTTAACACACAATTTGCGTCCATATGAAATACTCTGGGTTCCCTGCCGTCTCCATCTAAATCGAGTTACGTTTCTACAGAAACGATAGTATTTTCTTTTGGGAGTCGAGTATCTCTTTTCCGCTGCATTATTCCTCCTTTACTGCATCTCTCGCTCCCTCACATTAACGAATGAACACACATATTGGGTCCATATAAAATACTCTGGGTTCCCTGCATATTCCTTCTAAATCGAGATACGTTTCTACGGAAACGATAGGATTTTCTTTTGGGAGTCGAGTATCTCTTTTCCCAAGCATTATTCCTAATTTACTGCATCCCTGGCTCCCTCACATTGACGAATTAACATACAATTTGCGTCCATATGAAGTACTCTGGGTTCCCTGCCATCGCATTCTAAATCGAGATACGATTCTACGGAAACGATAGAATTTCCTTTTGTGAGTCGATTATCTCTTTTCCGATGCATTATTCCCCCTTTACTGCATCCCGCGCTCACTCACATTGACGAATTAACACACAATTTGCGTCCATATGAAATACTCTTGGATCCCTGCATTGCCCTTCTAAATCGAGATACGTTTCTACGGAAACGATAGGATTTTCTTTTGGGAGTCGAGTATCTCTTTTCCCAAGCATTATTCCTCCTTTACTGCATCCCTCGCTCCTCACATTGACGAATTAACACACAATTTGCGTCCATACGAAATACCCTGGGTTTCCTGCATTGTCCATCTAAATCGAGATACGTTTCTACGGAAACGATAGGATTTTCTTTTGGGAGTCGAGTATCTCATTTCCCAAGCATTATTCCTCCTTTACTGCATCCCTCGCTCCTCACATTGACGAATTAACACACAATTTGCGTCCATATGAAATACCCTGGGTTTCCTGCATTGTCCATCTAAATCGAGATACGTTTCTACGGAAACGATAGGATTTTCTTTTGGCAGTCTATTATCTCTTTTCCGATGCATTATTCCTCCTATACAGTATCCCTCGCTCCCTCACATTGACGAATTAACACACAATTTGCGTCCATATGAAATACTCTGGGTTCCCTGCATTGTCCTTCTAAATCGAGATACGTTTCTACGGAAACGATAGGATTTTCTTTTCGGAGTCGAGTATCTCTTTTCCGATGCATAATTCCTCCTTTACTGCATCCCTCGCTCCCTCACATTGTCAGGATAACACACAATTTGCGTCCATATCAAATACTCTGGGTTCCCTGCATTGTCCTTCTAAATCGAGATACGTTTCTACGGAAACGATAGGATTTTCTTCTGGAAGTCGAGTATCTCTTTCCTGATGCATTATTCCTCCTTTACTGCATCCCTCGCTCCTTGACATTGACGAAATAACACACAATTTGCGTTCATATGAGTACTCTGGGTTCCCTGCATTGTCTTTCCAAATCGAGATACGTTTCTACGGAAACGATAGGATTTTCTTTTGGGAGTCTAGTATCTGTTGTCCGCTGCATTATTCCTCCTTTACTGCATCCCTCGCTCCCTCACATTGACGAATTAACAAACAATTTGCGTCCATATGAAGTTCTATGGGTTCCCTGCCATCGCATTCTAAATCGAGATACGATTCTACGGAAACGATAGAATTTCCTTTTGTGAGTCGATCATCTCTTTTCCGATGCATTATTCCCCCTTTACTGCATCCCGCGCTCACTCACATTGACGAATTAACACACAATTTGCGTCCATATCAAATACTCTAGGATCCCTGCATTGTCCTTCTAAATCGACATACGTTTCTACGGAAACGATAGGATTTTCTTTTGGGAGTCGAGTATCTCTTTTCCCATGCATTATTCCTCCATCACTGCATCCCTCGCTCCCTCACATTGTATGCGTCCATATGAAATACTCAGGGTTCCCTGCATTGTCCTTCTAAATCGAGATACGTTTCTACGGAAACGATAGGATTTTCTTTTGGGAGTCGAGTATCTCTTTTCCGATGCATTATTCCTCCTTTACTGCATCCCTCGCTCCCTCATATTGACGAATTAACACACAATTTACGTCAATATGAAATATTCTGGGCTCCCTGCATTGTCCTTCTAAATCGAGATACGTTTCTACGGAAACGATAGGATTTTCTTTTGGGAGTCGAGTATCTCTTTTCCGATGCATTCTTACTCCATCACTGCATCCTTCGCTCCCCCACATTTTCGAGTTAACACACAATTTGCGTCCATATGAAATACTCTGGGTTCCCTGCATTGTCCTTCTAAATCGAGATACGTTTCTACGGAAACGATAGGATTTTCTTTTGGGAGTCGAGTATCTCTTTTCCCATGCATTATTCCTCCTTTACTACATCCCTCGCTCCCTCACATTGTTGAACGATCACACAATTTGCGTCCATATAAAATACTCTTGGTTCCCTGCATTATCCTTCTAAATCGAGATATGATTCTACGGAAACGAAAGGATTTTCTTTTGGGAGACGAATATCTCTTTTCCGATGCATTATTCCTCCATTACTGCATCCCGCGCTCCCTCACATTGACGTATTAACACACAATTTGCGTCCATACGAAATACTCTGGGTTCCCTGCATTGCCCTTCTAAATCGTGATACGTTTCTACGGAAACGATAGGATTTTCTTTTGGGAGTCGAGTATCTCCTTTCCGATGCAATATTCCTCCTTTACTGCATCCCTCGCTCCCTGACATTGACGAATTAACACACAATTTGCGTCCATATAAAATACTCAAGGTTCCCTGCATTATCCTTCTAAATCGAGATACGTTTCTACGGAAACGATAGGATTTTCTTTTGTTAGTCGAGTATCTCTTTTCCGATGTATTGTTCCTCCTTTACTGCATCCCTCGCTCCGTCACTTTCACGAAATAACACACAATTTGCGTCCATATGAAATACTCTGGGTTCCCTGCATTGTCCTTCTAAATCGAGATACGTTTCTACGGAAACGCTAGGATTTTCTTTTGGGAGTCGAGAATCTCTTTTCCGATTCATTATTCCTCCTTAACTGCATCCCTCGCTCACTCACATTGACGAATTATATAACAATTTGCGTCCATATGAAATACTCTGGGTTCCATTCATTGTCTTTCTAAATCGAGATGCGTTTCTACGGAAACGATAGGATATGCTTTTGGGAGTTGAGTATCTCTTTTCCGCTGCATTATTCCTCCTTTACTGCATCCCTCGCTCCCTCACATTCACGAAATAACACACAATTTGCGTCCATATGAAATACTCTGGGTTACCTGCATTGCCCTTATAAATCGAGATACATTTCTATGGAAACGATAGGATGTTGTTTTGGGAGTCGAGTATCTCTTTTTCAATGCATTATTCCTACGTTACTGCATCCCTCGCTCCCTCACATTGACGATTTAACACACAATTTGCGTCCATATGAAATACTCTGGGTTCCCTGCCGTCTCCATCTAAATCGAGTTACGTTTCTACAGAAACGATAGGATTTTCTTTTGGGAGTCGAGTATCTCTTTTCCGCTGCATTATTCCTCCTTTACTGCATCTCTCGCTCCCTCACATTAACGAATGAACACACATATTGGGTCCATATAAAATACTCTGGGTTCCCGGCATATTCCTTCTAAATCGAGATACGCTTCTACGGAAACGATAGGATTTTCTTTTGGGAGTCGAGTATCTCTTTTCCCAAGCATTATTCCTAATTTACTGCATCCCTGGCTCCCTCACATTGACGAATTAACATACAATTTGCGTCCATATGAATTACTCTGGGTTCCCTGCCATCGCATTCTAAATCGAGATACGATTCTACGGAAACGATAGGATTTTCTTTTGGGAGTCGAGTATCTCTTTTCCGATGCATTATTCCTTCTTTACTGCATCCCTCGCTCCCTCACATTGACGAATTAACACACAATTTGCGTCAATATGAAATATTCTGGGTTCCCTGCATTGTCCTTCTAAATCGAGATACTTTTCTACGGAAACGATAGGATTTTCTTTTGGGAGTCGAGTATCTCTTTTCCGATGCATTATTCCTCCATCACTGCATCCCTCGCTCCCTCACATTGACGAGTTAACACACAATTTGCGTCCATATGAAATACTCTGGGTTCATTGCATTGTCCTTCTAAATCGAGATACGTTTCTACGGAAACGATAGGATTTTCTTTTGGGAGTCGAGTATCTCTTTTCCGATGCATTATTCCTCCTTTACTGCATCCCTCGCTCCCTCACATTGACGAATGAACACACAATTTGCGTCTATTTAAAATACTCTGAGTTCCCTGCATTGTCCTTTTAATTGAGATACGTTTCTGCGGAAACGATAGGATTTTCTTTTGGGAGTCGAGTTTCTCTTTTCCGATGCATTGTTCCTCCTTTACTGCATCCCTCGCTCCCTCACATTCACGACATAACACATAATTTGCGTCCAGATGAAATACTCTGGGTTCCCTGCATTATCCTTCTAAATCGAGATACGATTCTTCGGAAACGATAGGATTTTCTTTTGGGAGTCGACTATATTTTTTTCCGATGCATTATTCCTCCTTTGCTGCATCCCTCGCTCCATCACATTGACGAATTATATAACAATTTGCGTCCATATGAAATACTCTGGGTTCCATTCATTGTCTTTCTAAATCGAGATGCGTTTCTACGGAAACGATAGGATTTGCTTTTGGGAGTCGAGTATCTCTTTACCGATGTATTATTCCTCCTTTACTGCATCCCTCGCTCCCTCACATTGACGAATTAACAGTCAATTTGCGTCCATATGAAATACTCTGGGTTCCCTGCATTGTCCTTCTAAATCGAGATACGTTTCTACGCAAACGATACGATTTTCTTTTGTGAGTCGAGTATCTCTTTTCCCATGCATTATTCTTCCTTTACTGCATCCCTCGCTCCCTCACATTGACAAATTAACACACAATTTGCGTTCATATGAAATACTCTGGGATCCCTGCATTGTCCTTCTAAATCGAGATACGTTTCTATGGAGACGATAGGATTTTCTTTTGGGAGTCGAGTATTTCTTTTCCCATGCATTATTCCTCCTTTATTGCATCCGTCGCTCCTCACATTGACGAATTAACACACAATTTGCGTCCATATGAAATACTCTGGGTTTCCTTGCATTGTCCTTCTAAATAGAGATACGTTTCTACGGAAACGATAGGATTTTCTTTTGGGAGTCGAATATCTCTTTTCCGATGCATTCTTACTCCATCACTGCATCCTTCGCTCCCCCACATTTTCGAGTTAACACACAATTTGCGTCCATATGAAATACTCTGGGTTCCCTGCATTGTCCTTCTAAATCGAGATACGTTTCTACGGAAACGATAGGATTTTCTTTTGGGAGTCGAGTATCTCTTTTCCGCTGCATTATTCCTCCTTTACTACATCCCTCGCTCCCTCACATTGTTGAACGATCACACAATTTGCGTCCATATAAAATACTCTGCGTTCCCTGCATTGTCCTTCTAAATCGAGATACGTTTCTATGGAAACGATTGGACTTTCTTTTGGGAGTCGAGTATCTCTTTTCCGATGTATTGTTCCTCCGTTACTGCATCCCTCGCTCCCTCACATTCACGAAATAACACACAATTTGCGTCCATATGAAATACTCTGGGTTCCCTGCATTATCCTTCTAAATCGAGATACGTTTCGATGGAAACGATAGGTTTTTCTTTTGGTAGTCGAGTATCTCTTTTCCGATGCATTATTCCTCCTTTACTGCATCCCTCGCTCCCTCACATTGACGAATTAACACACAATTTGTGTCAATATGAAATACTCTGGGTTCCCTGCATTGTCCTTCTAAATCGAGATACGTTTCTACGGAAACGATAGGATTTTCTTTTGGTAGTCGAGTATCTCTTTTCCGATGCATTATTCCTCCTTTACTGCATCCCTCGCTCCCTCACATTGACGAATTAACACACAATTTGCGTCCATATGAATACTCTGGGTTCCCTGCATTGTCGTTCCAACTCGAGATACGTTTCTACGGAAACGATATGATTTTCTTTTGGGAGTCTAGTATCTGTTGTCCGATGCATTATTCCTCCTTTACTGCACCCCTCGCTGCCTCACATTGACGAATTAACAAACAATTTGCGTCCATATGAAGTACTCTGGGTTCCCTGCCATCGCATTCTAAATCGAGATACGATTCCACGGAAACGATAGAATTTCCATTTGTGAGTCGATTTTCTCTTTGCCGATGCATTATTCCCCTTTTACTGCTCCCGCGCTCACTCACATTGACGAATTAACATACAATTTGCGTCCATATGAAATACTCTGGGATCCCTGCATTGTCCTTCTAAATCGAGATACGATTCTTCGGAAACGATAGGATTTTCTTTAGGGAGTCGAATATATTTTTTTTCGATGCATTATTCCTCCTTTACTGCATCCCCCGCTCAATCACATTGACGAATTAACACACAATTTGCGTCCATATGAAATACTCTGGGATCCCTGCATTGTCCTTCTAAATCGAGATACGTTTCTACAGAAACGATAGGATTTGCTTTTGGGAGTCAAGAATCTCTTTTCCCATGCATTATTCCTAATTTGCTGCATCCCTCGCTCCTCACATTGACGAATTAACACACATTTTGCGTCCATATGAAATATTCTGGGTTCCCTGCATTGTCCATCTAAATCGAGATACGTTTCTACGTAAACGATAGGATTTTCTTTTGGTAGTCGAGTATCTCTTTTCCGATGCATTATTCCTCCTTTACTGCATCCCACGCTCCCTCACATTGACGAATTAACACACAATTTGCGTCCATATGAAATACTCTGGTATCCCTGCATTATCCTTCTAAATCGAGATACGATTCTTCGGAAACGATAGGATTTTCTTTTGGGAGTCGAATATATTTTTTTCCGATGCATTATTCCTCCTTTGCTGCATCCCTCGCTCCATCACATTGACGAATTATATAACAATTTGCGTCCATATGAAATACTCTGGGTTCCATTCATTGTCTTTCTAAATTGAGATGCGTTTCTACGGAAACGATAGGATTTGCTTTTGGGAGTCGAGTATCTCTTTACCGATGTATTATTCCTCCTTTACTGCATCCCTCGCTCCCTCACATTGACGAATTAACAGTCAATTTGCGTCCATATGAAATACTCTGGGTTCCCTGCATTGTCCTTCTAAATCGAGATACGTTTCTACGCAAACGATACGATTTTCTTTTGTGAGTCGAGTATCTCTTTTCCCATGCATTATTCTTCCTTTACTGCATCCCTCGCTCCCTCACATTGACGAATTAACACACAATTTGCGTTCATATGAAATACTCTGGGATCCCTGCATTGTCCTTCTAAATCGAGATACGTTTCTATGGAGATGATAGGATTTTCTTTTGGGAGTCGAGTATTTCTTTTCCCATGCATTATTCCTCCTTTATTGCATCCGTCGCTCCTCACATTGACGAATTAACACACAATTTGCGTCCATATGAAATACTCTGTGTTTCCTTGCATTGTCCTTCTAAATAGAGATACGTTTCTGCGGAAACGATAGGATTCTCTTTTGGGAGTCGAGTATCTCTTCTCCGATGCATTCTTACTCCATCACTGCATCATTCGCTCCCCCACATTTTCGAGTTAACACACAATTTGCGTCCATATGAAATACTCTGGGTTCCCTGCATTGTCCTTCTAAATCGAGATACGTTTCTACGGAAACGATAGGATTTTCTTTTGGGAGTCGAGTATCTCTTTTCCCATGCATTATTCCTCCTTTACTACATCCCTCGCTCCCTCACATTGTTGAACGATCACACAATTTGCGTCCATATAAAATACTCTGTGTTCCCTGCATTATCCCTCTAAATCGAGATATGATTCTACGGAAACGAAAGGATTTTCTTTTGGGAGTCGAGTATCTCTTTTCCGCTGCATTATTCCTCCTTTACTGCATCCCTCGCTCCGTCACATTGACGAATGAACACACATATTGCGTCCATATAAAATACTCTGCGTTCCCTGCATTGCCCTTCTAAATCGAGTTACGTTTCTATGGAAACGATAGGATTTTCTTTTGGGAGTCGAGTATCTCTTTTCCGATGTATTGTTCCTCCGTTACTGCATCCCTCGCTCCCTCACATTCACGAAATAACACACAATTTGCGTCCATATGAAATACTCTGTGTTCCCTGCATTTTCCATCTAAATCGAGATACGTTTCGATGGAAACGATAGGTTTTTCTTTTGGGAGTCGAGTATCTCTTTTCCGATGCATTATTCCTCCTTTACTGCATCCCTCGCTCCCTCACATTGACGAATTAACACACAATTTGTGTCAATATGAAATACTCTGGGTTCCCTGCATTGTCCTTCTAAATCGAGATACGTTTCTACGGAAACGATAGGATTTTCTTTTGGGAGTCGAGTATCTCTTTTCCGATGCATTATTCCTCCTTTACTGCATCCCTCGCTCCCTCACATTGACGAATTAACACACAATTTGCGTCCATATGAATACTCTGGGTTCCCTGCATTGTCTTTCCAACTCGAGATACGTTTCTACGGAAACGATATGATTTTCTTTTGGGAGTCTAGTATCTGTTGTCCGATGCATTATTCCTCCTTTACTGCACCCCTCGCTGCCTCACATTGACGAATTAACAAACAATTTGCGTCCATATGAAGTACTCTGGGTTCCCTGCCATCGCATTCTAAATCGAGATACGATTCCACGGAAACGATAGAATTTCCATTTGTGAGTCGATTTTCTCTTTGCCGATGCATTATTCCCCCTTTACTGCATCCCGCGCTCACTCACATTGACGAATTAACACACAATTTGTGTCCATATGAAATATTCTGGGATCCCTGCATTGTCCTTCTAAATCGAGATACGTTTCTACAGAAACGATAGGATTTTCTTTTGGGAGTCAAGAATTTCTTTTCCCATGCATTATTCCTAATTTGCTGCATCCCTCGCTCCTCACATTGAAGAATTAACACACAATTTGCGTCCATATGAAATATTCTGGGTTCCCTGCATTGTCCTTCTAAATCGAGATACGTTTCTACGTAAACGATAGGATTTTCTTTTGGGAGTCGAGTATCTCTTTTCCGATTCATTATTCCTCCTTAACTGCATCCCTCGCTCACTCACATTGACGAATTATATAACAATTTGCGTCCATATGAAATACTCTGGGTTCCATTCATTGTCTTTCTAAATCGAGATGCGTTTCTACGGAAACGATAGGATTTGCTTTTGGGAGTCGAGTATCTCTTTACCGATGTATTATTCCTCCTTTACTGCATCCCTCGCTCCCTCACATTGACGAATTAACAGTCAATTTGCGTCCATATGAAATACTCTGGGTTCCCTGCATTGTCCCTCTAAATCGAGATACGTTTCTACGCAAACGATAGGATTTTCTTTTGTGAGTCGAGTATCTCTTTTCCCATGCATTATTCTTCCTTTACTGCATCCCTCGCTCCCTCACATTGACGAATTGACACACAATTTGCGTTCATATGAAATACTCTGGGATCCCTGCATTGTCCTTCTAAATCGAGATACGTTTCTACGGAAACGAAAAGATTTTCTTTTGGGTGTCGAGTATTTCTTTTCCCATGCATTATTCCTCCTTTACTGCATCCGTCGCTCCTCACATTGACGAATTAACACACAATTTGCGTCCACATGATATACTCTGGGTTTCCTGCATTGTCCTTCTAAATAGAGATACGTTTCTACGGAAACGATAGGATTTTCTTTTGCGAGTCGAGTATCTCTTTTCCAAGGCATTATACCTCCATTACTGCATCCCTCGGTACCTCACATTGACGAATTAACACACAATTTGCGTCAATATGAATTCCTCTGGGTTCCCTGCATTGTCCTTCTATATCGAGATATGTTTCTACGGAAACGATAGGATTTTCTTTTGGGAGTCGAGTATCTCTTTTCCGATGCATTATTCCTCCGTTACTGCATCCCTCGCTCCCTCACATTGACGAGTTAACACACAATTTGCGTCCATATGAAATACTCTGGGTTCCCTGATTGTCCTTCCAAATCGAGATACGTTTCTACGGAAACGAAAGGATTTTCTTTTGGGAGACGAGTATCTCTGTTCCCATGCATTATTCCTCCTTTACTGCATCCGTCGCTCCTCACATTGACGAATTAACACACAATTTGCGTCCACATGAAATACTCTGGGTTCCCTGCGTTGACCTTCTAAATCGAGATACGTTTCTACGGAAACAATAGGATTTTCTTTTAGGAGTTGAGTATCTCTTTTCCGATGCATTATTCCTCCTTTACTGCATCCCTCGCTCCCTCACATTGACGAAATAACACACAATTTGCGTCCATATGAAATACTCTGGTATCCCTGAATTATCCTTCTAAATCGAGATATGATTCTACGGAAACGAAAGGATGTTCTTTTTGGAGACGAATATCTCTTTTTCGATGCATTATTCCTCCTTTACTGCATCCCGCGCTTCCCTCACATTGACGAATTAACACACAATTGGCGTCCAAAGAAATACTCTGGGTTCCCTGCGTTGTCCTTCTAAATCGAGATACGTTTCTATGGGAACGATAGGATTTTCTTTTGGGAGTCGAGTATCTCTTTTCCGATGTATTGTTCCTCCTTTACTGCATCCCTCGCTCCCTCACATTCACGAATAACACACAATTTGCGTCAATATGAAATACTCTAGTTACCTGCATTGCCCTTATAAACCGAGATACGTTTCTATGGAAACGATAGGATGTTGTTTTGGGAGTCGAGTATCTCTTTTCCGATGCATTATTCCTCCTTTACTACATCCCTCGCTCCCTTAAATTGACGATTTAACACACAATTTGCGTCCATATGAAATACTCAGGGTTCCCTGCCGTCTCCTTCTAAATCGAGTTACGTTTCTACAGAAACGATAGGATTTTCTTTTGGGAGTCGAGTATCTCTATTCCGCAGCATTATTCCACCTTTACTGCATCCCTCGCTCCGTCACATTGACGAATGAACACACATATTGCGTCCATATAAAATACTCTGCGTTCCCTGCATTGTCCTTCTAAATCGAGTCACGTTTCTATGGAAACGATAGGATTTTCTTTTGGGAGTCGAGTATCTCTTTTCCGATTCATTATTCCTCCTTAACTGCATCCCTCGCTCACTCACATTGACGAATTATATAACAATTTGCGTCCATATGAAATACTCTGGGTTCCATTCATTGTCTTTCTAAATCGAGATGCGTTTCTACGGAAACGATAGGATTTGCTTTTGGGAGTCGAGTATCTCTTTACCGATGTATTATTCCTCCTTTACTGCATCCCTCGCTCCCTCACATTGACGAATTAACAGTCAATTTGCGTCCATATGAAATACTCTGGGTTCCCTGCATTGTCCCTCTAAATCGAGATACGTTTCTACGCAAACGATAGGATTTTCTTTTGTGAGTCGAGTATCTCTTTTCCCATGCATTATTCTTCCTTTACTGCATCCCTCGCTCCCTCACATTGACGAATTGACACACAATTTGCGTTCATATGAAATACTCTGGGATCCCTGCATTGTCCTTCTAAATCGAGATACGTTTCTACGGAAACGAAAAGATTTTCTTTTGGGTGTCGAGTATTTCTTTTCCCATGCATTATTCCTCCTTTACTGCATCCGTCGCTCCTCACATTGACGAATTAACACACAATTTGCGTCCACATGATATACTCTGGGTTTCCTGCATTGTCCTTCTAAATAGAGATACGTTTCTACGGAAACGATAGGATTTTCTTTTGCGAGTCGAGTATCTCTTTTCCAAGGCATTATACCTCCATTACTGCATCCCTCGGTACCTCACATTGACGAATTAACACACAATTTGCGTCAATATGAATTCCTCTGGGTTCCCTGCATTGTCCTTCTATATCGAGATATGTTTCTACGGAAACGATAGGATTTTCTTTTGGGAGTCGAGTATCTCTTTTCCGATGCATTATTCCTCCGTTACTGCATCCCTCGCTCCCTCACATTGACGAGTTAACACACAATTTGCGTCCATATGAAATACTCTGGGTTCCCTGATTGTCCTTCCAAATCGAGATACGTTTCTACGGAAACGAAAGGATTTTCTTTTGGGAGACGAGTATCTCTGTTCCCATGCATTATTCCTCCTTTACTGCATCCGTCGCTCCTCACATTGACGAATTAACACACAATTTGCGTCCACATGAAATACTCTGGGTTCCCTGCGTTGACCTTCTAAATCGAGATACGTTTCTACGGAAACAATAGGATTTTCTTTTAGGAGTTGAGTATCTCTTTTCCGATGCATTATTCCTCCTTTACTGCATCCCTCGCTCCCTCACATTGACGAAATAACACACAATTTGCGTCCATATGAAATACTCTGGTATCCCTGAATTATCCTTCTAAATCGAGATATGATTCTACGGAAACGAAAGGATGTTCTTTTTGGAGACGAATATCTCTTTTTCGATGCATTATTCCTCCTTTACTGCATCCCGCGCTTCCCTCACATTGACGAATTAACACACAATTGGCGTCCAAAGAAATACTCTGGGTTCCCTGCGTTGTCCTTCTAAATCGAGATACGTTTCTATGGGAACGATAGGATTTTCTTTTGGGAGTCGAGTATCTCTTTTCCGATGTATTGTTCCTCCTTTACTGCATCCCTCGCTCCCTCACATTCACGAATAACACACAATTTGCGTCAATATGAAATACTCTAGTTACCTGCATTGCCCTTATAAACCGAGATACGTTTCTATGGAAACGATAGGATGTTGTTTTGGGAGTCGAGTATCTCTTTTCCGATGCATTATTCCTCCTTTACTACATCCCTCGCTCCCTTAAATTGACGATTTAACACACAATTTGCGTCCATATGAAATACTCAGGGTTCCCTGCCGTCTCCTTCTAAATCGAGTTACGTTTCTACAGAAACGATAGGATTTTCTTTTGGGAGTCGAGTATCTCTATTCCGCAGCATTATTCCACCTTTACTGCATCCCTCGCTCCGTCACTTTGACGAATGAACACACATATTGCGTCCATATAAAATACTCTGCGTTCCCTGCATTGTCCTTCTAAATCGAGTCACGTTTCTATGGAAACGATAGGATTTTCTTTTGGGAGTCGAGTATCTCTTTTCCGATTCATTATTCCTCCTTAACTGCATCCCTCGCTCACTCAGATTGACGAATTATATAACAATTTGCGTCCATATGAAATACTCTGGGTTCCATTCATTGTCTTTCTAAATCGAGATGCGTTTCTACGGAAACGATAGAATTTGCTTTTGGGAGTCGAGTATCTCTTTACCGATGTATTATTCCTCCATTACTGCATCCCTCGCTCCCTCACATTGAAGAATTAACAGTCAATTTGCGTCCTTATGAAATACTCTGGGTTCCCTGCATTGTCCTTCTAAATCGAGATACGTTTCTACGCAAACGATACGATTTTCTTTTGTGAGTCGAGTATCTCTTTTCCCATGCAATATTCTTCCTTTACTGCATCCCTCGCTCCCTCACATTGACGAATTAACAGACAATTTGCGTTCATATGAAATACTCTGGGATCCCTGCATTGTCCTTCTAAATCGAGATACGTTTCTATGGAAACGATAGGATTTTCTTTTGGGAGTCGAGTATTTCTTTTCCCATGCATTATTCCTCCTTTACTGCATCCGTCGCTCCTCACATTGACGAATTAACACACAATTTGCGTCCATATGAAATACTCTGGGTTTCCTGCATTGTCCTTCTAAATAGAGATACGTTTCTACGGAAACGATAGGATTTTCTTTTGGGAGTCGAGTATCTCTTTTCCAATGCATTATACCTCCATTACTGCATCCCTCGCTCCCTCACATTGACGAATTAACACACAATTTGCGTCAATATGAAATACTCTGGGTTCCGTTCATTGTCCTTCTAAATCGAGATAAGTTTCTACGGAAACGATAGGATTTTCTTTTGGGAGTCGAGTATCTCTTTTCCGATGCATTATTCCTCCTTTACTGCATCCCTCGCTCCCTCACATTGACGAGTTAACACACAATTTGCGTCCATATGAAATACTCTGGGTTCCCTGCCGTCTCCTTCTAAATCGAGTTACGTTTCTACAGAAACGATAGGATTTTCTTTTGGGAGTCGAGTATCTCTTTTCCGGTGCATTATTCCTCCTTTACTGCATCCCTCGCTCCGTCACATTGACGAATGAACACACATATTGCGTCCATATAAAATACTCTGCGTTCCCTGCATTGTCCTTCTAAATCGAGATACGTTTCTATGGAAACGACAGGATTTTCTTTTGGGAGTCGAGTATCTCTTTTCCGATGTATTGTTCCTCCTTTACTGCATCCCTCGCTCCCTCACATTGACGAATTAACAGTCAATTTGCGTCCATATGAAATACTCTGGGATCCCTGCATTGTCCTTCTAAATCGAGATACGATTCTTCGGAAACGATAGGATTTTCTTTAGGGAGTCGAATATATTTTTTTTCGATGCATTATTCCTCCTTTACTGCATCCCCCGCTCAATCACATTGACGAATTAACACACAATTTGCGTCCATATGAAATACTCGGGATCCCTGCATTGTCCTTCTAAATCGAGATACGTTTCTACAGAAACGATAGGATTTGCTTTTGGGAGTCAAGAATCTCTTTTCCCATGCATTATTCCTAATTTGCTGCATCCCTCGCTCCTCACATTGACGAATTAACACACATTTTGCGTCCATATGAAATATTCTGGGTTCCCTGCATTGTCCATCTAAATCGAGATACGTTTCTACGTAAACGATAGGATTTTCTTTTGGTAGTCGAGTATCTCTTTTCCGATGCATTATTCCTCCTTTACTGCATCCCACGCTACCTCACATTGACGAATTAACACACAATTTGCGTCCATATGAAATACTCTGGTATCCCTGCATTATCCTTCTAAATCGAGATACGATTCTTCGGAAACGATAGGATTTTCTTTTGGGAGTCGAATATATTTTTTTCCGATGCATTATTCCTCCTTTGCTGCATCCCTCGCTCCATCACATTGACGAATTATATAACAATTTGCGTCCATATGAAATACTCTGGGTTCCATTCATTGTCTTTCTAAATTGAGATGCGTTTCTACGGAAACGATAGGATTTGCTTTTGGGAGTCGAGTATCTCTTTACCGATGTATTATTCCTCCTTTACTGCATCCCTCGCTCCCTCACATTGACGAATTAACAGTCAATTTGCGTCCATATGAAATACTCTGGGTTCCCTGCATTGTCCTTCTAAATCGAGATACGTTTCTACGCAAACGATACGATTTTCTTTTGTGAGTCGAGTATCTCTTTTCCCATGCATTATTCTTCCTTTACTGCATCCCTCGCTCCCTCACATTGACGAATTAACACACAATTTGCGTTCATATGAAATACTCTGGGATCCCTGCATTGTCCTTCTAAATCGAGATACGTTTCTATGGAGATGATAGGATTTTCTTTTGGGAGTCGAGTATTTCTTTTCCCATGCATTATTCCTCCTTTATTGCATCCGTCGCTCCTCACATTGACGAATTAACACACAATTTGCGTCCATATGAAATACTCTGTGTTTCCTTGCATTGTCCTTCTAAATAGAGATACGTTTCTACGGAAACGATAGGATTCTCTTTTGGGAGTCGAGTATCTCTTCTCCGATGCATTCTTACTCCATCACTGCATCATTCGCTCCCCCACATTTTCGAGTTAACACACAATTTGCGTCCATATGAAATACTCTGGGTTCCCTGCATTGTCCTTCTAAATCGAGATACGTTTCTACGGAAACGATAGGATTTTCTTTTGGGAGTCGAGTATCTCTTTTCCCATGCATTATTCCTCCTTTACTACATCCCTCGCTCCCTCACATTGTTGAACGATCACACAATTTGCGTCCATATAAAATACTCTGTGTTCCCTGCATTATCCCTCTA
This sequence comes from Schistocerca nitens, assembly GCF_023898315.1. Classification (NCBI taxonomy): domain Eukaryota; kingdom Metazoa; phylum Arthropoda; class Insecta; order Orthoptera; family Acrididae; genus Schistocerca; species Schistocerca nitens. The sequence continues at coordinate 2,945,552 of NW_026046060.1, forward strand.
AATCGAGATATGATTCTACGGAAACGAAAGGATTTTCTTTTGGGAGTCGAGTATCTCTTTTCCGCTGCATTATTCCTCCTTTACTGCATCCCTCGCTCCGTCACATTGACGAATGAACACACATATTGCGTCCATATAAAATACTCTGCGTTCCCTGCATTGCCCTTCTAAATCGAGTTACGTTTCTATGGAAACGATAGGATTTTCTTTTGGGAGTCGAGTATCTCTTTTCCGATGTATTGTTCCTCCGTTACTGCATCCCTCGCTCCCTCACATTCACGAAATAACACACAATTTGCGTCCATATGAAATACTCTGTGTTCCCTGCATTATCCATCTAAATCGAGATACGTTTCGATGGAAACGATAGGTTTTTCTTTTGGGAGTCGAGTATCTCTTTTCCGATGCATTATTCCTCCTTTACTGCATCCCTCGCTCCCTCACATTGACGAATTAACACACAATTTGTGTCAATATGAAATACTCTGGGTTCCCTGCATTGTCCTTCTAAATCGAGATACGTTTCTACGGAAACGATAGGATTTTCTTTTGGGAGTCGAGTATCTCTTTTCCGATGCATTATTCCTCCTTTACTGCATCCCTCGCTCCCTCACATTGACGAATTAACACACAATTTGCGTCCATATGAATACTCTGGGTTCCCTGCATTGTCTTTCCAACTCGAGATACGTTTCTACGGAAACGATATGATTTTCTTTTGGGAGTCTAGTATCTGTTGTCCGATGCATTATTCCTCCTTTACTGCACCCCTCGCTGCCTCACATTGACGAATTAACAAACAATTTGCGTCCATATGAAGTACTCTGGGTTCCCTGCCATCGCATTCTAAATCGAGATACGATTCCACGGAAACGATAGAATTTCCATTTGTGAGTCGATTTTCTCTTTGCCGATGCATTATTCCCCCTTTACTGCATCCCGCGCTCACTCACATTGACGAATTAACACACAATTTGTGTCCATATGAAATATTCTGGGATCCCTGCATTGTCCTTCTAAATCGAGATACGTTTCTACAGAAACGATAGGATTTTCTTTTGGGAGTCAAGAATTTCTTTTCCCATGCATTATTCCTAATTTGCTGCATCCCTCGCTCCTCACATTGAAGAATTAACACACAATTTGCGTCCATATGAAATATTCTGGGTTCCCTGCATTGTCCTTCTAAATCGAGATACGTTTCTACGTAAACGATAGGATTTTCTTTTGGGAGTCGAGTATCTCTTTTCCGATTCATTATTCCTCCTTAACTGCATCCCTCGCTCACTCACATTGACGAATTATATAACAATTTGCGTCCATATGAAATACTCTGGGTTCCATTCATTGTCTTTCTAAATCGAGATGCGTTTCTACGGAAACGATAGGATTTGCTTTTGGGAGTCGAGTATCTCTTTACCGATGTATTATTCCTCCTTTACTGCATCCCTCGCTCCCTCACATTGACGAATTAACAGTCAATTTGCGTCCATATGAAATACTCTGGGTTCCCTGCATTGTCCCTCTAAATCGAGATACGTTTCTACGCAAACGATAGGATTTTCTTTTGTGAGTCGAGTATCTCTTTTCCCATGCATTATTCTTCCTTTACTGCATCCCTCGCTCCCTCACATTGACGAATTGACACACAATTTGCGTTCATATGAAATACTCTGGGATCCCTGCATTGTCCTTCTAAATCGAGATACGTTTCTACGGAAACGAAAAGATTTTCTTTTGGGTGTCGAGTATTTCTTTTCCCATGCATTATTCCTCCTTTACTGCATCCGTCGCTCCTCACATTGACGAATTAACACACAATTTGCGTCCACATGATATACTCTGGGTTTCCTGCATTGTCCTTCTAAATAGAGATACGTTTCTACGGAAACGATAGGATTTTCTTTTGCGAGTCGAGTATCTCTTTTCCAAGGCATTATACCTCCATTACTGCATCCCTCGGTACCTCACATTGACGAATTAACACACAATTTGCGTCAATATGAATTCCTCTGTGTTCCCTGCATTGTCCTTCTATATCGAGATATGTTTCTACGGAAACGATAGGATTTTCTTTTGGGAGTCGAGTATCTCTTTTCCGATGCATTATTCCTCCGTTACTGCATCCCTCGCTCCCTCACATTGACGAGTTAACACACAATTTGCGTCCATATGAAATACTCTGGGTTCCCTGATTGTCCTTCCAAATCGAGATACGTTTCTACGGAAACGAAAGGATTTTCTTTTGGGAGACGAGTATCTCTGTTCCCATGCATTATTCCTCCTTTACTGCATCCGTCGCTCCTCACATTGACGAATTAACACACAATTTGCGTCCACATGAAATACTCTGGGTTCCCTGCGTTGACCTTCTAAATCGAGATACGTTTCTACGGAAACAATAGGATTTTCTTTTAGGAGTTGAGTATCTCTTTTCCGATGCATTATTCCTCCTTTACTGCATCCCTCGCTCCCTCACATTGACGAAATAACACACAATTTGCGTCCATATGAAATACTCTGGTATCCCTGAATTATCCTTCTAAATCGAGATATGATTCTACGGAAACGAAAGGATGTTCTTTTTGGAGACGAATATCTCTTTTTCGATGCATTATTCCTCCTTTACTGCATCCCGCGCTTCCCTCACATTGACGAATTAACACACAATTGGCGTCCAAAGAAATACTCTGGGTTCCCTGCGTTGTCCTTCTAAATCGAGATACGTTTCTATGGGAACGATAGGATTTTCTTTTGGGAGTCGAGTATCTCTTTTCCGATGTATTGTTCCTCCTTTACTGCATCCCTCGCTCCCTCACATTCACGAATAACACACAATTTGCGTCAATATGAAATACTCTAGTTACCTGCATTGCCCTTATAAACCGAGATACGTTTCTATGGAAACGATAGGATGTTGTTTTGGGAGTCGAGTATCTCTTTTCCGATGCATTATTCCTCCTTTACTACATCCCTCGCTCCCTTAAATTGACGATTTAACACACAATTTGCGTCCATATGAAATACTCAGGGTTCCCTGCCGTCTCCTTCTAAATCGAGTTACGTTTCTACAGAAACGATAGGATTTTCTTTTGGGAGTCGAGTATCTCTATTCCGCAGCATTATTCCACCTTTACTGCATCCCTCGCTCCGTCACATTGACGAATGAACACACATATTGCGTCCATATAAAATACTCTGCGTTCCCTGCATTGTCCTTCTAAATCGAGTCACGTTTCTATGGAAACGATAGGATTTTCTTTTGGGAGTCGAGTATCTCTTTTCCGATTCATTATTCCTCCTTAACTGCATCCCTCGCTCACTCACATTGACGAATTATATAACAATTTGCGTCCATATGAAATACTCTGGGTTCCATTCATTGTCTTTCTAAATCGAGATGCGTTTCTACGGAAACGATAGGATTTGCTTTTGGGAGTCGAGTATCTCTTTACCGATGTATTATTCCTCCATTACTGCATCCCTCGCTCCCTCACATTGAAGAATTAACAGTCAATTTGCGTCCTTATGAAATACTCTGGGTTCCCTGCATTGTCCTTCTAAATCGAGATACGTTTCTACGCAAACGATACGATTTTCTTTTGTGAGTCGAGTATCTCTTTTCCCATGCATTATTCTTCCTTTACTGCATCCCTCGCTCCCTCACATTGACGAATTAACAGACAATTTGCGTTCATATGAAATACTCTGGGATCCCTGCATTGTCCTTCTAAATCGAGATACGTTTCTATGGAAACGATAGGATTTTCTTTTGGGAGTCGAGTATTTCTTTTCCCATGCATTATTCCTCCTTTACTGCATCCGTCGCTCCTCACATTGACGAATTAACACACAATTTGCGTCCATACGAAATACTCTGGGTTTCCTGCATTGTCCTTCTAAATAGAGATACGTTTCTACGGAAACGATAGGATTTTCTTTTGGGAGTCGAGTATCTCTTTTCCAATGCATTATACCTCCATTACTGCATCCCTCGCTCCCTCACATTGACGAATTAACACACAATTTGCGTCAATATGAAATACTCTGGGTTCCGTTCATTGTCCTTCTAAATCGAGATAAGTTTCTACGGAAACGATAGGATTTTCTTTTGGGAGTCGAGTATCTCTTTTCCGATGCATTATTCCTCCTTTACTGCATCCCTCGCTCCCTCACATTGACGAGTTAACACACAATTTGCGTCCATATGAAATGCTCTGGGTTCCCTGCCGTCTCCTTCTAAATCGAGTTACGTTTCTACAGAAACGATAGGATTTTCTTTTGGGAGTCGAGTATCTCTTTTCCCATGCATTATTCCTCCTTTACTGCATCCGTCGCTCCTCACATTGACGAATTAACACACAATTTGCGTCCACATGAAATACTCTGGGTTCCCTGCGTTGACCTTCTAAATCGAGATACGTTTCTACGGAAACAATAGGATTTTCTTTTAGGAGTTGAGTATCTCTTTTCCGATGCATTATTCCTCCTTTACTGCATCCCTCGCTCCCTCACATTGACGAAATAACACACAATTTGCGTCCATATGAAATACTCTGGTATCCCTGAATTATCCTTCTAAATCGAGATATGATTCTACGGAAACGAAAGGATGTTCTTTTTGGAGACGAATATCTCTTTTTCGATGCATTATTCCTCCTTTACTGCATCCCGCGCTTCCCTCACATTGACGAATTAACACACAATTGGCGTCCAAAGAAATACTCTGGGTTCCCTGCGTTGTCCTTCTAAATCGAGATACGTTTCTATGGGAACGATAGGATTTTCTTTTGGGAGTCGAGTATCTCTTTTCCGATGTATTGTTCCTCCTTTACTGCATCCCTCGCTCCCTCACATTCACGAATAACACACAATTTGCGTCAATATGAAATACTCTAGTTACCTGCATTGCCCTTATAAACCGAGATACGTTTCTATGGAAACGATAGGATGTTGTTTTGGGAGTCGAGTATCTCTTTTCCGATGCATTATTCCTCCTTTACTACATCCCTCGCTCCCTTAAATTGACGATTTAACACACAATTTGCGTCCATATGAAATACTCAGGGTTCCCTGCCGTCTCCTTCTAAATCGAGTTACGTTTCTACAGAAACGATAGGATTTTCTTTTGGGAGTCGAGTATCTCTATTCCGCAGCATTATTCCACCTTTACTGCATCCCTCGCTCCGTCACATTGACGAATGAACACACATATTGCGTCCATATAAAATACTCTGCGTTCCCTGCATTGTCCTTCTAAATCGAGTCACGTTTCTATGGAAACGATAGGATTTTCTTTTGGGAGTCGAGTATCTCTTTTCCGATTCATTATTCCTCCTTAACTGCATCCCTCGCTCACTCACATTGACGAATTATATAACAATTTGCGTCCATATGAAATACTGTGGGTTCCATTCATTGTCTTTCTAAATCGAGATGCGTTTCTACGGAAACGATAGGATTTGCTTTTGGGAGTCGAGTATCTCTTTACCGATGTATTATTCCTCCATTACTGCATCCCTCGCTCCCTCACATTGAAGAATTAACAGTCAATTTGCGTCCTTATGAAATACTCTGGGTTCCCTGCATTGTCCTTCTAAATCGAGATACGTTTCTACGCAAACGATACGATTTTCTTTTGTGAGTCGAGTATCTCTTTTCCCATGCATTATTCTTCCTTTACTGCATCCCTCGCTCCCTCACATTGACGAATTAACAGACAATTTGCGTTCATATGAAATACTCTGGGATCCCTGCATTGTCCTTCTAAATCGAGATACGTTTCTATGGAAACGATAGGATTTTCTTTTGGGAGTCTAGTATTTCTTTTCCCATGCATTATTCCTCCTTTACTGCATCCGTCGCTCCTCACATTGACGAATTAACACACAATTTGCGTCCATATGAAATACTCTGGGTTTCCTGCATTGTCCTTCTAAATAGAGATACGTTTCTACGGAAACGATAGGATTTTCTTTTGGGAGTCGAGTATCTCTTTTCCAATGCATTATACCTCCATTACTGCATCCCTCGCTCCCTCACATTGACGAATTAACACACAATTTGCGTCAATATGAAATACTCTGGGTTCCGTTCATTGTCCTTCTAAATCGAGATAAGTTTCTACGGAAACGATAGGATTTTCTTTTGGGAGTCGAGTATCTCTTTTCCGATGCATTATTCCTCCTTTACTGCATCCCTCGCTCCCTCACATTGACGAGTTAACACACAATTTGCGTCCATATGAAATACTCTGGGTTCCCTGCCGTCTCCTTCTAAATCGAGTTACGTTTCTACAGAAACGATAGGATTTTCTTTTGGGAGTCGAGTATCTCTTTTCCGGTGCATTATTCCTCCTTTACTGCATCCCTCGCTCCGTCACATTGACGAATGAACACACATATTGCGTCCATATAAAATACTCTGCGTTCCCTGCATTGTCCTTCTAAATCGAGATACGTTTCTATGGAAACGATAGGATTTTCTTTTGGGAGTCGAGTATCTCTTTTCCGATGTATTGTTCCTCCTTTACTGCATCCCTCGCTCCCTCACATTCACGAAATAACACACAATTTGCGTCCATATGAAATACTCTGGGTTCCCTGCATTATCCTTCTAAATCGAGATACGTTTCGATGGAAACGATAGGTTTTTCTTTTGGGAGTCGAGTATCTCTTTTCCGATGCATTATTCCTCCTTTACTGCATCCCTCGCTCCCTCACATTGACGAATTAACACACAATTTGTGTCAATATGAAATACTCTGGGTTCCCTGCATTGTCCTTCTAAATCGAGATACGTTTCTACGGAAACGATAGGATTTTCTTTTGGGAGTCGAGTATCTCTTTTCCGATGCATTATTCCTCCTTTACTGCATCCCTCGCTCCCTCACATTGACGAATTAACACACAATTTGCGTCCATATGAATACTCTGGGATCCCTGCATTGTCGTTCCAACTCGAGATACGTTTCTACGGAAACGAAATGATTTTCTTTTGGGAGTCTAGTATCTGTTGTCCGATGCATTATTCCTCCTTTACTGCACCCCTCGCTCCCTCACATTGACGAATTAACAAACAATTTGCGTCCATATGAAGTACTCTGGGTTCCATTCATTGTCCATCTAAATCGAGATACGCTTTCGAGTGTCTCTGTTCCCATGCATTATTCCTCCTTTACTGCATCCATCGCTCCCTCACATTGTTGAATGATCACACAATTTGCGTCCATATAAAATACTCTGGGTTCCCTGCGTTGACCTTCTGAATCGAGATACGTTTCTACGGAAACAATAGGATTTTCTTTTAGGAGTCGAGTATCTCTTTTCCGATGCATTATTCCTCCTTTACTGCATCCCTCGCTCCCTCACATTGACGAAATAACACACAATTTGCGTCCATATGAAATACTCTGGTATCCCTGAATTATCCTTCTAAATCGAGATATGTTTCTACGGAAACGAAAGGATGTTCTTTTTGGAGACGAATATCTCTTTTTCGATGCATTATTCCTCCTTTACTGCATCCCGCGCTTCCCTCACATTGACGAATTAACACACAATTGGCGTCCATACGAAATACTCTGGGTTCCCTGCATTGTCCTTCTAAATCGAAATACGTTTCTATGGGAACGATAGGATTTTCTTTTGGGAGTCGAGTATCTCTTTTCCGATGTATTGTTCCTCCTTTACTGCATCCCTCGCTCCCTCACATTCACGAAATAACACACAATTTGCGTCAATATGAAATACTCTAGTTACCTGCATTGCCCTTATAAACCGAGATACGTTTCTATGGAAACGATAGGATGTTGTTTTGGGAGTCGAGTATCTCTTTTCCGATGCATTATTCCTCCTTTACTACATCCCTCGCTCCCTTACATTGACGATTTAACACACAATTTGCGTCGATATGAAATACTCTGGGTTCCGTGCATTGTCCTTCTAAATCGAGATAAGTTTCTACGGAAACGATAGGATTTTCTTTTGGGAGTCGAGTATCTCTTTTCCGATGCATTATTCCTCCTTTACTGCATCCCTCGCTCCCTCACATTGACGAGTTAACACACAATTTGCGTCCATATGAAATACTCTGGGTTCCCTGCCGTCTCCTTCTAAATCGAGTTACGTTTCTACAGAAACGATAGGATTTTCTTTTGGGAGTCGAGTATCTCTTTTCCGCTGCATTATTCCTCCTTTACTGCATCCCTCGCTCCGTCACATTGACGAATGAACACACATATTGCGTCCATATAAAATACTCTGCGTTCCCTGCATTGTCCTTCTAAGTCGAGATACGTTTCTATGGAAACGATAGGATTTTCTTTTGGGAGTCGAGTATCTCTTTTCCGATGTATTGTTCCTCCTTTACTGCATCCCTCGCTCCCTCACATTCACGAAATAACACACAATTTACGTCCATATGAAATACTCAGGGTTCCCTGCCGTCTCCTTCTCAATCGAGTTACGTTTCTACAGAAACGATAGGATTTTCTTTTGCGAGTCGAGTATCTCTATTCCGCTGCATTATTCCACCTTTACTGCATCCCTCGCTCCGTCACATTGACGAATGAACACACATATTGCGTCCATATTAAATACTCTGGGTTCCCCGCATTGTCCTTCTAAATCGAGTCACGTTTCTATGGAAACGATAGGATTTTCTTTTGGGAGTCGAGTATCTCTTTTCCGATTCATTATTCCTCCTTAACTGCATCCCTCGCTCACTCACATTGACGAATTATATAACAATTTGCGTCCATATGAAATACTCTGGGTTCCATTCATTGTCTTTCTAAATCGAGATGCGTTTCTACGGAAACGATAGGATTTGCTTTTGGGAGTCGAGTATCTCTTTACCGATGTATTATTCCTCCTTTACTGCATCCCTCGCTCCCTCACATTGACGAATTAACAGTCAATTTGCGTCCATATGAAATACTCTGGGTTCCCTGCATTGTCCTTCTAAATCGAGATACGTTTCTACGCAAACGATACGATTTTCTTTTGTGAGTCGAGTATCTCTTTTCCCATGCATTATTCTCCCTTTACTGCATCCCTCGCTCCCTCACATTGACGAATTAACACACAATTTGCGTTCATATGAAATACTCTGGGATCCCTGCATTGTCCTTATAAATCGAGATACGTTTCTATGGAAACGATAGGATTTTCTTTTGGGAGTCGAGTATTTCTTTTCCCATGCATTATTCCTCCTTTACTGCATCCGTCGCTCCTCACATTGTCGAATTAACACACAATTTGCGTCAATATGAAATACTCTGGGTTTCCTGCATTGTCCTTCTAAATAGAGATACGTTTCTACGGAAACGATAGGATTTTCTTTTGGGAGTCGAGTATCTCTTTTCCAATGCATTATACCTCCATTACTGCATCCCTCGCTCCCTCACATTGACGAATTAACACACAATTTGCGTCCATATGAAATACTCTGGGTTCCGTGCATTGTCCTTCTAAATCGAGATAAGTTTCTACGGAAACGATAGGATTTTCTTTTGGGAGTCGAGTATCTCTTTTCCGATGCATTATTCCTCCTTTACTGCATCCCTCGCTCCCTCACATTGACGAGTTAACACACAATTTGCGTCCATATGAAATACTCTGGGTTCCCTGCCGTCTCCTTCTAAATCGAGTTACGTTTCTACAGAAACGATAGGATTTTCTTTTGGGAGTCGAGTATCTCTTTTCCGATGTATTGTTCCTCCTTTACTGCATCCCTCGCTCCCTCACATTCACGAAATAACACATAATTTGCGTCCATTAGAAATACTCTGGGTTCCCTGCATTATCCTTCTAAATCGAGATACGATTCTTCGGAAACGATAGGATTTTCTTTTGGGAGTCGAATATATTTTTTCCGATGCATTATTCCTCCTTTGCTGCATCCCTCGCTCCATCACATTGACGAATTAACACACAATTTGGGTCCATATGAAATACTCTGTGTTCCCTGCATTGTCCTTCTAAGTCGAGATACGTTTCTACGGAAACGGTAGGATTTTCTTTTGGGAGTCGAGTATCTCTTTTCCGATTCATTATTCCTCCTTAACTGCATCCCTCGCTCACTCACATTGACGAATTATATAACAATTTGCGTCCATATGAAATACTCTGGGTTCCATTGATTGTCTTTCTAAATCGAGATGCGTTTCTACGGAAACGATAAGATTTGCTTTTGGGAGTCGAGTATCTCTTTACCGATGTATTATTCCTCCTTTACTGCATCCCTCGCTCCCTCACATTGACGAATTAACAGTCAATTTGCGTCCATATGAAATACTCTGGGTTCCCTGCATTGTCCTTCTAAATCGAGATACGTTTCTACGCAAACGATACGATTTTCTTTTGTGAGTCGAGTATCTCTTTTCCCATGCATTATTCTTCCTTTACTGCATCCCTCGCTCCCTCACATTGACGAATTAACACACAATTTGCGTTCATATGAAATACTCTGGGATCCCTGCATTGTCCTTCTAAATCGAGATACGTTTCTATGGAAACGATAGGATTTTCTTTTGGGAGTCGAGTACTTCTTTTCCCATGCATTATTCCTCCTTTATTGCATCCGTCGCTCCTCACATTGACGAATTAACACACAATTTGCGTCCATATGAAATACTCTGGGTTTCCTTGCATTGTCCTTCTAAATAGAGATACGTTTCTACGGAAACGATAGGATTTTCTTTTGGGAGTCGAGTATCTCTTTTCCAATGCATTATACCTCCATTACTGCATCCCACGCTCCCTCACATTGACGAATTAACACACAATTTGCGTCAATATGAAATACTCTGGGTTCCGTGCATTGTCCTTCTAAATCGAGATAAGTTTCTACGGAAACGATAGGATTTTCTTTTGGGAGTCGAGTATCTCTTTTCCGATGCATTATTCCTCCTTTACTGCATCCCTCGCTCCCTCACATTGACGAGTTAACAAACAATTTGCGTCCATATGAAATACTCTGGGTTCCCTGTCGTCTCCTTCTAAATCGAGTTACGTTTCTACAGAAACGATAGGATTTTCTTTTGGGAGTCGAGTATCTCTTTTCCGCTGCATTATTCCTCCTTTACTGCATCCCTCGCTCCGTCACATTGACGAATGAACACACATATTGCGTCCAAATAAAATACTCTGCGTTCCCTGCATTGTCCTTCTAAATCGAGATACGTTTCTATGGAAACGATAGGATTTTCTTTTGGGAGTCGAGTATCTCTTTTCCGATGTATTGTTCCTCCTTTACTCATCCCTCGCTCCCTCACATTCACGAAATAACACACAATTTGCGTCCATATGAAATACTCTGGGTTCCCTGCATTAACCTTCTAAATCGAGATACGTTTCGATGGAAACGATAGGTTTTTCTTTTGGGAGTCGAGTATCTCTTTTCCGATGCATTATTCCTCCTTTACTGCATCCCTCGCTCCCTCACATTGACGAATTAACACACAATTTGTGTCAATATGAAATACTCTGGGTTCCCTGCATTGTCCTTCTAAATCGAGATACGTTTCCACGGAAACGATAGGATTTTCTTTTGGGAGTCGAGTATCTCTTTTCCGATGCATTATTCCTCCTTTACTGCATCCCTCGCTCCCTCACATTGACGAATTAACACACAATTTGCGTCCATATGAATACTCTGGGTTCCCTGCATTGTCGTTCCAACTCGAGATACGTTTCTACGGAAACGATATGATTTTCTTTTGGGAGTCTAGTATCTGTTGTCCGATGCATTATTCCTCCTTTACTGCACCCCTCGCTGCCTCACATTGACGAATTAACAAACAATTTTTCGTCCATATGAAGTACTCTGGGTTCCCTGCCATCGCATTCTAAATCGAGATACGATTCCACGGAAACGATAGAATTTCCATTTGTGAGTCGATTATCTCTTTTCCGATGCATTATTCCCCCTTTACTGCATCCCGCGCTCACTCACATTGACGAATTAACACACAATTTGCGTCCATATGAAATACTCTGGGATCCCTGCATTGTCCTTCTAAATCGAGATACGTTTCTACAGAAACGATAGGATTTTCTTTTGGGAGTCAAGTATCTCTTTTCCCATGCATTATTCCTAATTTGCTGCATCCCTCGCTCCTCACATTGACGAATTAACACACAATTTGCGTCCATATGAAATATTCTCGGTTCCCTGCATTGTCCTTCTAAATCGAGATACGTTTCTACGTAAACGATAGGATTTTCTTTTGGGAGTCGAGTATCTCTTTTCCGATGCATTATTCCTCCTTTACTGCATCCCACGCTCCCTCACATTGACGAATTAACACACAATTTGCGTCCATATGAAATACTCTGGGTTCCCTGCATTATCCTTCTAAATCGAGATACGATTCTTCGGAAACGATAGGATTTTCTTTTGGGAGTCGAATATATTTTTTTTCGATGCATTATTCCTCCTTTTCTGCATCCCTCGCTCCATCACATTGACGAATTAACACACAATTTGGGTCCATATGAATTACTCTGTGTTCCCTGCATTGTCCTTCTAAATCGAGATACGTTTCTACGTAAACGATAGGATTTTCTTTTGGGAGTCAAGTATCTCTTTTCCCATGCATTATTCCTAATTTGCTGCATCCGTCGCTCCTCACATTGACGAATTAACACACAATTTGCGTCCACATGAAATACTCTGGGTTTCCTGCATTGTCCTTCTAAATAGAGATACGTTTCTACGGAAACGATAGGATTTTCTTTTGCGAGTCGAGTATCTCTTTTCCAAAGCATTATACCTCCATTACTGCATCCATCGGTCCCTCACATTGACGAATTAACACACAATTTGCGTCAATATGAAATCCTCTGGGTTCCCTGCATTGTCCTTCTATATCGAGATAAGTTTCTACGGAAACGATAGGATTTTCTTTTGGGAGTCGAGTATCTCTATTCCGCTGCATTATTCCACCTTTACTGCATCCCTCGCTCCGTCACATTGACGAATGAACACACATATTGCGTCCATATAAAATACTCTGCGTTCCCTGCATTGTCCTTCTAAATCGAGTCACGTTTCTATGGAAACGATAGGATTTTCTTTTGGGAGTCGAGTATCTCTTTTCCGATTCATTATTCCTCCTTAACTGCATCCCTCGCTCACTCACATTGACGAATTATATAACAATTTGCGTCCATATGAAATACTCTGTGTTCCATTCATTGTCTTTCTAAATCGAGATGCGTTTCTACGGAAACGATAGGATTTGCTTTTGGGAGTCGAGTATCTCTTTACCGATGTATTATTCCTCCTTTACTGCATCCCTCGCTCCCTCACATTGACGAATTAACAGTCAATTTGCGTCCATATGAAATACTCTGGGTTCCCTGCATTGTCCTTCTAAATCGAGATACGTTTCTACGCAAACGATACGATTTTCTTTTGTGAGTCGAGTATCTCTTTTCCCATGCATTATTCTTCCTTTACTGCATCCCTCTCTCCCTCACATTAACGAATTAACACACAATTTGCGTTCATATGAAATACTCTGGGATCCCTGCATTGTCCTTCTAAATCGAGATACGTTTCTATGGAAACGATAGGATTTTCTTTTGGGAGTCGAGTATTTCTTTTCCCATGCATTATTCCTCCTTTACTGCATCCGTCGCTCCTCACATTGACGAATTAACACACAATTTGCGTCCATATGAAATACTCTGGGTTTCCTGCATTGTCCTTCTAAATAGAGATACGTTTCTACGGAAACGATAGGATTTTCTTTTGGGAGTCGAGTATCTCTTTTCCAATGCATTATACCTCCATTACTGCATCCCTCGCTCCCTCACATTGACGAATTAACACACAATTTGCGTCAATATGAAATACTCTGGGTTCCGTGCATTGTCCTTCTAAATCGAGATAAGTTTCTACGGAAACGATAGGATTTTCTTTTGGGAGTCGAGTATCTCTTTTCCGATGCATTATTCCTCCTTTACAGCATCCCTCGCTCCCTCACATTGACGAGTTAACACACAATTTGCGTCCATATGAAATACTCTGGGTTCCCTGCCGTCTCCTTCTAAATCGAGTTACGTTTCTACAGAAACGATAGGATTTTCTTTTGGGAGTCGAGTATCTCTTTTCCGCTGCATTATTCCTCCTTTACTGCATCCCTCGCTCCGTCACATTGACGAATGAACACACATATTGCGTCCATATAAAATACTCTGCGTTCCCTGCATTGTCCTTCTAAATCGAGATACGTTTCTATGGAAACGATAGGATTTTCTTTTGGGAGTCGAGTATCTCTTTTCCGATGTATTGTTCCTCCTTTACTGCATCCCTCGCTCCCTCACATTCACGAAATAACACACAATTTGCGTCCATATGAAATACTCAGGGTTCCCTGCCGCCTCCTTCTAAATCGAGCTACGTTTCTACAGAAACGATAGGATTTTCTTTTGGGAGTCGAGTATCTCTATTCCGCTGCATTATTCCACCTTTACTGCATCCCTCGCTCCGTCACATTGACGAATGAACACACATATTGCGTCCATATAAAATACTCTGGGTTCCCCGCATTGTCCTTCTAAATCGAGTCACGTTTCTATGGAAACGATAGGATTTTCTTTTGGGAGTCGAGTATCTCTTTTCCGATTCATTATTCCTCCTTAACTGCATCCCTCGCTCACTCACATTGACGAATTATATAACAATTTGCGTCCATATGAAATACTCTGGGTCCCATTCATTGTCTTTCTAAATCGAGATGCGTTTCTACGGAAACGATAGGATTTGCTTTTGGGAGTCGAGTATCTCTTTACCGATGTATTATTCCTCCTTTACTGCATCCCTCGCTCCCTCATATTGACGAATTAACAGTCAATTTGCGTCCATATGAAATACTCTGGGTTCCCTGCATTGTCCTTCTAAATCGAGGTACGTTTCTACGCAAACGATACGATTTTCTTTTGTGAGTCGAGTATCTCTTTTCCCATGCATTATTCTTCCTTTACTGCATCCCTCGCTCCCTCACATTGACGAATTAACACACAATTTGCGTTCATATGAAATACTCTGGGATCCCTGCATTGTCCTTCTAAATCGAGATACGTTTCTATGGAAACGATAGGATTTTCTTTTGGGAGTCGAGTATTTCCTTTCCCATGCATTATTCCTCCTTTACTGAATCCGTCGCTCCTCACATTGTCGAATTAACACACAATTTGCGTCCATATGAAATACTCTGGGTTTCCTGCATTGTCCTTCTAAATAGAGATACGTTTCTACGGAAACGATAGGATTTTCTTTTGGGAGTCGAGTATCTCTTTTCCAATGCATTATACCTCCATTACTGCATCCCTCGCTCCCTCACATTGACGAATTAACACACAATTTGCGTCAATATGAAATACTCTGGGTTCCGTGCATTGTCCTTCTAAATCGAGATAAGTTTCTACGGAAACGATAGGATTTTCTTTTGGGAGTCGAGTATCTCTTTTCCGATGCATTATTCCTCCTTTACTGCATCCCTCGCTCCCTCACATTGACGAGTTAAAACACAATTTGCGTCCATATGAAATACTCTGGGTTCCCTGCCGTCTCCTTCTAAATCGAGTTACGTTTCTACAGAAACGATAGGATTTTCTTTTGGGAGTCGAGTATCTCTTTTCCGCTGCATTATTCCTCCTTTACTGCATCCCTCGCTCCGTCACATTGACGAATGAACACACATATTGCGTCCATATAAAATACTCTGCGTTCCCTGCATTGTCCTTCTAAATCGAGATACGTTTCTATGGAAACGATAGGATTTTCTTTTGGGAGTCGAGTATCTCTTTTCCGATGTATTGTTCCTCGTTTACTGCATCCCTCGCTCCCTCACATTCACGAAATAACACACAATTTGCGTCCATATGAAATACTCAGGGTTCCCTGCCGTCTCCTTCTAAATCGAGTTACGTTTCAATAGAAACGATAGGATTTTCTTTCGGGAGTCGAGTATCTCTATTCCGCTGCATTATTCCACCTTTACTGCATCCCTCGCTCCGTCACATTGACGATTGAACACACATATTGCGTCCATATAAAATACTCTGGGTTCCCCGCATTGTCCTTCTAAATCGAGTCACGTTTCTATGGAAACGATAGGATTTTCTTTTGGGAGTCGAGTATCTCTTTTCCGATTCATTATTCCTCCTTAACTGAATCCCTCGCTCACTCACATTGACGAATTATATAACAATTTGCGTCCATATGAAATACTCTGGGTTCCATTCATTGTCTTTCTAAATCGAGATGCGTTTCTACGGAAACGATAGGATTTGCTTTTGGGAGTCGAGTATCTCTTTACCGATGTATTATTCCTCCTTTACTGCATCCCTCGCTCCCTCACATTGACGAATTAACAGTCAAATTGCGTCCATATAAAAATACTCTGGGTTCCCTGCATTGTCCTTCTAAATCGAGATACGTTTCTACGCAAACGATACGATTTTCTTTTGTGAGTCGAGTATCTCTTTTCCCATGCATTATTCTTCCTTTACTGCATCCCTCGCTCCCTCACATTGACGAATTAACACACAATTTGCGTTCATATGAAATACTCTGGGATCCCTGCATGGTCCTTCTAAATCGAGATACGTTTCTATGGAAACGATAGGATTTTCTTTTGGGAGTCGAGTATTTCTTTTGCCATGCATTATTCCTCCTTTACTGCATCCGTCGCTCCTCACATTGTCGAATTAACACACAATTTGCGTCCATATGAAATACTCTGGGTTTCCTGCATTGTCCTTCTAAATAGAGATACGTTTCTACGGAAACGATTGGATTTTCTTTTGGGAGTCGAGTATCTTTTTTCCGCTGCATTATTCCTCCTTTACTGCATCCCTCGCTCCGTCACATTGACGAATGAACACACATATTGCGTCCATATAATATACTCTGCGTTCCCTGCATTGTCCTTCTAAATCGAGATACGTTTCTATGGAAACGATAGGATTTTCTTTTGGGAGTCGAGTATCTCTTTTCCGATGTATTGTTCCTCCTTTACTGCATCCCTCGCTCCCTCACATTCACGAAATAACACACAATTTGCGTCCATATGAAATACTCTGGGTTCCCTTCATTATCCTTCTAAATCGAGATACGTTTCGATGGAAACGATAGGTTTTTCTTTTGGGAGTCGAGTATCTCTTTTCCGATGCATTATTCCTCCTTTACTGCATCCCTCGCTCCCTCACATTGACGAATTAACACACAATTTGTGTCAATATGAAATACTCTGGGTTCCCTGCATTGTCCTTCTAAATCGAGATACGTTTCTACGGAAACGATAGGATTTTCTTTTGGGAGTCGAGTATCTCTTTTCTGATGCATTATTCCTCCTTTACTGCATCCCTCGCTCCCTCACATTGACGAATTAACACACAATTTGCGTCCATATGAATACTCTGGGTTCCCTGCATTGTCGTTCCAACTCGAGATACGTTTCTACGGAAACGATATGATTTTCTTTTGGGAGTCTAGTATCTGTTGTCCGATGCATTATTCCTCCTTTACTGCACCCCTCGCTGCCTCACATTGACGAATTAACAAACAATTTGCGTCCATATGAAGTACTCTGGGTTCCCTGCCATCGCATTCTAAATCGAGATACGATTCCACGGAAACGATAGAATTTCCATTTGTGAGTCGATTATCTCTTTTCCGATGCATTATTCCCCCTTTACTGCATCCCGCGCTCACTCACATTGACGAATTAACACACAATTTGCGTCCATATGAAATACTCTGGGATCCCTGCATTGTCCTTCTAAATCGAGATACGTTTCTACAGAAACGATAGGATTTTCTTTTGAGAGTCATGTATCTCTTTTCCCATGGATTATTCCTAATTTGCTGCATCCCTCGCTCCTCACATTGACGAATTAACACACAATTTGCGTCCATATAAGATATTCTGGGTTCCCTGCATTGTCCTTCTAAATCGAGATACGTTTCTACGTAAACGATGGGATTTTCTTTTGGGAGTCGTGTATCTCGTTTCCGCTGCATTATTCCTCCTTTACTGCATCCCACGCTCCCTCACATTGACGAATTAACACACAATTTGCGTCCATATGAAATACTCTGGGTTCCCTGCATTATCCTTCTAAATCGAGATACGATTCTTCGGAAACGATATGATTTTCTTTTGGGAGTCGAATATATTTTTTTTCGATGCATTATTCCTCCTTTACTGCATCCCACGCTCCATCACATTGACGAATTAACACACAATTTGGGTCCATATGAATTACTCTGTGTTCCCTGCATTGTCCTTCTAAATCGAGATACGTTTCTACGTAAACGATAGGATTTTCTTTTGGGAGTCGAGTATCTCTTTTCCGATGCATTATTCCTCCTTAACTGCATCCCTCGCTCACTCACATTGACGAATTATATAACAATTTGCGTCCATATGAAATACTCTGGGTTCCATTCATTGTCTTTCTAAATCGAGATGCGTTTCTACGGAAACGATAGGATTTGCTTTTGGGAGTCGAGCATCTCTTTACCGATGTATTATTCCTCATTTACTGCATCCCTCGCTCCCTCACATTGACGAATTAACAGTCAATTTGCGTCCATATGAAATACTCTGGGTTCCCTGCATTGTCCCTCTAAATCGAGATACGTTTCTACGCAAACGATAGGATTTTCTTTTGTGAGTCGAGTATCTCTTTTCCCATGCATTATTCTTCCTTTACTGCATACCTCGCTCCCTCACATTGACGAATTGACACACAATTTGCGTTCATATGAAATACTCTGGGATCCCTGCATTGTCCTTCTAAATCGAGATACGTTTCTACGGAAACGATAGGATTTTCTTTTGGGAGTCGAGTATTTCTTTTCCCATGCATTATTCCTCCTTTACTGCATCCGTCGCTCCTCACATTGACGAATTAACACACAATTTGCGTCCACATGAAATACTCTGGGTTTCCTGCATTGTCCTTCTAAATAGAGTTACGTTTCTACGGAAACGATAGTATTTTCTTTTGCGAGTCGAGTATCTCTTTTCCAAAGCATTATACCTCCATTACTGCATCCCTCGGTCCCTCATATTGACGAATTAACACACAATTTGCGTCAATATGAAATACTCTGGGTTCCCTGCATTGTCCTTCTATATCGAGATAAGTTTCTACGGAAACGATAGGATTTTCTTTTGGGAGTCGAGTATCTCTTTTCCGATGCATTATTCCTCCTTTACTGCATCACTCGCTCCCTCACATTGACGAGTTAACACTCAATTTGCGTCAATATGAAATACTCTGGGTTCCCTGCATTGTCCTTCTAAATCGAGATACGTTTCTACGGAAACGAAAGGATTTTCTTTTGGGAGTCGAGTATCTCTGTTCCCATGCATTATTCCTCCTTTACTGCATCCATCGCTCCCTCACATTGTTGAATGATCACACAATTTGCGTCCATATAAAATACTCTGGGTTCCCTGCGTTGACCTTCTAAATCGAGATACGTTTCTACGGAAGCAATAGGATTTTGTTTTAGGAGTCGAGTATCTCTTTTCCGATGCATTATTCCTCCTTTACTGCATCCCTCGCTCCCTCACATTGACGAAATAACACACAATATGCGTCCATATGAAATACTCTGGTATCCCTGAATTATCCTTCTAAATCGAGATATGATTCTACGGATACGAAAGGATGTTCTTTTTGGAGACGAATATCTCTTTTTCGATGCATTATTCCTCCTTTACTGCATCCCGCGCTTCCCTCACATTGACGAATTGACACACAATTGGCGTCCATACGAAATACTCTGGGTTCCCTGCATTGTCCTTCTAAATCGAGAGACGTTTCTATGGGAACGATAGGATTTTCTTTTGGGAGTCGAGTATCTCTTTTCCGATGTATTGTACCTCCTTTACTGCATCCCTCGCTCCCTCACATTCACGAAATAACACACAATTTGCGTCAATATGAAATACTCTAGTTACCTGCATTGCCCTTATAAACCGAGATAAGTTTCTATGGAAACGATAGGTTGTTGTTTTAAGAGTCGAGTATCTCTTTTCCGATGCATTATTCCTCCTTTACTACATCCCTCGCTCCCTTACATTGACGATTTAACACACAATTTGCGTCCATATGAAATACTCAGGGTTCCCTGCCGTCTCCTTCTAAATCGAGTTACGTTTCTACAGAAACGATGGGATTTTCTTTTGGGAGTCGAGTATCTCTATTCCGCTGCATTATTCCACCTTTACTGCATCCCTCGCTCCGTCACATTGACGAATGAACACACATATTGCGTCGATATAAAATACTCTGCGTTCCCTGCATTGTCCTTCTAAATCGAGTCACGTTTCTATGGAAACGATAGGATTTTCTTTTGGGAGTCGAGTACCTCTTTTCCGATGTATTGTTATTCCTTTACTGCATCCCTCGCACCCTCCCATTCACGAAATAATACACAATTTGCGTCCATATGAAATACTCTGGGTTCCCTGCATTATCCTTCTAAATCGAGATACGTTTCGATGGAAACGATAGGATTTTCTTTTGGGAGTCGAGTATCTCTTTTCCGATGCATTATTCCTCCTTTACTGCATCCCTCGCTCCCTCACATTGACGAATTAACACACAATTTGCGTCAATATGAAATACTCTGGGTTCCCTGCATTGTCCTTCTAAATCGAGATACGTTTCTACGGAAACGATAGTATTTTCTTTTGGGAGTCGAGTGTCTCTTTTCCGATGCATTATTCCTCCTTTACTGCATCCCTCGCTCCCTCACATTGACGAATTAACACACAATTTGCGTCCATATGAATACTCTGGGTTCCCTGCATTGTCGTTCCAAATCGAGATTCGTTTCTACGGAAACGATACGATTTTCTTTTGGGAGTATAGTATCTGTTGTCCGATGCATTATTCCGCCTGTACTGCATCCTTCGCTCCCTCACACTGACGAATTAACAAACAATTTGCGTCCATATGAAGTACTCTGGGTTCCCTGCCATCGCATTCCAAATCGAGATACGATTCCACGGAAACGATTGAATTTCCATTTGTGAGTCGATTATCTCTTTCCGATGCATTATTCCCCCTTTACTGCATCCCGCACTCACTCACATTGACGAATTAACACAGAATTTGCGTCCATATGAAATACTCTGGGATCCCTGCATTGTCCTTCTAAATCGAGATACGTTTCTACGGAAACGATAGGATTTTCTTTTGGGAGTCGAGTATCTCTTTTCCCATGCATTATTCCTAATTTACTGCATCCCTCGCTCCTCACATTGACGAATTAAGACACAATTTGCGTCCATATGAAATATTCTGGGTTCCCTGCATTGTCCTTCTAAATCGAGATACGTTTCTACGGAAACGATAGGATTTTCTTTTGGGAGTCGAGTATCTCTTTTCCGATGCATTATTCCCCCTTTACTGCATCCCTCGCTCCCTCAATTTGATGAATTAACACACAATTTGCATCAATATGAAATATTCTGGGTTCCCTGCATTGTCCTACTAAATCGAGTTACGTTTCTACGGTAACGATAGGATTTTCTTTTGGCAGTCGAGTATCTCTTTTCCGATGCATTATTCCTCCATCACTGCATCCCTCGCTCCCTCACATTGACGAGTTAACACACAATTTGCGTCCATATGAAATACTCTGGGTTCATTGCATTGTCCTTCTAAATCGAGATACGTTTCTACGGAAACGATAGGATTTTCCTTTGGGAGTCGAGTATCTCTGTTCCCATGCATTATTCCTCCTTTACTACATCCCTCGCTCCCTCACATTGTTGAATGATCACACAATTTGCGTCCATATTAAATACTCTGGGTTCCCTGCATTGAAATTCTAAATCGAGATACGTTTCTACGGAAACAATAGGATTTTCTTTTGGGAGTGGAGTATCTCTTTTCCGATGCATTATTCCTCCTTTACTGCATCCCTCGCTCCCTCACATTGACGAAATAACACACAATTTGCGTCCATATGAAATACTCTGGGTTCCCTGCATTGTCCTTCTAAATCGAGATACGTTTCTACGGATACGATAGGATTATCTTTTGGGAGTCGAGTATCTCTTTTCCCATGCATTATTCCTAATTTACTGCATTCCTCGCTCCTCACATTGACGAATTAACACACAATTTGCGTCCATATGAAATATTCTGGGTTCCCTGCATTGTCCTTCTAAATCGAGATACGTTTCTACGGAAACGATAGGATTTTCTTTTGGGAGTCGAGTACCTCTTTTCCGATTCATTATTCCTCCTTAACTGCATCCCTCGCTCACTCACATTGACGAATTATATAGCAATTCGGGTCCATATGAAATACTCTGTGTTCCCTGCATTGTCCTTCTAAGTCGAGATACGTTTCTACGGAAACGGTAGGATTTTGTTTTGGGAGTCGAATATCTCTTTTCCGATCCATTATTCCTCCTTAACTGCATGCCTCGCCCACTCACATTGACGAATTATATAACAATATGCGTCCATATGAAATTCTCTGGGTTTCATTCATTGTCTTTCTAAATCGAGATACGTTTCTACTGAAACGATAGGATTTGCTTTTGGGAGTCAAGTATCTCTTTACCGATGTATTATTCCTCCTTTACTGCATCCCTCGCTCCTCACATTGACGAATTAACACTCAATTTGCGTCCATATAAGATATTCTGGGTTCCCTGCATTGTCCTTCTAAATCGAGATACGTTTCTACGTAAACGATGGGATTTTCTTTTGGGAGTCGAGTATCTCTTTTCCCATGCATTATTCTTCCTTTACTGCATCCCTCGCTCCCTCACATTGACGAATTAACACAGAATTTGCGTCCATATGAAATACTCTTGGATCCCTGCATTGTCCTTCTAAATCGAGATACGTTTCTACGGAAACAATAGGATTTTCTTTTGGGAGTCGAGTATCTCTTTTCCGATGCATTATTCCTCCTTTTCTGCATCTCTCGCTCCCTCACATTCACGAAATAACACACAATTTGCGTCCATATGAAATACTCTGGGTTCCCTGCATTATCCTTCTAAATCGAGATATGATTCTACGGAAACGAAAGGATGTTCTTTTTGGAGACGAATATCACTTTTTCGATGCATTATTCCTCCTTTACTGCATCCCGTGCTCCCTCACATTGACGAATTAACAGACAATTGGCATCCATACGAAATACTCTGGATTCCCTGCATTGTCCTTCTAAATCGTGATACGTTTCTACGGAAACGAAAGGATTTTCTTTTGGGAGTCGAGTATCTCTTTTCCGATGCATTATTCCTCCTTTACTGCATCCCTCGCTCCCTCACATTGTGGAGTTAACACACAATTTGCGTCCATATCAAATACTCTGGGTTCCCTGCATTGTCCTTCTAAATCGAGATACGTTTCTACGGAAACGATACGATTTTCTTTTGGGAGTCGAGTATCTCTTTTCCGATGCATTATTCCTCCTTTACTGCATCCCTCGCTCACTCACATTGACGAATTAACACACAATTTGCGTCCATAAGAGTACTCTGGGTTCCCTGCATTGTCTTTCCAAATTGAGATACGTTTCTATGGAAACGATAGGATTTTCTTTTGGGAGTCTAGTATCTGTAGTCCGATGCATTATTCCTCCTTTACTCCATCCCTCGCTCCCTCACACTGACGAATTAACAAACAATTTCCGTCCATATGCAGTACTCTGGGTACCCTGCCATCGCATTCTGAATCGAGATACGATTCTACGGAAAAGATAGAATTTCCTTTTGTGAGTCGATCATCTCTTTTCCGATGCATTATTCCCCCTTTACTGCACCCGCGCTCACTCACATTGACGAATTAACACACAATTTGCGTCCATATGAAATACTCTGGGATTTCTGCATTGTCCTTCTAAATCGAGATACGTTTCTACGGAAACGATAGGGTTTTTATTTTGGGAGTCGAGAATCTCTTTTCCCATGCATTATTCCTCCTTTACTACATCCCTCGCTCCCTCACATTGTTGAATGATCACACAATTTTCGTCCATATAAAATACTCTGGGTTCCCTGCATTGAAATTCTAAATCGAGATACGTTTCTACGGAAACAAAAGGATTTTCTTTTGGGAGTCGAGTATCTCTTTTCCGATGCATTATTCCTCCTTTACTGCATCCCTCGCTCCCTCACATTGACGAAATAACACACAATTTGCGTCAATATGAAATACTCTGGGTTCCCTGCATTGTCCTTCTAAATCGAGATACGTTTCTATGGAAACGATAGGATTTTCTTTTGGGAGTCGAGTATATCTTTTCCCATACATTATTCCTCCTTTACTGCATCCCTCGCTCCTCACATTGACGAATTAACACACAATTTTCGTACATATGAAATACTCTGGGTTCCCTGCATTGTCCTTCTAAATCGAGATACGTGTCTAGGGAAACGATAGGATTTTCTTTTGGGAGTCGAGTATCTCTTTTCCGATGCATTATTCCTCCTTTACTGCATCCCTCGCTCCCTCACATTGACGAATTAACACACAATTTGGGTCCATATGAAATACTCTCTGTTCCCTGCATTGTCCTTCTAAGTCGAGATACGTTTCTACGGAAACGGTAGGATTTTCTTTTGGGAGTCGAGTACCTCTTTTCCGATTCATTACTCCTCCTTAACTGCATCCCTCGCTCACTCACATTGACGAATTATATAACAATTCGGGTCCATATGAAATACTCTGTGTTCCCTGCATTGTCCTTCTAATTCGAGATACGTTTCTACGGAAACGATAGGATTTTCTTTTCGGAGTCGAATATCTCTTTTCCGATTAATTATTCCTCCTTAACTGCATGCCTCGCTCACTCACATTGACGAATTATATAACAATATGCGTCCATATGAAATTCTCTGGGTTCCATTCATTGTCTTTCTAAATCGAGATACGTTTCTACTGAAACGATTGGATTTGCTTTTGGGAGTCGAGTATCTCTTTACCGATGTATTATTCCTCCTTTACTGCATCCCTCACTCCCTCACATTGACGAAATAACAGTCAATTTGCGTCCATATGAAATACTCTGGGTTCCCAGCATTGTCCTTCTAAATCGAGATACGTTTCTACGCTAACGGTAGGATTTTCTTTTGGGAGTCGAGTATCTCTTTTCCCATGCATTATTCTTCCTTTACTGCATCCCTCGCTCCCTCACATTGACGAATTAACACACAATTTGCGTCCATATGAAATACTCTTGGATCCCTGCATTGTCCTTCTAAATCGAGATACGTTTCTACGGAAACGATAGGATTTTCTTTTGGGAGTCGAGTATCTCTTTTCCGATGCATTATTCCTCCTTTACTGCATCTCTCGCTCCTCACATTGACGAATTAACACACAATTTGCGTCCATATGAAATAATCTGGGTGCCCTGCATTGTCCTTCTTAATCGAGATACGTTTCTACGGAAACGAAAGGATTTTCTTTTGGGAGTCGAGTATCTCTTTTCCGATGCATTATTCCTCCTTTACTGCATCCCTCGCTCCCTCACATTGACGAATTAACACACAATTTGCGTCAATATGAAATATTCTGGGTTCCCTGCATTGTCCTTCAAAATCGAGATACGTTTCTACGGAAACGATAGGATTTTCTTTTGGGAGTCGAGTATCTCTTTTCCGATGCATTATTCCTCCATCACTGCATCCCTCGCTCCCTCACATTGGCGAGTTAACACACTATTTGCGTCCATATGAAATACTCAGGATTCCCTGCTTTGTCCTTCTAAATCGAGATACGTTTCTACGGAAACGATAGGATTTTCTTTTGGGAGTCGAGTATCTCTTTTCCGATGCATTATTCCTCCTTTACTGCATCTCTCGCTCCTCACATTGACGAATTAACACACAATTTGCGTCCATATGAAATAATCTGGGTGCCCTGCATTGTCCTTCTTAATCGAGATACGTTTCTACGGAAACGATAGGATTTTCTATTGGAAGTCTAGTATCCTTTGTCCGATGCATTATTCCTCCTTTACTGCATCCCTTGATCCCTCACATTGACGAATCAACAAACAATTTGCGTCCATATGAAGTACTCTGGGTTCCGTGCCATCGCATTCTAAATCGAGATCCAATTCTACGGAAACGCTAGAATTTCCTTTTGTGGGTCGATTATCTCTTTTCCGATGCATTATTCCCCCTTTACTGCATCCCGCGCTCACTCACATTGACGAATTAACACACAATTTGCGTCCATATGAAATACTCTGGGATCCCTGCATTGACCTTCTAAATCGAGATACGTTTCTACGGAAACGATAGGATTTTCTTTTGGGAGTCGAGTATCTCTTTTCCCATGCATTATTCCTCATTTACTGCATCCATCGCTCCTCACATTGACGAATTAACACACACTTTGCGTCCATATGAAGTACTCTGGATTCCCTGCATTGTCCTTCTAAATCGAGATACGTTTCTACGGAAACGATAGGATTTTCTTTTGGGAGTCGAGTATCTCTTTTCCGATGCATTATTCCTCCTTTACTGCATCCCTCGCTCCCTCACATTGACGAATTAAGACACGAATTGCGTCAACATGAAATATTCTGGGTTCCCTGCATGTCCTTCTAAATCGAGATACGTTTCTACGGAAACGATAGGATTTTCTTTTGGGAGACGAGTATCTCTTTTCCGATGCATTCTTACTCCATCACTATATCCCTTGCTCCCTCACATTTTCGAGTTAACACACAATTTGCGTTCATATGAAATACTCTGGGTCCCCTCCATTGTCCTTCTAAATCGAGATACGTTTCTACGGAAACGATAGGATTTTCTTTTGGGAGTCGAGTATCTCTTTTCGCATGCATTATTCCTCCTTTACTACATCCCTCGCTCCCTCACATTGTTGAATGATCACACAATTTGCGTCCATATAAAATACTCTGGGTTCCCTGCATTGACCTTCTAAATCGAGATACGTTTCTACGGAAACAATAGGATTTTCTTTTGGGAGTCGAGTATCTCTTTTCCGATGCATTTTTCCTCCTTTACTGCATCCCTCGATCCCTCACATTGACTAATAACACACAATTTGCGTCCATATGAAATACTCATGGTTCCCTGCATTATCCTTCTAAATCGAGATATGATTCTACGGAAACGAAAGGATTTTCTTTTGGGAGACGAATATCTCTTTTCCGATGCATTATTCCTCCTTTACTACATCCCGCGCTCCCTCACATTGACGTATTAACACACAATTTGCGTCCATACGAAATACTCTGTGTTACCTGCATTGTCATTCTAAATCGTGATACGTTTCTACGGAAACGATAGGATTTTCTTTTGGGAGTCGAGTATCTCCTTTCCGATGCAATATTCCTAATTTACTGCATCCCTCGCTCCCTCACATTGACGAATTAACACACACTTTGCGACCATATGAAATACCCTGTGTTCCCTGCATTGTCCTTCTAAATCGAGATACGTTTCTACGGAAACGATAGGATTTTCTTTTGGGAGTCGAGTATCTCTTTTCCCATGCATTATTCTTCCTTAACTGCATCCCTCGCTCACTCACATTGACGAATTATTTAACAATTTGCGTCCATATGAAATGGTCTGGGTTCCATTCATATTCTTTCTAAATCGAGAGGCGTTTCTACGGAAACGATAGGATTTGATTTGGGAGTCGAGTATCTCTTTACCGATGTATTATTCCTCCTTTACTGCATCCTTCGCTCCCTCACATTGACGAATTAACAGACAATTTGCGTCCATATGAAATACTCTGGGTTCCCTGCATTGTCCTTCTAAATCGAGATACGTTTCTACGCAAACGATAGGATTTTCTTTTGTGAGTCGGGTATCTCTTTTCCCATGCATAAATCTTCCTTTACTGCATCCCACGCTCCCTCACATTGACGAGTTAACACACAATTTGCTTCCATATTAAAAACTCTGGGTTCCCTGCATTGTCCTTCTAAATCGAGATACGTTTCTACGGAAACGAAAGGATTTTCTTTTGGGAGTCAAGTATCTCTGTTCCCATGAATTATTACTCCTTTACTGCATCCCTCGCACCCTCACATTGTTGAATGATCACATAATTTGCGTCCATATAAAATACTCTGGGTTCCCTGCGTTGACCTTCTAAATCGAGATACGTTTCTACGGAAACAAGAGGATTTTCTTTTATGAGTCTAGTATCTCTTTTCCGATGCATTATTCCTCCTTTACTGCATCCCTCGCTCCCTCTCATAGACGAAATAACACACAATTTGCGTCCATATGAAATACTCTGGGTTCCCTGCATTATCCTTCTAAATCGAGATATGATTCTACGGAAACGAAAGGATGTTCTTTTTGGAGACGAATATCTCTTTTTCGATGCATTATTCCTCCTTTACTGCATCCCTCGCTCCCTCACATTCACGAAATAACACACAATTTGCGTCCATATGAAATACTCTGGGTTCCCTGCATTATCCTTCTTAATCGAGGTACGTTTCTATGGATACGATAGGATTTTTTCTTGGGGTCGAGTATCTCTTTTCCGATGCATTATTCCCCCTTTACTGCATCCCACGCTCACTCACATTGAGGAATTAACACACAATTTGCTTCCATATGAAATACTCTGGGATCCCTGCATTGTCCTAAATCGAGATACGTTTCTACGGAAACGATAGGATTTTCTTTTGGGAGTCGAGTATCTCTTTTCCCATGCATTATTCCTCCTTTACTGCATCCCTCGCTCCTCACATTGACGAATTAACACACAATTTGGGTCCATATGAAATACTCTGGGTTCCCTGCATTGTCCTTCTAAATCGAGATACGTTTCTACGGACACGATAGGATTTTCTTTTGGGAGTCGAGTATCTCTTTTCCGATGCATTATTCCTCCTTTACTGCATCCCTCGCTCCCTCACATTGACGAATTAACACACAATTTGCGTTCATATGAAATACTCTGATATCCCTGCACTGTCCTTCTAAATCGAGATACGTTTCTACGGAAACGATAGGATTTTCTTTTGGGAGTCGAGTATCTCTTTTCCGATTCATTATTCCTCCTTAACTGCATCCCTCGCTAACTCACATTGACGAATTATATTACAATTTGCGTCCATATGAAATACTCTGGGTTCCATTCATTGTCTTTCTAAATCGAGATGCGTTTCTACGGAAACGATAGGATTTGCTTTTGGGAATGGAGTATCTCTTTACCGATGTATTATTCCGCCTTTACTGCATCCCTCGCTCCCTCACATTGACGAATTAACAGACAATTTGCGTCGATATGAAATACTCTGGGTTCCCTGCATTGTCCTTCTAAATCGAGATACGTTTCTACGCAAACGATAGGATTTTCTTTTGTGAGTCGAGTATCTCATTTCCCATGCATTATTCTTCCTTTACTGCATCCCTCGCTCCCTCACATTGACGAATTAACAGACAATTTGCGTCCATATGAAATACTCTGGGTTTCCCGCATTGTCCTTCTAAATCGAGATATGTTTCTACGGAAACGTTAGGACTTTCTTTTCGGAGTCGAGTATCTCTTTTCCAATGCATTATACCTCCTTTACTGCATCCCTAGCTCCTTCACATTGACGAATTAACACACAATTTGCGTCAATATGAAATACTCTGGGTTTTCTGCCATCTCCTTCTAAATCGAGAGACGTTTCTACGGAAACGATAGGATTTCCTTTTGTTAGTCGAGTATCTCTTTTCCGATGCATTATTCCTCCTTTACTGCATCCCTCGCTCCCTCACATTGACGAGTTAACACACAATTTGCATCCATATGAAATACTCTGGGTTCAATGGCGTCTCCTTCTAAATCGAGTTACGTTTCTACAGAAACGATAGGATTTTCTTTTGGGAGTCGAGTATCTCCTTTCCGCTGCATTATTCCTCCTTTAGTGCATCCCTCGCTCCCTCACATTGACGAATGAACACACATATTGCGTCCATATATAATACTCTGGGTTCCCTGCATTGTCCTTCTAAATCGAGATACGTTTCTATGGAAACGATAGGATTTTCTTTTGGGAGTCGAGTATCTCTTTTCCGATGCATTACTCCTCCTTTACTGCATCCCTCGCTCCCTCACATTGACGAATTAACACACAATTTGCGTCAATATGAAATACTCTGGGTTCCCTGCATTGTCCTTCTAAATCGAGATACGTTTCTACGGAAACGATAGGATTTTCTTTTGGGAGTCGAGTATCTCCTTTCCGCTGCATTATTCCTCCTTTACTGCATCCCGCGCTCCCTCACATTGACGAATTAACACACATTTGGCGTCCATACGAAATACTCTGGGTTCCCTGCATTGTCCTTCAAAATCGTGATACGTTTCTACGGAAACGAGAGGATTTTCTTTTGGGAGTCGAGTATCTCCTTTCCGATGCATTATTCCTCCTTTACTGTATCCCTCGCTCCCTCACATTGACGAATTAACACACAATTTGCGTCCATATGAAATACTCTGGGTTACCTGCATTGCCCTAATAAATCGAGATACGTTTCTATGGAAACGATAGGATGTTGTTTTGGGAGTAAAGTATCTCTTTTCCGATGCATTATTCCTACGTTACTTCATTCCTCGCTCCCTCTCATTGACGATTTAACACACAATTTGCATCCATATGAAATACTCTGGGTTCCCTGCCGTCTCCTTCTAAATCGAGTTACGTTTCTACAGAAACGATAGGATTTTCTTTTGGGAGTCGAGTATCTCCTTTCCGCTGCATTATTCCTCCTTTACTGCATCCCTCGCTCCCTCACATTGACGAATGAACACACATATTGCGTCCATATAAAATACTCTGGGTTCCCTGCATTGTCCTTCTAAATCGAGATACGTTTCTATGGAAACGATAGGATTTTCTGTTGGGAGTCGAGTATATCTTTTCCGATCTATTGTTCCTTGTTTACTGCATCCCTCGCTCCCTCACATTCACGAAATAACACACAATTTGCGTCCATATGAAATACTCTGGGTTCCCTGCATTATCCTTCTAAATCGAGATACGTTTCTATGGAAACGATAGGATTTTCTTTTGGGAGTCGAGTATCTCTTTTCCGATGCATTATTCCTCCTTTACTGCATCCCTCGCTCCCTCACATTGACGAATTAACACACAATTTGCGTCCATATGAAATACTCTGTGTTCCCTGCATTATCCTTCTAGATCGAGATACGTTTCTACGGAAACGATAGGATTTTCTTTTGGGAGTCGAGTATCTCCTTTCCGATGCAATATTCCTCCTTTACTGCATCCCTCGCTCCCTCACATTGACGAAATAACACACAATTTGCGTCCATATGGAATACTCTGGGTTCCCTGCATTGTCCTTCTAAATCGAGATACGTTTCTACGGTAACGATAGGAATTTCTTTTGGGATTCTAGTATCTCTTTTCCGATGCATTATTCATCCTTTACTGCATCCCTAGCTACCTCACATTGACGAATTAACACACAATTTGCGTCCATATGAAATACTCTGGGTTCCCTGCGATGACCTTCTAAATCGTGATACGTTTCTACGGAAACAATAGGCTTTGCTTTTGGGAGTCGGGTATCTATTTACCGATGTATTATTCCTCCTTTACTGCATCCCTCGCTCCCTCACATTGACGAATTAACAGACAATTTGCGTCCATATGAAATAATTTGGTTCCCTGCATTGTGCTTCTAAATACAGATACGTTTCTACGCAAACGAGAGGATTTTCTTTTGTGAGTCTAGTATCTGTTGTCCGATGCATTATTCCTCCTTTACTGCATCCCTCGCTCCCTCACATTGACGAATTAACACACAATTTGCGTCCATATGAAATACTCTGGGATCCCTCCATTGTCCTTCTAAATCGAGATACGTTTCTACGGAAACGATAGGATTTTCTTTTGGGAGTCGAGTATCTCTTTTCCAATGCATTATTCCTCCTTTACTGCATCCCTCGCTCCCTCACATTGACGAGTTAACACACAATTTGCGTCCATATGAAATACTCTGGGTTCCTTGCATTGTCCTTCTAAATCGAGATACGTTTCTACGGAAACGAAAGGATTTTCTTTTGGGAGTCAAGTATGTCTGTTCCGATGCATTATTCCTACTTTACTGCAACCCTCGCTCCCTCACATTGTTGAATGATCACACAATTTGCGTCCATATAAAATACTCTGGGTCCCTTGCGATGACCTTCTAAATCGAGATACGTTTCTACGGAAACGATAGGATTTTCTTTTGGGAGTCGAGTATCTCTTTTCCGATGCATTATTCCTCCTTTACTGCATCCCTCCCTCCTCACATTGACGAATTAACACACAATTTGCGTCCATATGAAATACTCTGGGTTTCCTGCATTGTCCTTCTAAATTGAGATACGTTTCTACGGAAACGTTAGGATTTTCTTTTGGGAGTCGAGTATCTCTTTTCCAATGCATTATACCTCCTTTACTGCATCCCTCGCTCCCTCACATTGACGAATTAACACACAATTTGCGTCAATATGAAATACTCTGGGTTTTCTGCCATCTCCTTCTAAATCGAGATACGTTTCTACGGAAACGATAGGATTTCCTTTTGTTAGTCGAGTATCTCTTTTCCGATGCATTGTTCCTCCTTTACTGCATCCCTCGCTCCCTCACATTGACGAGTTAACACACAATTTGCGTCCATATGAAATACTCTGGTTTCCCTGCATTGTCCTTCTAAATCGAGATACGTTTCTACAGAAACGAAAGGATTTTCTTTTGGGAGTCGAGTATCTCTGTTCCCATGCATTATTCCTCCTTTACTGCAACCCTCGCTCCCTCACATTGTTGAATGATCACACAATTTGCGTCCATATAAAATACTCTGGGTTCCCTGCGATGACCTTCAAAATCGAGATACGTTTCTACGGAAACAATGGGATTTTCTTTTAGGAGTCGAGTATCTCTTTTCCGATGCATTATTCCTCCTTTACTCCATCCCTCGCTCCCTCACATTGACGAATTAACACACAATTTGCGTCCATACGAAATACTCTGGGTTCCCTGCATTATCCCTCTAAATCGAGATATGATTCTACGGAAACGAAAGGATGTTCTTTTTGGAGACGAATATCTCTTTTTCGATGCATTATTCCTCCTTTACTGCATCCCGCGCTCCCTCACATTGACGAATTAACACACAATTTGCGTCAATATGAAATACTCTGGGTTCCCTGCATTGTCCTTCTAAATCGTGATACGTTTCTACGGAAACGAGAGGATTTTCTTTTGGGAGTCGAGTATCTCCTTTCCGATGCATTATTCCTCCTTTACTGTATCCCTCGCTCCCTCACATTGACGAATTAACACACAATTTGCGTCCATATGAAATACTCTGGGTTACCTGCATTGCCCTTATAAATCGAGATACGTTTCTATGGAAACAATAGGATGTTGTTTTGGGAGTCGAGTATCTCTTTTCCGATGCATTATGCCTACGATACTTCATTCCTCGCTCCCTCTCATTGACGATTTAACACACAATTTGCGTCCATATGAAATACTCTGGGTTCAATGCCGTCTCCTTCTAAATCGAGTTACGTTTCTACAGAAACGATAGGATTCTCTTTTGGGAGTCGAGTATCTCCTTTCCGCTGCATTATTCCTCCTTTACTGCATCCCTCGCTCCCTCACATTGACGAATGAACACACATATTGCGTCCATATAAAATACTCTGGGTTCCCTGCATTGTCCTTCTAAATCGAGATACGTTTCTATGGAAACGATAGGATTTTCTTTTGGGAGTCGAGTATCTCTTTTCCGATGCATTACTCCTCCTTTACTGCATCCCTCGCTCCCTCACATTGACGAATTAACACACAATTTGCGTCAATATGAAATACTCTGGGTTCCTTGCCATCTGCTTCTAAATCGAGTTACGTTTCTACGGAAACGATAGGATTTTCTTTTGGGAGTCGAGTATCTCTTTTCCGATGCATTATTCCTCCTTTACTGCATCCCTCGCTCCCTCACATTGACGAATTAACACACAATTGGCGTCCATATGAATACTCTGGATTCCCTGCATTGTCGTTCCAAATCGAGATACGTTTCTACGGAAACGATAGGATTTTCTTTTGGTAGTCTAGTATCTGTTGTCCGATGCATTATTCCTCCTTTACTGCATCCCTCGCTCCCTCACATTGACGAATAAACAAACAATTTGCGTCCATATGAGGTACTGTGGGTTCCCTGCCATCGCATTCTAAATCGAGATCCGATTCCACGGAAACGATAGAATTTCCTTTTGTGAGTCGATTATCTCTTTTCCGATGCATTATTCCCCCTTTACTGCATCCCGCGCTCACTCACATTGACGAATTAACACACAATTTGCGTCCATATGGAATACTCTGGGTTCCCTGCATTGTCCTTCTAAATCGAGATACGTTTCTACGGTAACGATAGGAATTTCTTTTGGGATTCTAGTATCTCTTTTCCGATGCATTATTCATCCTTTACTGCATCCCTAGCTACCTCACATTGACGAATTAACACACAATTTGCGTCCATATAAAATACTCTGGGTTCCCTGCGATGACCTTCTAAATCGTGATACGTTTCTACGGAAACAATAGGCTTTGCTTTTGGGAGTCGGGTATCTCTTTACCGATGTATTATTCCTCCTTTACTGCATCCCTCGCTCCCTCACATTGACGAATTAACAGACAATTTGCGTCCATATGAAATACTTTGGTTCCCTGCATTGTGCTTCTAAATACAGATACGTTTCTACGCAAACGAGAGGATTTTCTTTTGTGAGTCTAGTATCTGTTGTCCGATGCATTATTCCTCCTTTACTGCATCCCTCGCTCCCTCACATTGACGAATTAACACACAATTTGCGTCCATGTGAAATACTCTGGGATCCCTCCATTGTCCTTCTAAATCGAGATACGTTTCTACGGAAACGATAGGATTTTCTTTTGGGAGTCGAGTATCTCTTTTCCAATGCATTATTCCTCCTTTACTGCATCCCTCGCTCCCTCACATTGACGAGTTAACACACAATTTGCGTCTATATGAAATACTCTGGGTTCCTTGCATTGTCCTTCTAAATCGAGATACGTTTCTACGGAAACGAAAGGATTTTCTTTTGGGAGTCAAGTATGTCTGTTCCGATGCATTATTCCTACTTTACTGCAACCCTCGCTCCCTCACATTGTTGAATGATCACACAATTTGCGTCCATATAAAATACTCTGGGTCCATTGCGATGACCTTCTAAATCGAGATACGTTTCTACGGAAACGATAGGATTTTCTTTTGGGAGTCGAGTATCTCTTTTCCGATGCATTATTCCTCCTTTACTGCATCCCTCCCTCCTCACATTGACGAATTAACACACAATTTGCGTCCATATGAAATACTTTGGGTTTCCTGCATTGTCCTTCTAAATTGAGATACGTTTCTACGGAAACGTTAGGATTTTCTTTTGGGAGTCGAGTATCTCTTTTCCAATGCATTATACCTCCTTTACTGCATCCCTCGCTCCCTCACATTGACGAATTAACACACAATTTGCGTCAATATGAAATACTCTGGGTTTTCTGCCATCTCCTTCTAAATCGAGATACGTTTCTACGGAAACGATAGGATTTCCTTTTGTTAGTCGAGTATCTCTTTTCCGATGCATTGTTCCTCCTTTACTGCATCCCTCGCTCCCTCACATTGACGAGTTAACACACAATTTGCGTCCATATGAAATACTCTGGTTTCCCTGCATTGTCCTTCTAAGCCGAGATACGTTTCTACAGAAACGAAAGGATTTTCTTTTGGGAGTCGAGTATCTCTGTTCCCATGCATTATTCCTCCTTTACTGCAACCCTCGCTCCCTCACATTGTTGAATGATCACACAATTTGCGTCCATATAAAATACTCTGGGTTCCCTGCGATGACCTTCAAAATCGAGATACGTTTCTACGGAAACAATAGGATTTTCTTTTAGGAGTCGAGTATCTCTTTTCCGATGCATTATTCCTCCTTTACTCCATCCCTCGCTCCCTCACATTGACGAATTAACACACAATTTGCGTCCATACGAAATACTCTGGGTTCCCTGCATTATCCCTCTAAATCGAGATATGATTCTACGGAAACGAAAGGATGTTCTTTTTGGAGACGAATATCTCTTTTTCGATGCATTATTCCTCCTTTACTGCATCCCGCGCTCCCTCACATTGACGAATTAACACACATTTGGCGTCCATACGAAATACTCTGGGTTTCCTGCATTGTCCTTCAAAATCGTGATACGTTTCTACGGAAACGAGAGGATTTTCTTTTGGGAGTCGAGTATCTCCTTTCCGATGCATTATTCCTCCTTTACTGTATCC
This sequence comes from Schistocerca nitens, assembly GCF_023898315.1. NCBI lineage: Eukaryota > Metazoa > Arthropoda > Insecta > Orthoptera > Acrididae > Schistocerca > Schistocerca nitens. Next base: position 2,981,949 of record NW_026046060.1, read on the forward strand.
CTCGCTCCCTCACATTGACGAATTAACACACAATTTGCGTCCATATGAAATACTCTGGGTTACCTGCATTGCCCTTATAAATCGAGATACGTTTCTATGGAAACAATAGGATGTTGTTTTGGGAGTCGAGTATCTCTTTTCCGATGCATTATGCCTACGTTACTTCATTCCTCGCTCCCTCTCATTGACGATTTAACACACAATTTGCGTCCATATGAAATACTCTGGGTTCAATGCCGTCTCCTTCTAAATCGAGTTACGTTTCTACAGAAACGATAGGATTCTCTTTTGGGAGTCGAGTATCTCCTTTCCGCTGCATTATTCCTCCTTTACTGCATCCCTCGCTCCCTCACATTGACGAATGAACACACATATTGCGTCCATATAAAATACTCTGGGTTCCCTGCATTGTCCTTCTAAATCGAGATACGTTTCTATGGAAACGATAGGATTTTCTTTTGGGAGTCGAGTATCTCTTTTCCGATGCATTACTCCTCCTTTACTGCATCCCTCGCTCCCTCACATTGACGAATTAACACACAATTTGCGTCAATATGAAATACTCTGGGTTCCCTGCATTGTCCTTCTAAATCGAGATACGTTTCTACGGAAACGATAGGATTTTCTTTGGGAGTCGAGTATCTCTTTTTCGATGCATTATTCCTCCTTTACTGCATCCCTCGCTCCCTCACATTGACGAATTAACACACAATTGGCGTCCATATGAATACTCTGGATTCCCTGCATTGTCGTTCCAAATCGAGATACGTTTCTACGGAAACGATAGGATTTTCTTTTGGTAGTCTAGTATCTGTTGTCCGATGCATTATTCCTCCTTTACTGCATCCCTCGCTCCCTCACATTGACGAATAAACAAACAATTTGCGTCCATATGAGGTACTGTGGGTTCCCTGCCATCGCATTCTAAATCGAGATCCGATTCCACGGAAACGATAGAATTTCCTTTTGTGAGTCGATTATCTCTTTTCCGATGCATTATTCCCCCTTTACTGCATCCCGCGCTCACTCACATTGACGAATTAACACACAATTTGCGTCCATATGAAATACTCTGGGTTCCCTGCATTGTCCTTCTAAATCGAGATACGTTTCTACGGAAACGATAGGATTTTCTTTTGGGAGTCGAGTATCTCTTTTCCGATTCATTATTCCTCCTTAACTGCATCCCTCGCTCACTCACATTGACGAATTATATTACAATTTGCGTCCATATGAAATACTCTGGGTTCCATTCATTGTCTTTCTAAATCGAGATGCGTTTCTACGGAAACGATAGGATTTGCTTTTGGGAATGGAGTATCTCTTTACCGATGTATTATTCCGCCTTTACTGCATCCCTCGCTCCCTCACATTGACGAATTAACAGACAATTTGCGTCCATATGAAATACTCTGGGTTCCCTGCATTGTCCTTCTAAATCGAGATACGTTTCTACGCAAACGATAGGATTTTCTTTTGTGAGTCGAGTATCTCATTTCCCATGCATTATTCTTCCTTTACTGCATCCCTCGCTCCCTCACATTGACGAATTAACAAACAATTTGCGTCCATATGAAATACTCTGGGTTTCCTGCATTGTCCTTCTAAATCGAGATACGTTTCTACGGAAACGTTAGGACTTTCTTTTGGGAGTCGAGTATCTCTTTTCCAATGCATTATACCTCCTTTACTGCATCCCTAGCTCCCTCACATTGACGAATTAACACACAATTTGCGTCAATATGAAATACTCTGGGTTTTCTGCCATCTCCTTCTAAATCGAGATACGTTTCTACGGAAACGATAGGATTTCCTTTTGTTAGTCGAGTATCTCTTTTCCGATGCATTATTCCTCCTTTACTGCATCCCTCGCTCCCTCACATTGACGAGTTAACACACAATTTGCGTCCATATGAAATACTCTGGTTTCCCTGCATTGTCCTTCTAAATCGAGATACGTTTCTACGGAAACGAAAGGAATTTCTTTTGGGAGTCGAGTATCCCTGTTCCCATGCATTATTCCTCCTTTACTGCAACCCTCGCTCCCTCACATTGTTCAATGATCACACAATTTGCGTCCATATAAAATACTCTGGGTTCCCTGCGATGACCTTCTAAATCGAGATACGTTTCTACGGAAACAATAGGATTTTCTTCTAGGAGTCGAGTATCTCTTTTCCGATGCATTATTCCTCCTTTACTCCATTCCTCGCTCCCTCACATTGAGGAATTAACACACAATTTGCGTCCATACGAAATACTCTGGGTTCCCTGCATTATCCTTCTAAATCGAGATATGATTCTACGGAAACGAAAGGATGTTCTTTTTGGAGACGAATATCTCTTTTTCGCTGCATTATTCCTCCTTTACTGCATCCCGCGCTCCCTCACATTGACGAATTAACACACATTTGGCGTCCATACGAAATACTCTGGGTTCCCTGCATTGTCCTTCAAAATCGTGATACGTTTCTACGGAAACGAGAGGATTTTCTTTTGGGAGTCGAGTATCTCCTTTCCGATGCATTATTCCTCCTTTACTGTATCCCTCGCTCCCTCACATTGACGAATTAACACACAATTTGCGTCCATATGAAATACTCTGGGTTACCTGCATTGCCCTTATAAATCGAGATACGTTTCTATGGAAACGATAGGATGTTGTTTTGGGAGTAAAGTATCTCTTTTCCGATGCATTATTCCTACGTTACTTCATTCCGCGCTCCCTCTCATTGACGATTTAACACACAATTTGCATCCATATGAAATACTCTGGGTTCCCTGCCGTCTCCTTCTAAATCGAGTTACGTTTCCACAAAAACGATAGGATTTTCTTTTGGGAGGTGAGTATCTCCTTTCCGCTGCATTATTCCTCCTTTACTGCATCCCTCGCTCCCTCACATTGACGAATGAACACCCATATTGCGTCCATATAAAATTCTCTGGGTTCCCTGCATTGTCCTTCTAAATCGAGATACGTTTCTATGGGAACGATAGGATTTTCTGTTGGGAGTCGAGTATATCTTTTCCGATCTATTGTTCCTCGTTTACTGCATCCCTCGCTCCCTCACATTCACGAAATAACACACAATTTGCGTCCATATGAAATACTCTGGGTTCCCTGCATTATCCTTCTAAATCGAGATACGTTTCTATGGAAACGATAGGATTTTCTTTTGGGAGTCGAGTATCTCTTTTCCGATGCATTATTCCTCCTTTACTGCATCCCTCGCTCCCTCACATTGACGAACTAACACACAATTTGCGTCAGTATGAAATACTCTGGGTTCCCTGCATTGTCCTTCTAAATCGAGATACGTTTCTACGGAAACGATAGGATTTTCTTTTGGGAGTCGAGTATCGATTTTCCGATGCATTATTCCTCCTTTACTGCATCCCTCGCTCCCTCACATTGACGAATTAACACACAATTGGCGTCCATATGAATACTCTGGATTCCCTGCATTGTCGTTCCAAATCGAGATACGTTTCTACGGAAACGATAGGATTTTCTTTTGGTAGTCTAGTATCTGTTGTCCGATGCATTATTCCTCCTTTACTGCATCCCTCGCTCCCTCACATTGACGAATAAACAAACAATTTGCGTCCATATGAGGTACTGTGGGTTCCCTGCCATCGCATTCTAAATCGAGATCCGATTCCACGGAAACGTTAGAATTTCCTTTTGTGAGTCGATTATCTCTTTACCGATGCATTATTCCCCCTTTACTGCATCCCGCGCTCACTCACATTGACGAATTATATAACAATTTGCGTCCATATGAAATACTCTGGGTTCCATTCATTGTCTTTCTAAATCGAGATGCGTTTCTACGGAAACGATAGGATTTGCTTTTGGGAGTCGAGTATCTCTTTACCGATGTATTATTCCTCCTTTACTGCATCCCTCGCTCCCTCACATTGACGAATTAACAGACAATTTGCGTCCATATGAAATACTCTGGGTTCCCTGCATTGTCCTTCTAAATCGAGATACGTTTCTACGCAAACGATAGGATTTTCTTTTGTGAGTCGAGTATCTCATTTCCCATGCATTATTCTTCCTTTACTGCATCCCTCGCTCCCTCACATTGGCGAGTTAACACACAATTTGCGTCCATATGAAATACTCTGGGTTCCCTGCATTGTCCTTCTAAATCGACATACGTTTCTACGCAAACGAGGGGATTTTCTTTTGTGAGTCTAGTATCTGTTGTCCGATGCATTATTCCTCCTTTACTGCATCCCTCGCTCCCTCACATTGACGAATTAACAAACAATTTGCGTCTATATGAGGTACTCTGGGTTCCCTGCCATCGCATTCTAAATCGAGATACGATTCCACGGAAACGATAGAATTTCCTTTTGTGAGTCGATTATCTCTTTTCCGATGCATTATTCCCCCTTTACTGCATCCCGCGCTCACTCACATTGACTAATTAACACACAATTTGCGTCCATATGAAATACTCTGGGTTCCATTCATTGTCTTTCTAAATCGAGATGCTTTTCTACGGAAACGATAGGATTTGCTTTTGGGAGTCGAGTATCTCTTTACCGATGTATTATTCCTTCTTTACTGCATCCCTCGCTCCCTCACATTGACGAATTAACAGACAATTTGCGTCCATATGAAATACTCTGCGTTCCCTGCATTGTCCTTCTAAATCGAGATATGTTTCTACGCAAACGATAGGATTTTCTTTTGTGAGTCGAGTATCTCTTTTCCCATGCATTATTCTTCCTTTACTGCATCCCTCGCTCCCTCACATTGACGAATTAACACACAATTTTCGTTCATATGAAATACTCTGGGATCCCTCCATTGTCCTTCTAAATCGAGATACGTTTCTACGGAAACGATAGGATTTTCTTTTGGGAGTCGAATATCTCTTTTCCCATGCATTATTCCTCCTTTACTGCATCCCTCGCTAACTAACATTGACGAATTAACACACAATTTGCGTCAATATGAAATACTCTGGGTTCCCTGCATTGTCCTTCTAAATCGTGATACGTTTCTACGGAAACGATAGGTTTTTCTTTTGGGAGTCTAGTATCTGTTGTCCGATGCATTATTCCTCCTTTACTGCATCCCTCGCTCCCTCACATTGACGAATTAACAAATAATTTGCGTCCATATGGGGTACTATGGGTTCCCTGCCATCGCATACTAAATCGAGATACGATTCCACGGAAACGATAGAATTTCCATTTGTGAGTCGATTATCTCTTTTCCGATGCATTATTCCCCCTTTTCTGCATCCCGCGTTCACTCACATTGACGAATTAACACACAATTTTCGTCCATATGAAATATTCCGGGTTCCCTGCATTGTCCTTCTTAATCGAGATACGTTTCTACGGAAACAATAGGACTTTCTTTTGGGAGTCGAGTATCTCTTTTCCGATGCATTATTCCTCCTTTACTGCATCCCTCGCTCCCTCACATTGACGAATTAACACACAATTTGTGTCAATATGAAATATTCTGTGTTCATTGCATTGTCCTTCTAAATCGAGATACGTTTCTACGGAAACGATAGGATTTTCTTTTGGGAGTCGAGTATCTCTTTTCCGATGCATTATTCCTCCATCACTGCATCCCTCGCTCCCTCACATTGACGAGTTAACACACAATTTGCGTCCATATGAAATACTCTGGGTTCATTGCATTGTCCTTCTAAATCGAGATACGTTTCTACGGAAACGATGGGATTTTCTTTTGGGAGTCGAGTATCTCTGTTCCCATGCATTATTCCTCCTTTATTACATCCCTCGCTCCCTCACATTGTTGAAAGATCTCACAATTTTCATCCATATAAAATACTCTGGGTTCCCTGCATTGAAATTCTAAATCGAGATACGTTTCTACGGAAACAATAGGATTTTCTTTTGGGAGTCGAGTATCTCTTTTCCGATGCATTATTCCTCCTTTACTGCATCCCTCGCTCCCTCACATTGACGAATTAACACACAATTTGCGTCCATATCAAATACTCTGGGTTCCCTGCATTGTCCCTCTAAATCGAGATACGTTTCAAGGGAAACGATAGGATTTTCTTTTGGGAGTCGAGTATCTCTTATCCGATGCATTATTCCTCCTTTACTGCATCCCTCGCTCCCTCACATTGACGAATTAACACACAATTTGCGTCCATATGAAATACTCTGGGTTCCCTGCATTATCCTTCTAAATCGAGATATGATTCTACGGAAACGAAAGGATTATCTTTTGGGAAACGAATATCTCTTTTCCGATGCATTATTCCTCCTTTACTGCATCCCTCGCTCCCTCACATTCACGAAATAACACGAAATTTGCGTCCATATGAAATTCTCTGGGTTCCCTGCATTATCCTTCTAAATCGAGATACGATTCTTCGGAAACGATAGGATTTTCTTTTGGGAGTCGAATATATTTTTTTCCGATGCATTATTCCTCCTTTACTGCATCCCTCGCTCCATCACATTGACGAATTAACACACAATTTGGGTCCATATGAAATACTCTGTGTTCCCTGCATTGTCCTTCTAAGTCGAGATACGTTTCTACGGAAACGGTAGGATTTTCTTTTGGGAGTCGAGTATCTCTTTTCCGATTCATTATTCCTCCTTAACTGCATCCCTCGCTCACTCACATAGACGAATTATATAACAATTTGCGTCCATATGGAATACTCTGGGTTCCATTCATTGTCTTTCTAAATTGAGATGCTTTTCTACGGAAACGATAGGATTTGCTTTTGGGAGTCGAGTATCTCTTTACCGATGTATTATTCCTCCTTTACTGCATCCCTCGCTCCCTCACATTGACGAATTAACAGACAATTTGCGGCCATATGAAATACTCTGGGTTCCCTGCCTTGTCCTTCTAAATCGAGATACGTTTCTACGCAAACGATAGGATTTTCTTTTGTGAGTCGAGTATCTCTTTTCCCATGCATTATTCTTCCTTTACTGCATCCCTCGCTCCCTCACATTGACGAATTAACACACAATTTGCGTTCAAATGAAACACTCTGGGATCCCTGCATTGTCCTTCTAAATCGAGATACGTTTCTACGGAAACGATAGGATTTTCTTTTGGGACTCGAGTATCTCTTTTCCCATGCATTATTCCTCCTTTACTGCATCCCTCGCTCCTCACATTGACGAATTGACACACAATATGCGTCCATATGAAATACTCTGGGTTTCCTGCATTGTCCTTCTAAATCGAGATACGTTTCTACGAAAACGTTAGGATTTTCTTTTGGGAGTCGAGTATCTCTTTTCCAATGCATTATACCTCCTTTACTGCATCCCTCGCTCCCTCACATTGACGAATTAACACACAATTTGCGTCAATATGAAATACTCTGGGTTCCCTTCATTGTCCTTCTAAATCGCGATACGTCTCTACGGAAACGATAGGATTTTCTTTTGGGAGTCGAGTATCTCTTTTCCGATGCATTATTCCTCCTTTACTGCATCCCTCGCTCCCTCACATTGACGAGTTAACACACAATTTGCGTCCATATGAAATACTCTGGGTTCCCTGCATTGTCCTTCTAAATCGAGATACGTTTCTACGGAAACGAAAGGATTTTCTTTTGGCAGTCGAGAATCTCTGTTCCCATGCATTATTCCTCCTTTACTGCAACCCTCGCTCCCTCACATTGTTGAATGATCACACAATTTGCGTCCATATAAAATACTCTGGCTTCCCTGAGATGACCTTCTAAATCGAGATACGTTTCTACGGAAACAATAGGACTTTCTTTTAGGAGTCGAGTATCTCTTTTCCGATGCATTATTCCTCCTTTACTGCATCCCTCGCTCGCTCACATTGACGAATTAACACACAATTTGCGTCCATATGAAATACTCTGGGTTCCCTGCATTATCCTTCTAATTCGAGATATGATTCTACGGAAACGAAAGGATGTTCTTTTTGGAGACGAATATCTCTTTTTCGATGCATTATTCCTCCTTTACTGCATCCCGCGCACCCTCACATTGACGAATTAACACACAATTGGCGTCCATACGAAATACTCTGTGTTCCCTGCATTGTCCTACAAAATCGTGATACGTTTCTACGGAAACGATAGGATTTTCTTTTGGGAGTCGAGTATCTCTTTTCCGATGCATTATTCCTCCTTTACTGTATCCCTCGCTCCCTCACATTGACGAATTAACACACAATTTGCGTCCATATGATATACTCTGCGTTACCTGCATTGCCCTTATAAATCGAGATACGTTTCTATGGAAACGATAGGATTTTCTTTTGGGAGTCGAGTATCTCTTTTCCGATGCATTATACCTACGTTACTGCATCCCTCACTCCCTCACATTGACGATTTAACACACAATTTGCGTCCATATGAAATACTCTGGGTTCCCTGCATTGTCCTTCTAAATCGAGTTACGTTTCTACAGAAACGATAGGATTTTCTTTTGGGAGTCGAGTATCTCTTTTCCGATGCATTATTCCTCCTTTACTGCATCCCTCGCTCCCTCACATTGACGAGTTAACACACAATTTGCGTCCATATGAAATACTCTGGGTTCCCTGCATTGTCCTTCTAAATCGAGTTACGTTTCTACAGAAACGATAGGATTTTCTTTTGGGAGTCGAGTATCTCTGTTCCCATGCATTATTCCTCCTTTACTGCAACCCTCGCTCCCTCACATTGTTGAATGATCACACAATTTGCGTCCATATAAAATACTCTGGCTTCCCTGCGATGACCTTCTAAATCGAGATACGTTTCTACGGAAACAATAGGACTTTCTTTTAGGAGTCGAGTATCTCTTTTCCGCTGCATTATTCCTCCTTTACTGCATCCCTCGCTCACTCACATTGACGAATTAACACACAATTTGCGTCCATAAGAGTACTCTGGGTTCCCTGCATTGTCTTTCCAAATTGAGATACGTTTCTATGGAAACGATAGGATTTTCTTTTGGGAGTCTAGTATCTGTAGTCCGATGCATTATTCCTCCTTTACTCCAACCCTCGCTCCCTCACACTGACGAATTAACAAACAATTTCCGTCCATATGGAGTACTCTGGGTACCCCGCCATCGCATTCTGAATCGAGATACGATTCTACGGAAAAGATAGAATTTCCTTTTGTGAGTCGATCATCTCTTTTCCGATGCATTATTCCCCCTTTACTGCACCCGCGCTCACTCACATTGACGAATTAACACACAATTTGCGTCCATATGAAATACTCTGGGATTTCTGCATTGTCCTTCTAAATCGAGATACGTTTCTACGGAAACGATAGGGTTTTTATTTTGGGAGTCGAGAATATCTTTTCCCATGCATTATTCCTCCTTTACTACATCCCTCGCTCCCTCACATTGTTGAATGATCACACAATTTGCGTCCATATAAAATTCTCTGGGTTCCCTGCATTGAAATTCTAAATCGAGATACGTTTCTACGGAAACAAAAGGATTTTCTTTTGGGAGTCGAGTATCTCTTTTCCGATGCATTATTCCTCCTTTACTGCATCCCTCGCTCCCTCACATTGACGAAATAACACACAATTTGCGTCAATATGAAATACTCTGGGTTCCCTGCATTGTCCTTCTAAATCGAGATACGTTTCTATGGAAACGATAGGATTTTCTTTTGGGAGTCGAGTATATCTTTTCCCATACATTATTCCTCCTTTACTGCATCCCTCGCTCCTCACATTGACGAATTAACACACAATTTTCGTACATATGAAATACTCTGGGTTCCCTGCATTGTCCTTCTAAATCGAGATACGTGTCTAGGGAAACGATAGGATTTTCTTTTGGGAGTCGAGTATCTCTTTTCCGATGCATTATTCCTCCTTTACTGCATCCCTCGCTCCCTCACATTGACGAATTAACACACAATTTGGGTCCATATGAAATACTCTCTGTTTCCTGCATTGTCCTTCTAAGTCGAGATACGTTTCTACGGAAACGGTAGGATTTTCTTTTGGGAGTCGAGTACCTCTTTTCCGATTCATTACTCCTCCTTAACTGCATCCCTCGCTCACTCACATTGACGAATTATATAACAATTCGGGTCCATATGAAATACTCTGTGTTCCCTGCATTATCCTTCTAATTCGAGATACGTTTCTACGGAAACGATAGGGTTTTCTGTTTGGGAGTCGAATATCTCTTTTCCGATTCATTATTCCTCCTTAACTGCATGCCTCGCTCACTCACATTGACGAATTATATAACAATATGCGTCCATATGAAATTCTCTGGGTTCCATTCATTGTCTTTCTAAATCGAGATACGTTTCTACTGAAACGATAGGATTTGCTTTTGGGAGTCGAGTATCTCTTTACCGATGTATTATTCCTCCTTTACTGCATCCCTCACTCCCTCACATTGACGAAATAACAGACAATTTGCGTCCATATGAAATACTCTGGGTTCCCAGCATTGTCCTTCTAAATCGAGATACGTTTCTACGCTAACGGTAGGATTTTCTTTTGGGAGTCGAGTATCTCTTTTCCCATGCATTATTTTTCCTTTACTGCATCCCTCGCTCCCTCACATTGACGAATTAACACACAATTTGCGTCCATATGAAATACTCTTGGATCCCTGCATTGTCCTTCTAAATCGAGATACGTTTCTACGGAAACGATAGGATTTTCTTTTGGGAGTCGAGTATCTCTTTTCCGATGCATTATTCCTCCTTTACTGCATCTCTCGCTCCTCACATTGACGAATTAACACACAATTTGCGTCCATATGAAATAATCTGGGTGCCCTGCATTGTCCTTCTTAATCGAGATACGTTTCTACGGAAACGATAGGATTTTCTTTTGGGAGTCGAGTATCTCTTTTCCGATGCATTATTCCTCCTTTACTGCATCCCTCGCTCCCTCACATTGACGAATTAACACACAATTTGCGTCAATATGAAATATTCTGGGTTCCCTGCATTGTCCTTCAAAATCGAGATACGTTTCTACGGAAACGATAGGATTTTCTTTTGGGAGTCGAGTATCTCTTTTCCGATGCATTATTCCTCCATCACTGCATCCCTCGCTCCCTCACATTGGCGAGTTAACACACAATTTGCGTCCATATGAAATACTCAGGGTTCCCTGCTTTGTCCTTCTAAATCGAGATACGTTTCTACGGAAACGATAGGATTTTCTTTTGGGAGTCGAGTATCTCTTTTCCGATGCAATATTCCTCCTTTACTGCATCCCTCGCTCCCTCACATTGACGAATTAACACACAATTTGCGTCCATATGAATACTCTGGGTTCCCAGCATAGTCCTTCTAAATCGAGATACGTTTCTACGGAGACGATAGGATTTTCTATTGGAAGTCTAGTATCCTTTGTCCGATGCATTATTCCTCCTTTACTGCATCCCTTGATCCCTCACATTGACGAATCAACAAACAATTTGCGTCCATATGAAGTACTCTGGGTTCCCTGCCATCGCATTCTAAATCGAGATCCAATTCTACGGAAACGCTAGAATTTCCTTTTGTGGGTCGATTATCTCTTTTCCGATGCATTATTCCCCCTTTACTGCATCCCTCGCTCACTCACATTGACGAATTAACACACAATTTGCGTCCATATGAAATACTCTGGGATCCCTGCATTGACCTTCTAAATCGAGATACGTTTCTACGGAAACGATAGGATTTTCTTTTGGGAGTCGAGTATCTCTTTTCCCATGCATTATTCCTCCTTTACTGCATCCATCGCTCCTCACATTGACGAATTAACACACACTTTTCGTCCATATGAAGTACTCTGGGTTCCCTGCATTGTCCTTCTAAATCGAGATACGTTTCTACGGAAACGATAGGATTTTCTTTTGGGAGTCGAGTTCTCTTTTCCGATGCATTATTCCTCCTTTACTGCATCCCTCGCTCACTCACATTGACGAATTAAGACACAATTTGCGTCAACATGAAATATTCTGGGTTCCCTGCATGTCCTTCTAAATCGAGATACGTTTCTACGGAAACGATAGGATTTTCTTTTGGGAGACGAGTATCTCTTTTCCGATGCATTCTTACTCCATCACTACATCCCTTGCTCCCTCACATTTTCGAGTTAACACACAATTTGCGTTCATATGAAATACTCTGGGTCCCCTCCATTGTCCTTCTAAATCGAGATACGTTTCTACGGAAACGATAGGATTTTCTTTTGGGAGTCGAGTATCTCTTTTCGCATGCATTATTCCTCCTTTACTACATCCCTCGCTCCCTCACATTGTTGAATGATCACACAATTTGCGTCCATATAAAATACTCTGGGTTCCCTGCATTGACCTTCTATATCGAGATACGTTTCTACGGAAACAATAGGATTTTCTTTTGGGAGTCGAGTATCTCTTTTCCGATGCATTTTTCCTCCTTTACTGCATCCCTCGATCCCTCACATTGACTAATAACACACAATTTGCGTCCATGTGAAATACTCATGGTTCCCTGCATTATCCTTCTAAATCGAGATATGATTCTACGGAAACGAAAGGATTTTCTTTTGGGAGACGAATATCTCTTTTTCGATGCATTATTCCTCCTTTACTACATCCCGCGCTCCCTCACATTGACGTATTAACACACAATTTGCGTCCATACGAAATACTCTGTGTTACCTGCATTGTCATTCTAAATCGTGATACGTTTCTACGGAAACGATAGGATTTTCTTTTGGGAGTCAAGTATCTCCTTTCCGGTGCAATATTCCTAATTTACTGCATCCCTCGCTCCCTCACATTGACGAATTAACACACACTTTGCGACCATATGAAATACCCTGTGTTCCCTGCATTGTCCTTCTAAATCGAGATACGTTTCTACGGAAACGATAGGATTTTCTTTTGGGAGTCGAGTATCTCTTCTCCTATGCATTATTCTTCCTTAACTGCATCCCTCGCTCACTCACATTGACGAATTATTTAACAATTTTCGTCCATATGAAATGGTCTGGGTTCCATTCATTGTCTTTCTAAATCGAGAGGCGTTTCTACGGAAACGATAGGATTTGCTTTTGGGAGTCGAGTATCTCTTTACCGATGTATTATTCCTCCTTTACTGCATCCTTCGCTCCCTCACATTGACGAATTAACAGACAATTTGCGTCCATATGAAATACTCTGGGTTCCCTGCATTGTCCTTCTAAATCGAGATACGTTTCTACGCAAACGATAGGATTTTCTTTTGTGAGTCGGGTATCTCTTTTCCCATGCATTATTCTTCCTTTACTGCATCCCTCGCTCCCTCACATTGACGAGTTAACACACAATTTGCTTCCATATGAAAAACTCTGGGTTCCCTGCATTGTCCTTCTAAATCGAGATACGTTTCTACGGAAACGAAAGGATTTTCTTTTGGCAGTCAAGTATCTCTGTTCCCATGCATTATTACTCCCTTACTGCATCCCTCGCACCCTCACATTGTTGAATGATCACATAATTTGCGTCCATATAAAATACTCTGGGTTCCCTGCGTTGACCTTCTAAATCGAGATACGTTTCTACGGAAACCAAAGGATTTTCTTTTATGAGTTTAGTATCTCTTTTCCGATGCAATATTCCTCCTTTACTGCATCCCTCGCTCCCTCTCATAGACGAAATAACACACAATTTGCGTCCATATGAAATACTCTCGTTTCCCTGCATTATCCTTCTAAATCGAGATATGATTCTACGGAAACGAAAGGATGTTCTTTTTGGAGACGAATATCTCTTTTTCGATGCATTATTCCTCCTTTACTGCATCCCTCGCTCCCTCACATTCACGAAATAACACACAATTTGCGTCCATATAAAATACTCTGGGTTCCCTGCATTATCCTTCTAAATCGAGATACGTTTCTATGGAAACGATAGGATTTTTTTTTGGGGTCGAGTATCTCTTTTCCGATGCATTATTCCCCCTTTACTGCATCCCACGCTCACTCACATTGAGGAATTAACACACAATTTGCTTCCATATGAAATACTCTGGGATCCCTGCATTGTCCTAAATCGAGATACGTTTCTACGGAAACGATAGGATTTTCTTTTGGGAGTCGAGTATCTCTTTTCCCATGCATTATTCCTCCTTTACTGCATCCCTCGCTCCTCACATTGACGAATTAACACACAATTTGGGTCCATATGAAATACTCTGGGTTCCCTGCATTGTTCTTCTAAATCGAGATACGTTTCTACGGAAACGATAGGATTTTCTTTTGGGAGTCGAGTATCTCTTTTCCGATGCATTATTCCTCCTTTACTGCATCCCTCGCTCCCTCACATTGACGAATTAACACACAATTTGCGTTCATATGAAATACTCTGAGATCCCTGCACTGTCCTTCTAAATCGAGTTACGTTTCTACGGAAACGATAGGAGTTTCTGTTGGGAGTCGAGTATCTCTTTTCCCATGCATTATTCCTCCGTTACTGCATCCCTCTCTCCCTCACATTGACGAGTTAACACACAATTTGCGTCCATATGAAATACTCTGGGTTCCCTGCATTGTCCTTCTAAATCGAGATACGTTTCTACGGAAACGAAAGGATTTTCCTTTGGGAGTCAAGTATCTCTGTTCCCATGCATTATTCCTCCTTTACTGCATCCCTCGCACCCTCACATTGTTGAATGATCACATAATTTGCGTCCATATAAAGTACTCTGGGTTCCCTGCGTTTACCTTCTAAATCGAGATACGTTTCTACGGAAACAAAAGGATTTTCTTTTATGAGTCGAGTATCTCTTTTCCGATGCATTATTCCTCCTTTACTGCATCCCTCGCTGCCTCTCATAGACGAAATAACACTCAATTTGCGTCCATATGAAATACTCTGGGTTCCCTGCATTATCCTTCTAAATCGAGATATGATTCTACGGAAACGAAAGGATGTTCTTTTTGGAGACGAATATCTCTTTTTCGATGCATTATTCCTCCTTTACTGCATCCCGCGCTACCTCACATTGACGAATTAACACACAATTGGCGTCCATACGAAATACTCTGTGTTTCCTGCATTGTCCTTCTAAATCGTGATACGTTTCTACGGAAACGAAAGGATTTTCTTTTGGGAGTCGAGTATCTCTTTTCCGATGTATTATTCCTCATTTACTGTATCCCTCGCTCCCTCACATTCACGAATTAAACACAATTTGCGTCCATATGAAATACTCTGGGTTACCCGCATTGCCCTTATAAATCGAGATACGTTTCTATGGAAACGATAGATGTTGTTTTGGGAGTCGAGTATCTCTTTTCCGATGCATTTTTCCTACGTTACTGGATCCCTCGCTCCCTGACATTGACGATTTAACACACAATTTGCGTCCATATGAAATACTCTGGGTTCCCTGCCGTCTCCTTCTAAATCGAGTTACGTTTCTACAGAAACGATAGGATTTTCTTTTGGGAGTCGAGTATCTCTTTTCCGCTGCATTATTCCTCCTTTACTGCATCCCTCGCTCCCTCACATGGACGAATGAACACACATGTTGCGTCCATATAAAATACTCTGGGTTCCCTGCATTGTCCTTCTAAATCGAGATACGTTTCTATGGAAACGATAGGATTTTCTATTGGGAGTCGAGTATCTCTCTTCCGATGTATTGTTCCTCCTTTACTGCATCCCTCGCTCCCTCACATTCACGAAATAACACACAATTTGCGTCCATATGACATACTCTGGGTTCCCTGCATTATCCTTCTAAATCTAGATACGTTTCTATGGAAACGATAGGATTTTTTTTTTGGGTCGAGTATCTCTTTTCCGATGCATTATTCCTCCTTTACTGCATCCCTCGCTCCCTCACATTGACAAATTAACACACAATTTGCGTCCATATGAATACTCTGGGTTCCCTGCATTGTCGTTCCAAATCGAGATACGTTTCAACAGAAACGATAGGATTTTCTTTTGGGAGTCCAGTATCTGTTGTCCGATGCATTATTCCTCCTTTACTGCATCCCTCGCTCCCTCACATTGACGAATTAACAAACAATTTGCGTCCATATGAAGTACTCTGGGTTACCCGCCATCGCATTCTAAATCGAGTTACGATTCTACGGAAACGATAAAATTTCCTTTTGTGAGTCGATTATCTCTTTTCCGATGCATTATTCCCCCTTTACTGCATCCCGCGCTCACTCACATTGAGGAATTAACACACAATTTGCTTCCATATGAAATACTCTGGGATCCCTGCATTGTCCTAAATCGAGATACGTTTCTACGGAAACGATAGGATTTTCTTTTGGGAGTCGAGTATCTCTTTTCCCATGCATTATTCCTCCTTTACTGCATCCCTCGCTCCTCACATTGACTAATTAACACACAATTTGGGTCCATATGAAATACTCTGTGTTCCCTGCATTGTCCTTCTAAATCGAGATACGTTTCTACGGAAACGATAGGATTCTCTTTTGGGAATCGAGTATCTCTTTTCCGATGCATTATTCCTCCTTTACTGCATCCCTCGCTCACTCACATTGACGAATTAACACACAATTTGCGTCAATATGAAATATACTTTGTTCCCTGCATTGTCCTTCTCAATCGAGATACGTTTCTACGGAAACGATAGGATTTTCTTTTGGGAGTCGAGTATCTGTTTTCCGATGCATTATTCCTCCATCACTGCATCCCTCGCTCCCTCACATTGACGAGTTAACACACAGTTTGCGTCCATATGAAATACTCTGGGTTCATTGCATTGTCCTTCTAAATCGAGATACGTTTCTACGGAAACGATAGGATTTTCTTTTGGGAGGCCAGTATCTGTTGTCCGATGGATTATTCCTCCTTTACTGCATCCCTCGCTCCCTCACATTGACGAATTAACAAACAATTTGCGTCCATATGAAGTACTCTCGGTTACCTGCCATCGCATTCTAAATCGAGTTACGATTCTACGGAAACGATTAAATTTCCTTTTGTGAGGCGATTATCTCTTTTCCGATGCATTATTCACCCTTTACTGCATCCCGCGCTCACTCACATTGACGAATTAACACACAATTTGCTTCCATATGAAATACTCTGGGATCCCTGCATTGTCCTTCTAAATCGAGATACCTTTCTACGGAAACGACAGGATTTTCTTTTGGGAGTCGAGTATCTCTTTTCCGATGCATTATTCCTCCTTTACTGCATTCCTCGCTCCCTCACATTGACGAGTTAACACACAATTTGCGTCCATATGAAATACTCTGGGTTCCCTGCATTGTCCTTCTAAATCGAGATACGTTTCTACGGAAACGAAAGGATTTTCTTTTGGGAGTCGAGTATCTCTGTTCCCATGCATTATTCCTTCTTTACTTCATCCCTCGCACCCTCACATTGTTGAATGATCTCGTAATTTGCGTCCATATAAAATACTCTGGGTTCCCTGCGTTGACCTTCTAAATCGAGATACGTTTCTACGGAAACAATAGGATTTTCTTTTAGGAGTCGAGTATCTCTCTTCCGATGCATTATTCCTCCTTTACTGCATCCCTCGCTCCCTCTCATAGACGAAATAACACACAATTTGCGTCCATATGAAATACTCTGGGTTCCCTGCATTATCCTTCTAAATCGAGATATGATTCTACGGAAACGAAAGGATGTTCTTTTTGGAGACGAATATCTCTTTTCCAATGCATTATTCCTCCTTTACTGCATCCCGCGCTCCCTCACATTGACGAATTAACACACAATTGGCGTCCATACGAAATACTCTGTGTTCCCTGCATTGTCCTTCTAAATCGTGATACGTTTCTTTGGAAACGATAGGATTTTCTTTTGGGAGTCGAGTATCTCTTTTCCGATGCATTATTCCTCCTTTACTGCATCCCTCGCTCCCTCACATTGACGAATTAACACACAATTGGCGTCAATATGAAATATTCTTTGTTCCCTGCATTGTCCTTCTCAATCGAGATACGTTTCTACGGAAACGATAGGATTTTGTTTTGGAAGTCGAGTATCTCTTTTCCGATGCATTATTCCTCCATCACTGCATCCCTCGCTCCCTCACATTGACGAGTTAACACATAATTTGCGTCCATATGAAATTCTCTGGGTCATTGCATTGTCCTTCTAAATCGAGATACGTTTCTACGGAAAGGATAGGATTTTCTTTTGGGAGTTGAGTATCTCTGTTCCCATGCATTATTCCTCCTTTACTACATCCCTCCCTTCCCCACATTGTTGAATGATCACACAATTTGCGTTCATATAAAATACTCTGGGTTCCCTGCATTGAAATTCTAAATCGAGATACGTTTCTACGGAAACAATAGGATTTTCTCTTGGGAGTCGAGTATCTCTTTTCCGATGCATTATTCCTCCTTTACTGCATCCCTCGCTCCCTCACATTGACGAATTAACACACAATTTGCGTCCATATGAAATACTCTGAGTTCCTTGCCATCTGCTTCTAAATCAAGATACGTTTCTACGGAAACGATAGGATTTTCTTTTGGGAGTCGAGTATCTCTTTTCCGATGCATTATTCCTCCTTTACTGCATCCCTCGCTCCCTCACATTGACGAATTAACACACAATTTGCGTCCGAATGAAATACTCTGGGTTCCCTGCATTATCCTTCTAAATCGAGATATGATTCTACGGAAACGAAAGGATTATCTTTTGGGAGACGAATATCTCTTTTCCGATGCATTATTCCTCCTTTACTGCATCCCGCGCTCCCTCACATTGACGAATTAACACACAATTTGCGTCCATACGAAATACTCTGGGTTCCCAGCATTGTGCTTCTAAATCGTGATACGTTTCTACGGAAACTATAGGATTTTCTTTTGGGAGTCGAGTATCTCTTTTCCGATGTATTGTTCCTCCTTTACTGCATCCCTCGCTCCCTCACATTCACGAAATAACACACAATTTGCGTCCATATGAAATACTCAGGGTTCCCTGCATTATCCTTCTAAATCGAGATACAATTCTTCGGAAACGATAGGATTTTCTTTGCAAGTCGAATATATTTTTTTCCGATGCATTATTCCTCCTTTACTGCATCCCTCGCTCCATCACATTGACGAATTAACACACAATTTGGGTCCATATGAAATACTCTGTGTTCCCTGCATTGTCCTTCTAAGTCGAGATACGTTTCTACGGAAATGGTAGGATTTTTTTTTGGGAGTCGAGTATCTCTTTTCCGATTCATTATTCCTCCTTAACTGCATCCCTCGCTCACTCACATTGACGAATTATATAACAATTTGCGTCCATATGAAATACTCTGGGTTCCATTCATTGTCTTTCTAAATCGAGATGCGTTTCTACGGAAACGATAGGATTTTCTTTTGGGAGTCGAGTATCTCTTTTCCCATGCATTATTCCTCCTTTACTGCATCCCTCGCTCCTCACATTGACGAATTAACACAAAATTTGCGTCAATATGAAATACTCTGGGTTCCCTGCATTGTCCTTCTAAATCGAGATACGTTTCTACGGAAACGAAAGGATTTTCTTTTGGGAGTCGAATATCTCTGTTCCCATGCATTATTCCTCCTTTACTGCAACCCTCGCTCCCTCACATTGTTGAATAATCACACAATTTGCGTCCATATAAAATACTCTGCGTTCCCTGCATTGTCCTTCTAAATCCAGATACGTTTCTATGGAAACGACAGGATTTTCTTTTGGGAGTCGAGTATCTCTTTTCCGATGTATTGTTCCTCCTTTACTGCATCCCTCGCTCCCTCACATTCACGAAATAACACACAATTTGCGTCCATATGAAATACTCTGGGTTCCCTGCATTGAAATTCTAAATCGAGATACGTTTCTATGGGAACGATAGGATTTTCTTTTGGGAGCGAGTATCTCTTTTCCGATGTATTGTTCCTCCTTTACTGCATCCCTCTCTCCCTCTCATTCACGAAACAACACACAATTTGCGTCCATATGAAATACTCTGGGTTCCCTGCATTATCCATCTAAATCGAGATATGATTCTACGGAAACGAAAGGATGTTCTTTTTGGAGACGAATATCTCTTTTCCAATGCATTATTCCTCCTTTACTGCATCCCGCGCTCCCTCACATTGACGAATTAACACACAATTGGCGTCCATACGAAATACTCTGTGTTCCCTGCATTGTCCTTCTAAATCGTGATACGTTTCTTTGGAAACGATAGGATTTTCTTTTGGGAGTCGAGTATCTCTTTTCCGATGCATTATTCCTCCTTTACTGCATCCCTCGCTCCCTCACATTGACGAATTAACACACAATTGGCGTCAATATGAAATATTCTATGTTCCCTGCATTGTCCTTCTCAATCGAGATACGTTTCTACGGAAACGATAGGATTTTGTTTTGGAAGTCGAGTATCTCTTTTCCGATGCATTATTCCTCCATCACTGCATCCCTCGCTCCCTCACGTTGACGAGTTAACACATAATTTGCGTCCATATGAAATTCTCTGGGTCATTGCATTGTCCTTCTAAATCGAGATACGTTTCTACGGAAAGGATAGGATTTTCTTTTGGGAGTTGAGTATCTCTGTTCCCATGCATTATTCCTCCTTTACTACATCCCTCCCTTCCCCACATTGTTGAATGATCACACAATTTGCGTCCATATAAAATACTCTGGGTTCCCTGCATTGAAATTCTAAATCGAGATACGTTTCTACGGAAACAATAGGATTTTCTCTTGGGAGTCGAGTATCTGTTTTCCGATGCATTATTCCTCCTTTACTGCATCCCTCGCTCCCTCACATTGACGAATTAACACACAATTTGCGTCCACATGAAATACTCTGATTTCCTTGCCATCTGCTTCTAAATCAAGATACGTTTCTACGGAAACGATAGGATTTTCTTTTGGGAGTCGAGTATCTCTCTTCCGATGCATTATTCCTCCTTTACTGCATCCCTCGCTCCCTCACATTGACGAGTTAACACACAATTTGCGTCCATATGAAATACTCTGGGTTCCCTGCATTGTCCTTCTAAATCGAGATACGTTTCAACGGAAACGAAAGGATTTTCTTTTGGGAGTCGAGTATCTCTGTTCCCATGCATTATTCCTTCTTTACTTCATCCCTCGCACCCTCACATTGTTGAATGATCTCGTAATTTGCGTCCATATAAAATACTCTGGGTTCCCTGCGTTGACCTTCTAAATCGAGATACGTTTCTACGGAAACAATAGGATTTTCTTTTAGGAGTCGAGTATCTGTTTTCCGATGCATTATTCCTCCTTTACTGCATCCCTCGCTCCCTCACATTGACGAATTAACACACAATTTGCGTCCACATGAAATACTCTGATTTCCTTGCCATCTGCTTCTAAATCAAGATACGTTTCTACGGAAACGATAGGATTTTCTTTTGGGAGTCGAGTATCTCTCTTCCGATGCATTATTCCTCCATCACTGCATCCCTCGCTCCCTCACATTGACGAGTTAACACATAATTTGCGTCCATATGAAATTCTCTGGGTCATTGCATTGTCCTTCTAAATCGAGATACGTTTCTACGGAAAGGATAGGATTTTCTTTTGGGAGTTGAGTATCTCTGTTCCCATGCATTATTCCTCCTTTACTACATCCCTCCCTTCCCCACATTGTTGAATGATCACACAATTTGCGTCCATATAAAATACTCTGGGATCCCTGCATTGAAATTCTAAATCGAGATACGTTTCTACGGAAACAATAGGATTTTCTCTTGGGAGTCGAGTATCTCTTTTCCGATGCATTATTCCTCCTTTACTGCATCCCTCGCTCCCTCACATTGACGAATTAACACACAATTTGCGTCCATATGAAATACTCTGAGTTCCTTGCCATCTGCTTCTAAATCAAGATACGTTTCTACGGAAACGATAGGATTATCTTTTGGGAGTCGAGTATCTCTTTTCCGATGCATTATTCCTCCTTTACTGCATCCCTCGCTCCCTCACATTGACGAATTAACACACAATTTGCGTCCGAATGAAATACTCTGGGTTCCCTGCATTATCCTTCTAAATCGAGATATGATTCTACGGAAACGAAAGGATTATCTTTTGGGAGACGAATATCTCTTTTCCGATGCATTATTCCTCCTTTACTGCATCCCGCGCTCCCTCACATTGACGAATTAACACACAATTTGCGTCCATACGAAATACTCTGGGTTCCCAGCATTGTGCTTCTAAATCGTGATACGTTTCTACGGAAACTATAGGATTTTCTTTTGGGAGTCGAGTATCTCTTTTCCGATGTATTGTTCCTCCTTTACTGCATCCCTCGCTCCCTCACATTCACGAAATAACACACAATTTGCGTCCATATGAAATACTCAGGGTTCCCTGCATTATCCTTCTAAATCGAGATACAATTCTTCGGAATTCGATAGGATTTTCTTTTGGAAGTCGAATATATTTTTTTCCGATGCATTATTCCTCCTTTACTGCATCCCTCGCTCCATCACATTGACGAATTAACACACAATTTGGGTCCATATGAAATACTCTGTGTTCCCTGCATTGTCCTTCTAAGTCGAGATACGTTTCTACGGAAACGGTAGGATTTTTTTTTGGGAGTCGAGTATCTCTTTTCCGATTCATTATTCCTCCTTAACTGCATCCCTCGCTCACTCACATTGACGAATTATATAACAATTTGCGTCCATATGAAATACTCTGGGTTCCATTCATTGTCTTTCTGAATCGAGATGCGTTTCTACGGAAACGATAGGATTTGCTTTTGGGAGTCGTGTATCTCTTTACCGATGTATTATTCCTCCTTTACTACATCCCTCGCTCCCTCACACTGACGAATTAACAGACAATTTGCGTCCATATGAAATACCCTGGGTTCCCTGCATTGTCCTTCTAAATCGAGATACGTTTCTACGCAAACGATAGGATTTTCTTTTGGGAGTCGAGTATCTCTTTT
This sequence comes from Schistocerca nitens, assembly GCF_023898315.1. Classification (NCBI taxonomy): domain Eukaryota; kingdom Metazoa; phylum Arthropoda; class Insecta; order Orthoptera; family Acrididae; genus Schistocerca; species Schistocerca nitens. The sequence goes on from NW_026046060.1 coordinate 3,004,843, forward strand.
CCCATGCATTATTCTTCCTTTACTGCATCCCTCGCTCCCTCACATTGACGAATTAACACACAATTGGCGTTCATATGAAATACTCTGGGATCCCTGCATTGTCCTTCTAAATCGAGATACGTTTCTACGGAAACGATAGGATTTTCTTTTGGGAGTCGAGTATCTCTTTTCCCATGCATTATTCCTCCTTTACTGCATCCCTCGCTCCTCACATTGACGAATTAACACAAAATTTGCGTCCATATGAAATACTCTGGGTTCCCTGCATTGTCCTTCTAAATCGAGATACGTTTCTACGGAAACGAAAGGATTTTCTTTTGGGAGTCGAATATCTCTGTTCCCATGCATTATTCCTCCTTTACTGCAACCCTCGCTCCCTCACATTGTTGAATAATCACACAATTTGCGTCCATATAAAATACTCTGCGTTCCCTGCATTGTCCTTCTAAATCCAGATACGTTTCTATGGAAACGATAGGATTTTCTTTTGGGAGTCGAGTATCTCTTTTCCGATGTATTGTTCCTCCTTTACTGCATCCCTCGCTCCCTCACATTCACGAAATAACACACAATTTGCGTCCATATGAAATACTCTGTGTTCCCTGCATTGAAATTCTAAATCGAGATACGTTTCTATGGGAACGATAGGATTTTCTTTTGGGAGCGAGTATCTCTTTCCCGATGTATTGTTCCTCCTTTACTGCATCCCTCTCTCCCTCTCATTCACGAAACAACACACAATTTGCGTCCATATGAAATACTCTGGGTTCCCTGCATTATCCTTCTAAATCGAGATACGTTTCTATGGAAACGATAGGATTTTCTTTTCGGAGTCGAGTATCTCTTTTCCAATGCATTATTCCTCCTTTACTGCATCCCTCGCTGCCTCACATTGACGAATTAACACACAATTTGCGTCAATATGAAATACTCTGGGTTCCCTGCATTGTCCTTCTAAATCGAGATACGTTTCTACGGAAACGATAGGATTTTCTTTTGGGAGTCGAGTATCTCTTTTCCGATGCATTATTCCTCCTTTACTGCATCCCTCGCTCCCTCACATTGACGAATTAAACACAATTGGCGTCCATATGAATACTATGGATTCCCTGCATTGTCGTTCCAAATCGAGATATGTTTCTACGGAAACGATAGGATTTTCTTTTGGGATTCTAGTATCTGTTGTCCGATACATTATTCCTCCTTTACTGCATCGCTCGCTCCCTCACATTGACGAATTAACAAACAATTTGCGTTCATATGAGGTACTCTGGGTTCCCTGCCATCGCATTCTAAATCGAGATACGATTCCACGGAAACGATAGAATTTCCTTTTGTGAGTCGATTATCTCTTTTCCGATGCATTATTCCCCCTTTACTGCATCCCGCGCTCACTCACATTGACGAATTAACACACAATTTGCGTCCACATGAAATACTCTGGGATCCCTGCATTGTCCTTCTAAATCGAGATACGTTTCTACGGAAACGATAGGAATTTCTTTTGGGAGTCGAGTATCTCTTTTCCGATGCATTATTCCTCCTTTACTGCATCCCTCGCTCCCTCACATTGACGAATTAACACACAATTGGCGTCCATATGAATACTCTGGATTCCCTGCATTGTCGTTCCAAATCTAGATACGTTTCTACGGAAACGATAGGATTTTCTTTTGGGTGTCTCGTATCTGTTGTCCGATGCATTATTCCTCCTTTACTGCATTCCTCGCTCCCTCACATTGACGAATTATCAAACAATTTGCGTCCATATGAGGTACTCTGGGTTCCCTGCCATCGCATTCTATATCGAGATACGATTCCACGGAAACGATAGAATTTCCTTTTGTGAGTCGATTATATCTTTTCCGATGCATTATTCCCCTTTTACTGCATCCCGCGCTCACTCACATTGACGAATTAACACACAATTTGCGTCCATATGAAATATTCTGGATTCCCTGCATTGTCCTTCTAAATCGAGATACGTTTCTACGGAAACAATAGGATTTTCTTTTGGGAGTCGAGTATCTCTTTTCCAATGCATTATTCCTCCATCACTGCATCCCTCGCTCACTCACATTGACGAATTAACACACAATGTGCGTCCACATGAAATACTCTGGGATCCCTGCATTGTCCTTCTAAATCGAGATACGTTTCTACGGAAACGATAGGATTTTCTTTTGGGAGTTGAGTATCTCTTTTCCCATGCATTATTCCTAATTTACTGCATCCCTCGCTCCTCACATTGACGAATTAACACACAATTTGCGTCAATATGAAATACTCTGGGTTTCCTGCATTGTCCTTCTAAATCGAGATACGTTTCTACGGAAACGATAGGATTTTCTTTTGGGAGTCGAGTATCTCTTTTCCGATGCATTATTCCTCCTTTACTGCATCCCTCGCTCCCTCACATTGACGAATTAACACACAATTGGCGTCCATATGAATACTCTGGATTCCCTGCATTGTCGTTCCATATCGAGATACGTTTCTACGGAAACGATAGGATTTTCTTTTGGGTGTCTAGTATCTGTTGTCCGATGCATTATTCCACCTTTACTGCATCCCTCGCTCCCTCACATTGACGAATTAACAAACAATTTGCGTCCATATGAGGTACTCTGGGTTCCCTGCCATCGCATTCTAAATCGAGATACGATTCCACGGAAACGATAGAATTTCCTTTTGTGAGTCGATTATATCTTTTCCGATGCATTATTCCCCCTTTACTGCATCCCGCGCTCACTCACATTGACGAATTAACACACAATTTGCGTCCATATGAAATATTCTGGGATCCCTGCATTGTCCTTCTAAATCGAGATACGTTTCTACGGAAACGATAGGATTTTCTTTTGGGAGTCGAGTATCTCTTTTCCAATGCATTATTCCTAATTTACTGCATCCCTCGCTCCTCACATTGACGAATTAACACACAATTTGCGTCCATATGAAATACTCTGGGATCCCTGCATTGTCCTCCTAAATCGAGATACGTTTCTACGGAAACGATAGGATTTTCATTAGGGAGTCGAGTATCTCTTTTCCCATGCATTATTCCTAATTTACTGCGTCCCTCGCTCCTCACATTGACGAATTAACACACAATTTGCGTCCATATGAAATATTCTGGGTTCCCTGCATTGTCCTTCTAAATCGAGATACGTTTCTACGGAAACGATAGGATTTTCTTTTGGGAGTCGAGTATCTCTTTTCCGATGCATTATTCCTCCATCACTGCATCCCTCGCTCCCTCACATTGACGAGGTAACACACAATTTGCGTCCATATGAAATACTCTGGGTTCATTGCATTGTCCTTCTAAATCGAGATACGTTTCTACGGAAACGATAGGATTTTCTTTTGGGAGTCGAGTATCTCTGTTCCCATGCATTATTCCTCCTTTACTACATCCCTCGCTCCCTCACTTTGTTGAATGATCTCACAATTTGCATCCATATAAAATACTCTGGGTTCCCTGCATTGAAATTGTAAATCGAGTTACGTTTCTACGGAAACAATAGGATTTTCTTTTGGGAGTCGTGTATCTCTTTTCCGATGCATTATTCCTCCACCACTGCATCCCTCGCTCCCTCACATTGACGAGTTAACACACAATTTGCGTCCATATGAAATACTCTGGGTCCATTGCATTGTCGTTCTAAATCGAGATACGTTTCTACGGAAACGCTAGGATTTTCTTTTGGGAGTCGAGTATCTCTGTTCCCATGCATTATTCCTCCTTTCTACATCCCTCGCTCCCTCACATTGTTGAATGATCACACAATTTGCGCCCATATAAAATACTCTGGGTTCCCTGCATTGAAATTCTAAATCGAGATACGTTTCTACGGAAACAATAGGATTTTCTTTTGGGAGTCGAGTATCTCTTTTCCGATGCATTATTCCTCCTTTACTGCATCCCTCGCTCCCTCACATTGACGAAATAACACACAATTTGCGTCCATATAAAATACTATGGGTTCCCTGCATTGTCCTTCTCAAACGAGATACGTTTCTACGGAAACGATACGATTTTCTTTTGGTAGTTGAGTATCTCTTTTCCGATGCATTATTCCTCCTTTACTGCATTACTCGCTCCCTCACATTGACGAATTAACACACAATTTGCGTACATATGGAGTACTCTGGGATCCCTGCATTGTCTTTCTAAATCGAGATACGTTTCTACGGAAACAAAAGGATTTTTTTTGGGAGTCGAGTATCTCTTTTCCGATGCATTATTCCTCCTTTACTGCATCCCTCGCTCCCTCACATTGACGAAATAACACACAATTTGCGTCCATATGAAATACTCTGGGTTCCCTGCATTGTCCTTCTCAAACGAGATACGTTTCTACGGAAACGACAGGATTTTCTTTTGGGAGTCGAGTATCTCTGTTCCCATACATTATTCCTCCTTTACTACATCCCTCGCTCCCTCACTTTGTTGAATGATCTCACAATTTGCATCCATATAAAATACTCTGGGTTCCCTGCATTGAAATTCTAAATCGAGATACGTTTCTACGGAAACAATAGGATTTTCTTTTGGGAGTCGAGTATCTCTTTTCGATGCATTATTCCTCCTTTACTGCATCCCTCGCTCCCTCACATTGACGAATTAACAAACAATTTGCGTCCATATGAAGTACTCTGGGTTCCCTGCCATCGCATTCTAAATCGAGATACGATTCAACGGAAACGATAGAATTTCCTTTTGTGAGTCGATTATCTCTTTTCCGATGCATTATTCCCCCTTTACTGCATCCCGCGCTCACTCACATTGACGAATTAACACACAATTTGCGTCCACATGAAATACTCTGGGATCCCTGCATTGTCCTTCTAAATCGAGATACGTTTCTACGGAAACGATAGGAATTTCTTTTGGGAGTCGAGTATCTCTTTTCCGATGCATTATTCCTCCTTTACTGCATCCCTCGCTCCCTCACATTGACGAATTAACACACAATTGGCGTCCATATGAATACTCTGGATTCCCTGCATTGTCGTTCCAAATCGAGATACGTTTCTACGGAAACGATAGGATTTTCTTTTGGGTGTCTCGTATCTGTTGTCCGATGCGTTATTCCTCCTTTACTGCATCCCTCGCTCCCTCACATTGACGAATTATCAAACAATTTGCGTCCATATGAGGTACTCTGGGTTCCCTGCCATCGCATTCTATATCGAGATACGATTCCACGGAAACGATAGAATTTCCTTTTGTGAGTCGATTATATCTTTTCCGATGCATTATTCTCCTTTTACTGCATCCCGCGCTCACTCACATTGACGAATTAACACACAATTTGCGTCCATATGAAATATTCTGGGATCCCTGCATTGTCCTTCTAAATCGAGATACGTTTCTACGGAAACGATAGGATTTTCTTTTGGCAGTCGAGTATCTCTTTTCCCATGCATTATTCCTAATTTACTGCATCCCTCGCTCCTCACATTGACGAATTAACACACAATTTGCGTCCATATGAAATACTCTGGGATCCCTGCATTGTCCTTCTAAATCGAGATACGTTTCTACGGAAACGATAGGATTTTCATTAGGGAGTCGAGTATCTCTTTTCCCATGCATTATTCCTAATTTACTGCATCCCTCGCTCCTCACATTGACGAATTAACACACAATTTGCGTCCATATGAAATACTCTGGGATCCCTGCATTGTCCTTCTAAATCGAGATACGTTTCTACGGAAACGATAGGATTTTCTTTTGGGAGTCGAGTATCTCTTTTCCGATGCATTATTCCTCCATCACTGCATCCCTCGCTCCCTCACATTGACGAGTTAACACACAATTTGCGTCCATATGAAATACTTTGGGTTCATTGCATTGTCCTTCTAAATCGAGATACGTTTCTACGGAAACGATAGGATTTTCTTTTGGGAGTCGAGTATCTCTGTTCCCATGCATTATTCCTCCTTTACTACATCCCTCGCTCCCTCACTTTGTTGAATGATCTCACAATTTGCATCCATATAAAATACTCTGGGTTCCCTGCATTGAAATTCTAAATCAAGATACGTTTCTACGGAAACAGTAGGATTTTCTTTTGGGAGTCGAGTATCTCTTTTCGATGCATTATTCCTCCTTTACTGCATCCCTCGGTCCCTCACATTGACGAATTAACAAACAATTTGCGTCGATATGAAGTACTCTGGGTTCCCTGCCATCGCATTCTAAATCGAGATACGATTCAACGGAAACGATAGAATTTCCTTTTGTGAGTCGATTATCTCTTTTCCGATGCATTATTCCCCCTTTACTGCATCCCGCGCTCACTCACATTGACGAATTAACACACAATTTGCGTCCACATGAAATACTCTGGGATCCCTGCATTGTCCTTCTAAATCGAGATACGTTTCTACGGAAACGATAGGATTTTCTTTTGGGAGTTGAGTATCTCTTTTCCCATGCATTATTCCTAATTTACTGCATCCCTCGCTCCTCACATTGACGAATTAACACACAATTTGCGTCAATATGAAATACACTGGGTTTCCTGCATTGTCCTTCTAAATCGAGATACGTTTCTACGGAAACGATAGGATTTTCTTTTGGGAGTCGAGTATCTCTTTTCCGATGCATTATTCCTCCTTTACTGCATCCCTCGCTCCCTCACATTGACGAATTAACAAACAATTTGCATCCATATGAAGTACTCTGGGATCCCTGCATTGTCCTTCTAAATCAAGATACGTTTCTACGGAAACGATAGGATTTTCTTTTGGGAGTCGAGTATCTCTTTTCCGATGCATTATTCCTCCACCACTGCATCCCTCGCTCCCTCACATTGACGAGTTAACACACAATTTGCGTCCATATGTATTACTCTGGGTTCATTGCATTGTCGTTCTAAATCGAGATACGTTTCTACGGAAACGCTAGGATTTTCTTTTGGGAGTCGAGTATCTCTGTTCCCACGCATTATTCCTCCTTTACTACATCCCTCGCTCCCTCACATTGTTGAATGATCACACAATTTGCGCCCATATAAAATACTCTGGGTTCCCTGCATTGAAATTCTAAATCGAGATACGTTTCTACGGAAACAATAGGATTTTCTTTTGGGAGTCGAGTATCTCTTTTCCGATGCATTATTCCTCCTTTACTGCATCCCTCGCTCCCTCACATTGACGAAATAACACACAATTTGCGTCCATATAAAATACTATGGGTTCCCTGCATTGTCCTTCTCAAACGAGATACGTTTCTACGGAAACGATAGGATTTTCTTTTGGTAGTTGAGTATCTCTTTTCCGATGCATTATTCCTCCTTTACTGCATAACTCGCTCACTCATATTGACGAATTAACACACAATTTGCGTACATATGGAGTACTCTGGGATCGCTGCATTGTCTTTCTAAATCGAGATACGTTTCTACGGAAACAAAAGGATTCTTTTTGGGAGTCGAGTATCTCTTTTCCGATGCATTATTCCTCCTTTACTGCATCCCTCGCTCCCTCACATTGACGAAATAACACACAATTTGCGTCCATATGAAATACTCTGGGTTCCCTGCATTGTCCTTCTCCAACGAGATACGTTTCTACGGAAACGATAGGATTTTCTTTTGGGAGTTGAGTATCTCTTTTCCGATGCATTATTCCTCCTTTACTGCATTACTCGCTCCCTCACATTGACGAATTAACACACAATTTGCATCCATATGAAATACTCTGGGTTCCTTGCCATCTCCTTCTAAATCGTGATACGTTTCTACGGAAACGATAGGATTTTCTTTTGGGAGTCGAGTATCTCTTTTCCGATGCATTATTCCTCCTTTACTGCATCCCTCGCTCCCTCAAATTGACGAATTAACACACAGTTTGCGTCCATACGAAATACTCTGGGTTCCCTGCATTGTCCCTCTTAATCGAGATACGTTTCAAAGGAAACGATAGGATTTTCTTTTAGGAGTCGAGTATCTCTTTTCCGATGCATTATTCCTCCTTTACTGCATCCCTCGCGCCCTCACATTCACGAATTAACACACAATTTGCGTCCATATGAAATACTCTGGGTTCCCTGCATTGACCTTCTAAATCGAGATACGTTTCTACGGAAACGATAGGATTTTCTTTTGGGAGTCGTGTATCTCTTTTCCGGTGCATTATTCCTCCTTACTGCATCCCTCGCTCCCTCACATTGACGAATTAACACACAATTTGCGTCCATCTGAAATACTCTGGGTTCCTTGCTATCTCCTTCTAAATCGAGATACGTTTCTACGGAAACGATAGGATTTTCTTTTGGGAGACGAGTATCTCTTTTCCGATGTATTATTCCTCCTTTACTGCATCCCTCGCTCCCTCACATTGACGAATTAACAAACAATTTGCATCCATATGAAGTACTCTGGGATCCCTGCATTGTCCTTCTAAATCAAGATACGTTTCTACGGAAACGATAGGATATTCTTTTGGGAGTCGAGTATCTCTTCTCCCATGCATTATTCCTAATTTACTGCATCCCTCGCTCCTCACAGTGACGAATTAACACACAATTTGCGTCCATATGAAATACTCTGGGTTCCCTGCATTGTCCTTCTAAATCGAGATACGTTTCTACGGAGACGATAGGATTTCCTTTTGGGAGTCGAGTATCTCTTTTCCGATGCATTATTCCTCCTTTACTGCATCCCTCGCTCCCTCATATTGACGAATTAACACACAATTTGCGTCAATATGAAATATTCTGGGTTCCCTGCATTGTCCTTCTAAATCGAGATACGTTTCTATGGAAACGATAGGATGTTGTTTTGGGAGTCGAGTATCTCTTTTCCGATGCATTATTCCTACGTTACTGCATCCCTCGCTCCCTCACATTGACAATTTAACACACAATTTGCGTCCATATGAAATACTCTGGGTTCCCTGCCGTCTCCTTCTAAATCGAGTTACGTTTCTACAGAAACGATAGGATTTTCTTTTGGGAGTCGAGTATCTTTTCCGCTGCATTATTCCTCCTTTACTGCATCCCTCGCTCCCTCACATTGACGAATGAACACACATTTTGCGTCCATATAAAATACCCTGCATTCCCTGCATTGTCCTTCTAAATCGAGATACGTTTCTATGGAAACGATAGGATTTTCTTTTGGGAGTCGAGTATCTCTTTTCCGATGTATTGTTCCTCCTTTACTGCATCCCTCGCTCCCTCACATTCACGAAATAACACACAATTTGCGTCCATATGAAATACTCTGGGTTCCCTTAATTATCCTTCTAAATCGAGATACTTTTCTATGGAAAAGATAGGATTTTCTTTTGGGAGTCGAGTATCTCTTTTCCGGTGCATTATTCCTCCTTTACTGCATCCCTCGCTCCCTCACATTGACGAATTAACACACAATTTGAGTCAATGTGAAGTATTCTGGGTTCCCTGCATTGTCCTTCTAAATCGAGATACGTTTGTACGGAAACGATAGGATTTTCTTTTGGGAGTCGAGTATCTCTTTTCCCATGCATTATTCCTAATTTACTGCATCCCTAGCTCCTCACATTGACGAATTAACACACAATTTGCGTCCATATGAAATATTCTGTTTTCCCTGCATTGTCCTCCTAAATCGAGATACGTTTCTACGGAAACAATAGGATTTTCTTTTGGGAGTCGAGTATCTCTTTTCCCATGCATTATTCCTAATTTACTGCATCCCTCGCTCCTCACAGTGACGAATTAACACACAATTTGCGTCCATATGAAATACTCTGGGTTCCCTGCATTGTCCTTCTAAATCGAGATACGTTTCTACGGAATCGATAGGTTTTCCTTTTGGGAGTCGAGTATCTCTTTTCCGATGCATTATTCCTCCTTTACTGCATCCCTCGCTCCCTCACATTGACGAATTAACACACAATTTGCGTCAATATGAAATATTCTGGGTTCCCTGCATTGTCCTTCTAAATCGAGATACGTTTCTACGGAAACGATAGGAATTTCTTTTGGGATTGTAGTATCTCTTTTCCGATGCATTATTCCTCCTTTACTGCATCCCTAGCTCCCTCACATTGACGAATTAACACACAATTTGCGTCCGTATGAAATACTCTGGGTTCCTTGCCATCTGCTTCTAAATCGAGTTACGTTTCTACGGAAACGATAGGATTTTCTTTTGGGAGTCGAGTATCTCTTTTCCGATGCATTATTCCTCCTTTACTGCATCCCTCGCTCCCTCACATTGACGAATTAACACACAATTTGCGTCCATATGAAATACTCTGTGTTCCCTGCATTATCCTTCTAAATCGAGATACGTTTCTACGGAAACGATAGGATTTTCTTTTGGGAGTCGAGTATCTCCTTTCCGATGCAATATTCCTCCATTACTGCATCCCTCGCTCCCTCACATTGACGAAATAACACACAATTTGCGTCCATATGGAATACTCTGGGTTCCCTGCATTGTCCTTCTAAATCGAGATACGTTTCTACGGTAACGATAGGAATTTCTTTTGGGAGTCTAGTATCTCTTTTCCGATGCATTATTCATCCTTTACTGCATCCCTAGCTACCTCACATTGACGAATTAACACACAATTTGCGTCCATATAAAATACTCTGGGTTCCCTGCGATGACCTTCTAAATCGAGATACGTTTCTACGGAAACAATAGGCTTTGCTTTTGGGAATCGGGTATCTCTTTACCGATGTATTATTCCTCCTTTACTGCATCCCTCGCTCCCTCACATTGACGAATTAACAGACAATTTGCGTCCATGTGAAATACTTTGGGTTCCCTGCATTGTGCTTCTAAATACAGATACGTTTCTACGCAAACGAGAGGATTTTCTTTTGTGAGTCTAGTATCTGTTGTCCGATGCATTATTCCTCCTTTACTGCATCCCTCGCTCCCTCACATTGACGAATTAACACACAATTTGCGTCCATATGAAATACTCTGGGTTCCCTGCATTGTCCTTCTAAATCGAGATACGTTTCTACGCAAACGATAGGATTTTCTTTTGTGAGTCGAGTATCTCATTTCCCATGCATTATTCTTCCTTTACTGCATCCCTCGCTCCCTCACATTGACGAATTAACACACAATTTGCTTCAATATGAAATACTCTGGGTTTTCTGCCATCTCCTTCTAAATCGAGATACGTTTCTACGGAAACGATAGGATTTCCTTTTGTTAGTCGAGCATCTCTTTTCCGATGCATTGTTCCTCCTTTACTGCATCCCTCGCTCCCTCACATTGAAGAGTTAACACACAATTTGCGTCCATATGAAATACTCTGGTTTCCCTGCATTGTCCTTCTAAATCGAGATACGTTTCTACAGGTACGAAAGCATTTTTTTTGGGAGTCGAGTATCTCTGTTCCCATGCATTATTCCTCCTTTACTGCAACCCTTGCTCCCTCACATTGTTGAATGATCACACAATTTGCGTCCATATAAAATACTCTGGGTTCCCTGCGATGACCTTCTAAATCGAGATACGTTTCTACGGAAACAATAGGATTTTCTTTTAGGAGTCGAGTATCTCTTTTCCGATGCATTATTCCTCCTTTACTCCATCCCTCCCTCCCTCACATTGACGAATTAACACACAATTTGCGTCCGTACGAAATACTCTGGGTTCCCTGCATTATCCTTCTAAATCGAGATATGATTCTACGGAAACGAAAGGATGTTCTTTTTGGAGACGAATATCTCTTTTTCGATGCATTATTCCTCCTTTACTGCATCCCGCGCTCCCTCACATTGACGAATTAACACACATTTGGCGTCCATACGAAATACTCTGGGTTCCCTGCATTGTCCTTCAAAATCGTGATACGTTTCTACGGAAACGAGAGGATTTTCTTTTGGGAGTCGAGTATCTCCTTTCCGATGCATTATTCCTCCTTTACTGTATCCCTCGCTCCCTCACATTGACGAATTAACACACAATTTGCGTCCATATGAAATACTCTGGGTTACCTGCATTGCCCTTATAAATCGAGATACGTTTCTATGGAAACGATAGGATGTTGTTTTGGGAGTCGAGTATCTCTTTTCCGATGCATTATTCCTACGTTACTTCATTCCTCGCTCCCTCTCATTGACGATTTAACACACAATTTGCATCCATATGAAATACTCTGGGTTCAATGCCGTCTCCTTCTAAATCGAGTTACGTTTCTACAGAAACGATAGGATTTTCTTTTGGGAGTCGAGTATCTCCTTTCCGCTGCATTATTCCTCCTTTACTGCATCCCTCGCTCCCTCACATTGACGAATGAACACACATATTGCGTCCATATAAAATACTCTGGGTTCCCTGCATTGTCCTTCTAAATCGAGATACGTTTCTATGGAAACGATAGGATTTTCTTTTGGGAGTCGAGTATCTCTTTTCCGATGCATTACTCCTCCTTTACTGCATCCCTCGCTCCCTCACATTGACGAATTAACACACAATTTGCGTCAATATGAAATACTCTGGGTTCCCTGCACTGTCCTTCTAAATCGAGATACGTTTCTACGGAAACGATAGGATTTTCTTTGGGAGTCGAGTATCTCTTTTCCGATGCATTATTCCTCCTTTACTGCATCCCTCGCTCCCTCACATTGACGAATTAACACACAATTGGCGTCCATATGAATACTCTGGATTCCCTGCATTGTCGTTCCAAATCGAGATACGTTTCTACGGAAACGATAGGATTTTCTTTTGGTAGTCTAGTATCTGTTGTCCGATGCATTATTCCTCCTTTACTGCATCCCTCGCTCCCTCACATTGACGAATAAACAAACAATTTGCGTCCATATGAGGTACTGTGGGTTCCCTGCCATCGCATTCTAAATCGAGAACCGATTCCACGGAAACGATAGAATTTCCTTTTGTGAGTCGATTATCTCTCTTCCGATGCATTATTCCCCCTTTACTGCATCCCGCGCTCACTCACATTGACGAATTAACACACAATTTGCGTCCATATGAAATACTCTGGGTTCCCTGCATTGTCCTTCTAAATCGAGATACGTTTCTACGGAAACGATAGGATTTTCTTTTGGGAGTCGAGTATCTCTTTTCCGATTCATTATTCCTCCTTAACTGCATCCCTCGCTCACTCACATTGACGAATTATATTACAATTTGCGTCCATATGAAATACTCTGGGTTCCATTCATTGTCTTTCTAAATCGAGATGCGTTTCTACGGAAACGATAGGATTTGCTTTTGGGAATGGAGTATCTCTTTACCGATGTATTATTCCGCCTTTACTGCATCCCTCGCTCCCTCACATTGACGAATTAACAGACAATTTGCGTCCATATGAAATACTCTGGGTTCCCTGCATTGTCCTTCTAAATCGAGATACGTTTCTACGCAAACGATAGGATTTTCTTTTGTGAGTCGAGTATTTCATTTCCCATGCATTATTCTTCCTTTACTGCATCCCTCGCTCCCTCACATTGACGAATTAACAGACAATTTGCGTCCATATGAAATACTCTGGGTTTCCTGCATTGTCCTTCTAAATCGAGATACGTTTCTACGGAAACGTTAGGACTTTCTTTTGGGAGTCGAGTATCTCTTTTCCAATGCATTATACCTCCTTTACTGCATCCCTAGCTCCCTCACATTGACGAATTAACACACAATTTGCGTCAATCTGAAATACTCTGGGTTTTCTGCCATCTCCTTCTAAATCGAGACACGTTTCTACGGAAACGATAGGATTTCCTTTTGTTAGTCGAGTATCTCTTTTCCGATGCATTATTCCTCCTTTACTGCATCCGTCGCTCCCTCACATTGACGAGTTAACACACAATTTGCGTCCTTATGAAATACTCTGGTTTCCCTGCATTGTCCTTCTAAATCGAGATACGTTTCTACGGAAACGAAAGGAATTTCTTTTGGGAGTCGAGTATCTCTGTTCCCATGCATTATTCCTCCTTTACTGCAACCCTCGCTCCCTCACATTGTTGAATGATCACACAATTTGCGTCCATATAAAATACTCTGGGTTCCCTGCGATGACCTTCTAAATCGAGATACCTTTCTACGGAAACAATAGGATTTTCTTTTAGGAGTCGAGTATCTCTTTTCCGATGCATTATTCCTCCTTTACTCCATTCCTCGCTCCCTCACATTGAGGAATTAACACACAATTTACGTCCATACGAAATACTCTGGGTTCCCTGCATTATCCTTCTAAATCGAGATATGATTCTACGGAAACGAAAGGATGTTCTTTTTGGAGACGAATATCTCTTTTTCGATGCATTATTCCTCCTTTACTGCATCCCGCGCTCCCTCACATTGACGAATTAACACACATTTGGCGTCCATACGAAAAACTCTGTGTTCAATGCATTGTCCTTCAAAATCGTGATACGTTTCTTCGGAAACGAGAGGATTTTCTTTTGGGAGTCGAGTATCTCCTTTCCGATGCATTATTCCTCCTTTACTGTATCCCTCGCTCCCTCACATTGACGAATTAACACACAATTTGCGTCCATATGAAATACTCTGTGTTACCTGCATTGCCCTAATAAATCGAGATACGTTTCTATGGAAACGATAGGATGTTGTTTTGGGAGTCGAGTATCTCTTTTCCGATGCATTATTCCTACGTTACTTCATTCCTCGCTCCCTCTCATTGACGATTTAACACACAATTTGCATCCATATGAAATACTCTGGGTTCCCTGCCGTCTCCTTCTAAATCGAGTTACGTTTCTACAGAAACGATAGGATTTTCTTTTGGGAGTCGAGTATCTCCTTTCCGCTGCATTATTCTTCCTTTACTGCATCCCTCGCTCCCTCACATTGACGAACGAACACACATATTGCGTCCATATAAAATACTCTGGGTTCCCTGCATTGTCCTTCTAAATCGAGATACGTTTCTATGGAAACGATAGGATTTTCTGTTGGGAGTCGAGTATATCTTTTCCGATCTATTGTTCCTCGTTTACTGCATCCCTCGCTCCCTCACATTCACGAAATAACACACAATTTGCGTCCATATGAAATACTCTGGGTTCCCTGCATTATCCTTCTAAATCGAGATACGTTTCTATGGAAACGATAGGATTTTCTTTTGGGAGTCGAGTATCTCTTTTCCGATGCATTATTCCTCCTTTACTGCATCCCTCGCTCCCTCACATTGACGAATTAACACACAATTTGCGTCAATATGAAATACTCTGGGTTCCCTGCATTGTCCTTCTAAGTCGAGATACGGTTCTACGGAAACGATAGGATTTTCCTTTGGGAGTCGAGTATCGATTTTCCGATGCATTATTCCTCCTTTACTGCATCCCTCGCTCCCTCACATTGACGAATTGACACACAATTGGCGTCCATATGAATACTCTGGATTCCCTGCATTGTCGTTCCAAATCGAGATACGTTTCTACGGAAACGATAGGATTTTCTTTTGGTAGTCTAGTATCTCTTTACCGATGTATTATTCCTCCTTTACTGCATCCCTCGCTCCCTCACATTGACGAATTAACACACAATTTGCGTCAATATGAAATACTCTGGGTTCCCTGCATTGTCCTTCTAAATCGAGATACGTTTCTACGGAAAAGATAGGATTTTCTTTTGGGAGTCGAGTATCGATTTTCCGATGCATTATTCCTCCTTTACTGCATCCCTCGCTCCCTCACATTGACGAATAAACAAACAATTTGCGTCCATATGAGGTACTGTGGGTTCCCTGCCATCGCATTCTAAATCGAGATCCGATTCCACGGAAACGATAGAATTTCCTTTTGTGAGTCGATTATCTCTTTACCGATGCATTATTCCCCCTTTACTGCATCCCGCGCTCACTCACATTGACGAATTAACACACAATTTGCGTCCATATGAAATACTCTGGGTTCCCTGCATTGTCCTTCTAAATCGAGATACGTTTCTACGGAAACGATAGGATTTTCTTTTGGGAGTCGAGTATCTCTTTTCCGATTCATTATTCCTCCTCAACTGCACCCTCGCTCACTCACATTGACGAATTATATAACAATTTGCGTCCATATGAAATACTCTGGGTTCCATTCATTGTCTTTCTAAATCGAGATGCGTTTCTACGGAAACGATAGGATTTGCTTTTGGGAGTCGAGTATCTCTTTAATGATGTATTATTCCTCCTTTACTGCATCCCTCGCTCCCTCACATTGACGAATTAACAGACAATTTGCGTCCATATGAAATACTCTGGGTTCCCTCCATTGTCCTTCTAAATCGAGATACGTTTCTACGCAAACGATAGGATTTTCTTTTGTGAGTCGAGTATCTCATTTCCCATGCATTATTCTTCCTTTACTGCATCCCTCGCTCCCTCACATTGACGAATTAACACACAATTTGCGTTCATATGAAATACTCTGGGATCCCTCCATTGTCCTTCTAAATCGAGATACGTTTCTACGGAAACGATAGGATTTTCTTTTGGGAGTCGAGTATCTCTTTTCCAATGCATTATTGCTCCTTTACTGCATCCCTCGCTCCCTCACATTGGCGAGTTAACACACAATTTGCGTCCATATGAAATACTCTGGGTTCCCTGCATTGTCCTTCTAAATCGACATACGTTTCTACGCAAACGAGAGGATTTTCTTTTGTGAGTCTAGTATCTGTTGTCCGATGCATTATTCCTCCTTTACTGCATCCCTCGCTCCCTCACATTGACGAATTAACAAACAATTTGCGTCTATATGAGGTACTCTGGGTTCCCTGCCATCGCATTCTAAATCGAGATACGATTCCACGGAAACGATAGAATTTCCTTTTGTG
Source organism: Schistocerca nitens (assembly GCF_023898315.1). Classification (NCBI taxonomy): domain Eukaryota; kingdom Metazoa; phylum Arthropoda; class Insecta; order Orthoptera; family Acrididae; genus Schistocerca; species Schistocerca nitens. The sequence goes on from NW_026046060.1 coordinate 3,021,627, forward strand.
AGTCGATTATCTCTTTTCCGATGCATTATTCCCCCTTTACTGCATCCCGCGCTCACTCACATTGACTAATTAACACACAATTTGCGTCCATATGAAATACTCTGGGTTCCATTCATTGTCTTTCTAAATCGAGATGCTTTTCTACGGAAACGATAGGATTTGGTTTTGGGAGTCGTGTATCTCTTTACCGATGTATTATTCCTACTTTACTGCATCCCTCGCTCCCTCACATTGACGAATTAACAGACAATTTGCGTCCATATGAAATACTCTGCGTTCCCTGCATTGTCCTTCTAAATCGAGATACGTTTCTACGCAAACGATAGGATTTTCTTTTGTGAGTCGAGTATCTCTTTTCCCATGCATTATTCTTCCGTTACTGCATCCCTCGCTCCCTCACATTGACGAATTAACACACAATTTTCGTTCATATGAAATACTCTGGGATCCCTCCATTGTCCTTCTAAATCGAGATACGTTTCTACGGAAACGATAGGATTTTCTTTTGGGAGTCGAGTGTCTCTTTTCCCATGCATTATTCCTCCTTTACTGCATCCCTCGCTAACTAACATTGACGAATTAACACACAATTTGCGTCAATATGAAATACTCTGGGTTCCCTGCATTGTCCTTCTAAATCGAGATACGTTTCTACGCAAACGATAGGATTTTCTTTTAGGAGTCGAGTATCTCTTTTCCGATGCATTATTCCTCCTTTACTCCATCCCTCGCTCCCTCGCATTGACGAAATAACACACAATTTGCGTCCATATGAAATACTCTGGGTTCCCAGCATTATCCTTCTAAATCGAGATATGATTCTACGGAAACGAAAGGATGTTCTTTTTGGAGACGAATATCTCTTTTTCGATGCATTATTCCTCCTTTACTGCATCCCGCGCTCCCTCACATTGACGAATTAACACACAATTGGCGTCCATACGAAATACTCTGGGTTCCCTGCATTGTCCTTCAAAATCGTGATACGTTTCTACGGAAACGATAGGTTTTTCTTTTGGGAGTCTAGTATCTGTTGTCCGATGCATTATTCCTCCTTTACTGCATCCCTCGCTCCCTCACATTGACGAAGTAACAAATAATTTGCGTCCATATGGGGTACTATGGGTTCCCTGCCATCGCATACTAAATCGAGATACGATTCCACGGAAACGATAGAATTTCCATTTGTGAGTCGATTATCTCTTTTCCGATTCATTATTCCTCCTTAACTGCATCCCTCGCTCACTCACATTGACGAATTATATTACAATTTGCGTCCATATGAAATACTCTGGGTTCCATTCATTGTCTTTCTAAATCGAGATACGTTTCTACGGAAACGATAGGATTTGCTTTTGGGAATGGAGTATCTCTTTACCGATGTATTATTCCGCCTTTACTGCATCCCTCATCCCTCACATTGACGAATTAACAGACAATTTGCGTCAATATGAAATACTCTTGGTTCCCTGCATTGTCCTTCTAAATCGAGATACGTTTCTACGGAAACAATAGGACTTTCTTTTGGGAGTCGAGTATCTCTTTTCCGATGCATTATTCCTCCTTTACTGCATCCCTCGCTCCCTCACATTGACGAATTAACACACAATTTGTGTCAATATGAAATATTCTGGGTTCATTGCATTGTCCTTCTAAATCGAGATACGTTTCTACGGAAACGATAGGATTTTCTTTTGGGAGTCGAGTATCTCTTTTCCGATGCATTATTCCTCCATCACTGCATCCCTCGCTCCCTCACATTGACGAGTTAACACACAATTTGCGTCCATATGAAATACTCTGGGTTCATTGCATTGTCCTTCTAAATCGAGATACGTTTCTACGGGAACGATAGGATTTTCTTTTGGGAGTCGAGTATCTCTGTTCCCATGCATTATTCCAACTTTATTACATCCCTCGCTCCCTCACATTGTTGAAAGATCTCACAATTTTCATCCATATAAAATACTCTGGGTTCCCTGCATTGAAATTCTAAATCGAGATACGTTTCTACGGAAACAAAAGGATTTTCTTTTGGGAGTCGAGTATCTCTTTTCCGATGCATTATTCCTCCTTTACTGCATCCCTCGCTCCCTCACATTGACGAATTAACACACAATTTGCGTCCATATCAAATACTTTGGGTTCCCTGCATTGTCCCTCTAAATCGAGATACGTTTCAAAGGAAACGATAGGATTTTCTTTTGGGAGTCGAGTATCTCTTATCCGATGCATTATTCCTCCTTTACTGCATCCCTCGCTCCCTCACATTGACGAATTAACACACAATTTGCGTCCATATGAAATACTCTGGGTTCCCTGCATTATCCTTCTAAATCGAGATATGATTCTACGGAAACGAAAGGATTATCTTTTGGGAAACGAATATCTCTTTTCCGATGCATTATTCCTCCTTTACTGCATCCCTCGCTCCCTCACATTCACGAAATAACACGAAATTTGCGTCCATATGAAATACTCTGGGCTCCCTGCATTATCCTTCTAAATCGAGATACGATTCTTCGGAAACGATAGGATTTTCTTTTGGGAGTCGAATATATTTTTTTCCGATGCATTATTCCTCCTTTACTGCATCCCTCGCTCCATCACATTGACGAATTAACACACAATTTGGGTCCATATGAAATACTCTGTGTTCCCTGCATTGTCCTTGTAAGTCGAGATACGTTTCTACGGAAACGGTAGGATTTTCTTTTGGGAGTCGAGTATCTCTTTTCCGATTCATTATTCCTCCTTAACTGCATCCCTCGCTCACTCACATTGACGAATTATATAACAATTTGCGTCCATATGGAATACTCTGGGTTCCATTCATTGTCTTTCTAAATTGAGATGCTTTTCTACGGAAACGATAGGATTTGCTTTTGGGAGTCGAGTATCTCTTTACCGATGCATTATTCCTCCTTTACTGCATCCCTCGCTCCCTCACATTGACGAATTAACACACAATTTGCGTCAATATGAAATACTCTGGGTTCCCTGCATTGTCCTTCTAAATCGAGATACGGTTCTACGGAAACGATAGGATTTTCTTTTGGGAGTCGAGTATCTCTTTTCCGATGCATTATTCCTCCTTTACTGCATCCCTCGCTCCCTCACATTGACGAATTAACACACAATTTGCGTCAATATGAAATACTCTGGGTTCCCTGCATTGTCCTTCTAAATCGAGATACGGTTCTACGGAAACGATAGGATTTTCCTTTGGGAGTCGAGTATCGATTTTCCGATGCATTATTCCTCCTTTACTGCATCCCTCGCTCCCTCACATTGACGAATTAACACACAATTGGCGTCCATATGAATACTCTGGATTCCCTGCATTGTCGTTCCAAATCGAGATACGTTTCTACGGAAACGATAGGATTTTCTTTTGGTAGTCTAGTATCTCTTTACCGATGTATTATTCCTCCTTTACTGCATCCCTCGCTCCCTCACATTGACGAATTAACACACAATTTGCGTCAATATGAAATACTCTGGGTTCCCTGCATTGTCCTTCTAAATCGAGATACGTTTCTACGGAAAAGATAGGATTTTCTTTTGGGAGTCGAGTATCGATTTTCCGATGCATTATTCCTCCTTTACTGCATCCCTCGCTCCCTCACATTGACGAATAAACAAACAATTTGCGTCCATATGAGGTACTGTGGGTTCCCTGCCATCGCATTCTAAATCGAGATCCGATTCCACGGAAACGATAGAATTTCCTTTTGTGAGTCGATTATCTCTTTACCGATGCATTATTCCCCCTTTACTGCATCCCGCGCTCACTCACATTGACGAATTAACACACAATTTGCGTCCATATGAAATACTCTGGGTTCCCTGCATTGTCCTTCTAAATCGAGATACGTTTCTACGGAAACGATAGGATTTTCTTTTGGGAGTCGAGTATCTCTTTTCCGATTCATTATTCCTCCTCAACTGCACCCTCGCTCACTCACATTGACGAATTATATAACAATTTGCGTCCATATGAAATACTCTGGGTTCCATTCATTGTCTTTCTAAATCGAGATGCGTTTCTACGGAAACGATAGGATTTGCTTTTGGGAGTCGAGTATCTCTTTAATGATGTATTATTCCTCCTTTACTGCATCCCTCGCTCCCTCACATTGACGAATTAACAGACAATTTGCGTCCATATGAAATACTCTGGGTTCCCTCCATTGTCCTTCTAAATCGAGATACGTTTCTACGCAAACGATAGGATTTTCTTTTGTGAGTCGAGTATCTCATTTCCCATGCATTATTCTTCCTTTACTGCATCCCTCGCTCCCTCACATTGACGAATTAACACACAATTTGCGTTCATATGAAATACTCTGGGATCCCTCCATTGTCCTTCTAAATCGAGATACGTTTCTACGGAAACGATAGGATTTTCTTTTGGGAGTCGAGTATCTCTTTTCCAATGCATTATTGCTCCTTTACTGCATCCCTCGCTCCCTCACATTGGCGAGTTAACACACAATTTGCGTCCATATGAAATACTCTGGGTTCCCTGCATTGTCCTTCTAAATCGACATACGTTTCTACGCAAACGAGAGGATTTTCTTTTGTGAGTCTAGTATCTGTTGTCCGATGCATTATTCCTCCTTTACTGCATCCCTCGCTCCCTCACATTGACGAATTAACAAACAATTTGCGTCTATATGAGGTACTCTGGGTTCCCTGCCATCGCATTCTAAATCGAGATACGATTCCACGGAAACGATAGAATTTCCTTTTGTGAGTCGATTATCTCTTTTCCGATGCATTATTCCCCCTTTACTGCATCCCGCGCTCACTCACATTGACTAATTAACACACAATTTGCGTCCATATGAAATACTCTGGGTTCCATTCATTGTCTTTCTAAATCGAGATGCTTTTCTACGGAAACGATAGGATTTGGTTTTGGGAGTCGTGTATCTCTTTACCGATGTATTATTCCTACTTTACTGCATCCCTCGCTCCCTCACATTGACGAATTAACAGACAATTTGCGTCCATATGAAATACTCTGCGTTCCCTGCATTGTCCTTCTAAATCGAGATACGTTTCTACGCAAACGATAGGATTTTCTTTTGTGAGTCGAGTATCTCTTTTCCCATGCATTATTCTTCCGTTACTGCATCCCTCGCTCCCTCACATTGACGAATTAACACACAATTTTCGTTCATATGAAATACTCTGGGATCCCTCCATTGTCCTTCTAAATCGAGATACGTTTCTACGGAAACGATAGGATTTTCTTTTGGGAGTCGAGTGTCTCTTTTCCCATGCATTATTCCTCCTTTACTGCATCCCTCGCTAACTAACATTGACGAATTAACACACAATTTGCGTCAATATGAAATACTCTGGGTTCCCTGCATTGTCCTTCTAAATCGAGATACGTTTCTACGCAAACGATAGGATTTTCTTTTAGGAGTCGAGTATCTCTTTTCCAATGCATTATTCCTCCTTTACTCCATCCCTCGCTCCCTCGCATTGACGAAATAACACACAATTTGCGTCCATATGAAATACTCTGGGTTCCCAGCATTATCCTTCTAAATCGAGATATGATTCTACGGAAACGAAAGGATGTTCTTTTTGGAGACGAATATCTCTTTTTCGATGCATTATTCCTCCTTTACTGCATCCCGCGCTCCCTCACATTGACGAATTAACACACAATTGGCGTCCATAAGAAATACTCTGGGTTCCCTGCATTGTCCTTCAAAATCGTGATACGTTTCTACGGAAACGATAGGTTTTTCTTTTGGGAGTCTAGTATCTGTTGTCCGATGCATTATTCCTCCTTTACTGCATCCCTCGCTCCCTCACATTGACGAAGTAACAAATAATTTGCGTCCATATGGGGTACTATGGGTTCCCTGCCATCGCATACTAAATCGAGATACGATTCCACGGAAACGATAGAATTTCCATTTGTGAGTCGATTATCTCTTTTCCGATTCATTATTCCTCCTTAACTGCATCCCTCGCTCACTCACATTGACGAATTATATTACAATTTGCGTCCATATGAAATACTCTGGGTTCCATTCATTGTCTTTCTAAATCGAGATACGTTTCTACGGAAACGATAGGATTTGCTTTTGGGAATGGAGTATCTCTTTACCGATGTATTATTCCGCCTTTACTGCATCCCTCGCTCCCTCACATTGACGAATTAACAGACAATTTGCGTCAATATGAAATACTCTTGGTTCCCTGCATTGTCCTTCTAAATCGAGATACGTTTCTACGGAAACAATAGGACTTTCTTTTGGGAGTCGAGTATCTCTTTTCCGATGCATTATTCCTCCTTTACTGCATCCCTCGCTCCCTCACATTGACGAATTAACACACAATTTGTGTCAATATGAAATATTCTGGGTTCATTGCATTGTCCTTCTAAATCGAGATACGTTTCTACGGAAACGATAGGATTTTCTTTTGGGAGTCGAGTATCTCTTTTCCGATGCATTATTCCTCCATCACTGCATCCCTCGCTCCCTCACATTGACGAGTTAACACACAATTTGCGTCCATATGAAATACTCTGGGTTCATTGCATTGTCCTTCTAAATCGAGATACGTTTCTACGGAAACGATAGGATTTTCTTTTGGGAGTCGAGTATCTCTGTTCCCATGCATTATTCCTCCTTTATTACATCCCTCGCTCCCTCACATTGTTGAAAGATCTCACAATTTTCATCCATATAAAATACTCTGGGTTCCCTGCATTGAAATTCTAAATCGAGATACGTTTCTACGGAAACAAAAGGATTTTCTTTTGGGAGTCGAGTATCTCTTTTCCGATGCATTATTCCTCCTTTACTGCATCCCTCGCTCCCTCACATTGACGAATTAACACACAATTTGCGTCCATATCAAATACTTTGGGTTCCCTGCATTGTCCCTCTAAATCGAGATACGTTTCAAAGGAAACGATAGGATTTTCTTTTGGGAGTCGAGTATCTCTTATCCGATGCATTATTCCTCCTTTACTGCATCCCTCGCTCCCTCACATTGACGAATTAACACACAATTTGCGTCCATATGAAATACTCTGGGTTCCCTGCATTATCCTTCTAAATCGAGATATGATTCTACGGAAACGAAAGGATTATCTTTTGGGAAACGAATATCTCTTTTCCGATGCATTATTCCTCCTTTACTGCATCCCTCGCTCCCTCACATTCACGAAATAACACGAAATTTGCGTCCATATGAAATACTCTGGGTTCCCTGCATTATCCTTCTAAATCGAGATACGATTCTTCGGAAACGATAGGATTTTCTTTTGGGAGTCGAATATATTTTTTTCCGATGCATTATTCCTCCTTTACTGCATCCCTCGCTCCATCACATTGACGAATTAACACACAATTTGGGTCCATATGAAATACTCTGTGTTCCCTGCATTGTCCTTGTAAGTCGAGATACGTTTCTACGGAAACGGTAGGATTTTCTTTTGGGAGTCGAGTATCTCTTTTCCGATTCATTATTCCTCCTTAACTGCATCCCTCGCTCACTCACATTGACGAATTATATAACAATTTGCGTCCATATGGAATACTCTGGGTTCCATTCATTGTCTTTCTAAATTGAGATGCTTTTCTACGGAAACGATAGGATTTGCTTTTGGGAGTCGAGTATCTCTTTACCGATGTATTATTCCTCCTTTACTGCATCCCTCGCTCCCTCACATTGACGATTTAACAGACAATTTGCGGCCATATGAAATACTCTGGGTTCCCTGCCTTGTCCTTCTAAATCGAGATACGTTTCTACGCAAACGATAGGATTTTCTTTTGTGAGTCGAGTATCTCTTTTCCCATGCATTATTCTTCCTTTACTGCATCCCTCGCTCCCTCACATTGACGAATTAACACACAATATGCGTCCATATGAAATACTCTGGGTTCCCTGCATTATCCTTCTAATTCGAGATATGATTCTACGGAAACGAAAGGATGTTCTTTTTGGAGACGAATATCTCTTTTTCGATGCATTATTCCTCCTTTACTGCATCCCGCGCACCCTCACATTGACGAATTAACACACAATTGGCGTCCATACGAAATACTCTGTGTTCCCTGCATTGTCCTACAAAATCGTGATACGTTTCTACGGAAACGATAGGATTTTCTTTTGGGAGTCGAGTATCTCTTTTCCGATGCATTATTCCTCCTTTACTGTATCCCTCGCTCCCTCACATTGACGAATTAACACACAATTTGCGTCCATATGATATACTCTGCGTTACCTGCATTGCCCTTATAAATCGAGATACGTTTCTATGGAAACGATAGGATTTTCTTTTGGGAGTCGAGTATCTCTTTTCCGATGCATTATACCTACGTTACTGCATCCCTCACTCCCTCACATTGACGATTTAACACACAATTTGCGTCCATATGAAATACTCTGGGTTCCCTGCATTGTCCTTCTAAATCGAGTTACGTTTCTACAGAAACGATAGGATTTTCTTTTGGGAGTCGAGTATCTCTTTTCCGCTGCATTATTCCTCCTTTACTGCATCCCTCGCTCCCTCACATTGACGAATGAACACACATATTGCGTCCATATAAAATACTCTGGGTTATCTGCATTGTCCTTCTAAATCGAGATACGTTTCTATGGAAACGATAATATTTTCTTTTGGGAGTCGAGTATACCTTTTCCGATGTATTGTTCCTCCTTTACTGCATCCCTCGCTCCCTCACATTCACGAAATAACACACAATTTGCGTCCATATGAAATACTCTGGGTTCCATGCATTATCCTTCTAAATTGAGATACGTTTCTATGGAAACGATACGATTTTCTTTTGGGAGTCGAGTATCTCTTTTCCGATGCATTATTCCTACTTTACTGCATCCCTCGCTCCCTCACATTGACTAATTAACACACAATTTGCGTCCATATGAAATACTCGGGGAACCCTGCATTGTCCTTCTAAATCGAGATACGTTTCTACGGAAACGATAGGATTTTCTTTTGGGAGTCGAGTATCTCTGTTCCGATTCATTATTCCTCCTTAACTGCATCCCTCGCTCACTCACACTGAAGAATTATATAACAATTTCCGTCCATATGAAACACTCTGGGTTCCATTCATTGTCTTTCTAAATCGAGATGCTTTTCTACGGAAACGATAGGATTTGCTTTTGGGAGTCGAGTATCTCTTTACCGATGTAATATTCCTCCTTTACTGCATCCCTCGCTCCCTCACATTGACGAATTAACAGACAATTTGCGTCCATATGAAATACTCTGCGTTCCCTGCATTGTCCTTCTAAATCGAGATACGTTTCTACGCAAACGATAGGATTTTCTTTTGTGAGTCGAGTATCTCTTTTCCCATGCATTATTCTTCCTTTACTGCATCCCTCGCTCCCTCACATTGACGAATTAACACACAATTTTCGTTCATATGAAATACTCTGGGATCCCTCCATTGTCCTTCTAAATCGAGATACGTTTCTACGGAAACGATAGGATTTTCTTTTGGGAGTCGAGTATCTCTTTTCCCATGCATTATTCCTCCTTTACTGCATCCCTCGCTAACTCACATTGACGAATTAACACACAATTTGCGTCAATATGAAATACTCTGGATTCCCTGCATTGTCCTTCTAAATCGAGATACGTTTCTACGGAAACGATAGGATTTTCTTTTGGGAGACGAGTATCTCTTTTCCGATGCATTATTCCTCCTTTACTGCATCCCTCGCTCCCTCACATTGACGAGTTAACACACAATTTGCGTCCATATGAAATACTCTGGGTTCCCTGCATTGTCCTTCTAAATCGAGATACGTTTCTACGGAAACGAAAGGATTTTCTTTTGGGAGTCGAGTATCTCTGTTCCCATGCATTATTCCTCCTTTACTGCAACCCTCCCTCCCTCACATTGTTGAATGATCACACAATTTGCGTCCATATAAAATACTCTTGGTTCCCTGCGATGACCTTCTAAATCGTGATACGTTTCTACTGAAACAATAGGATTTTCTTTTAGGAGTCGAGTATCTCTTTTCCGATGCATTATTCCTCCTTTACTCCATCCCTCGCTCCCTCGCATTGACGAATTAACACACAATTTGCGTCCATATGAAATACTCTGGGTTCCCAGCATTATCCTTCTAAATCGAGATATGATTCTACGGAAACGAAAGGATGTTCTTTTGGGAGACGAATATCTCTTTTTCGATGCATTATTCCTCCTTTACTGCATCCCGCGCTCCCTCACATTGACGAATTAACACACAATTGGCGTCCATACGACATACTCTGGGTTCCCTGCATTGTCCTTCAAAATCGTGATACGTTTCTACGGAAACGATAGGATTTTCTTTTGGGAGTCGAGTATCTCTTTTCCGCTGCATTATTCCTCCTTTACTGCATCCCTCGCTCCATCACATTGATGAATGAACACACATATTGCGTCCATATAAAAATCTCTGGGTTCCCTGCATTGTCCTTCTAAACCGAGATACGTTTGTATGGAAACGATAGGATTTTCTTTTGGGAGTCGAGTATCTCTTTACCGATGTATTGTTCCTCCTTTACTGCATCCCTCGCTGCCTCACATTCACAAAATAACACACAATTTGCGTCCATATGAAATACTCTGGGTTCCCTGCATTAACCTTCTAAATCGAGATACGTTTCTATGGAAACGATAGAATTTCCATTTGTGAGTCGATTATCTCTTTTACGATGCATTATTCCCCCTTTACTGCATCCCGCGTTCACTCACATTGACGAATTAACACACAATTTGCGTCCATATGAAATACTCTGGGATCCCTGCATTGTCCTAAATCGAGATACCTTTCTACGGAAACGATAGGATTTTCTTTTGGGAGTCGAGTATCTCTTTTCCCATGCATTATTCCTAATTTACTGCATCACCTCGCTCCTCACATTGACGAATTAACACACAATTTTCGTCCACATGAAATATTCTGGGTTCCCTGCATTGTCCTTCTAAATCGAGATACGTTTCTACGGAAACAATTTGACTTTCTTTTGGGAGTCGAGTATCTGTTTTCCGATGCATTATTCCTCCTTTACTGCATCCCTCGCTCCCTCACATTGACGAATTAACACACTATTTGTGTCAATATGAAATATTCTGGGTTCATTGCATTGTCCTTCAAAATCGAGATACGTTTCTACGGAAACGATAGGATTTTCTTTTGGGAGTCGAGTATCTCTTTTCCGATGCATTATTCCTCCATCACTGCATCCCTCGCTCCCTCACATTGACGAGTTAACACACAATTTGCGTCCATATGAAATACTCTGGGTTCATTGCATTGTCCTTCTAAATCGAGATACGTTTCTACGGAAACGATAGGATTTTCTTTTGGGAGTCGAGTATCTCTGTTCCCATGCATTATTCCTTCTTTACTACATCCCTCGCTCCCTCACATTGTTGAAAGATCTCACAATTTTCATCCATATAAAATACTCTGGGTTCCCTGCATTGAAATTCTAAATCGAGATACGCTTCTACGGAAACAATAGGATTTTCTTTTGGGAGTCGAGTATCTCTTTTCCGATGCATTATTCCTCCTTTACTGCATCCCTCGCTCCCTCACATTGACGAATTAACACACAATTTGCGTCCATATCAAATACTCTGGGTTCCCTGCATTGTCCCTCTAAATCGAGGTACGTTTCAAAGGAAACGAAAGGATTTTCTTTTGGGAGTCGAGTATCTCTTATCCGATGCATTATTCCTCCTTTACTGCACCCCTCGCTCCCTCACATTGACGAATTAACACACAATTTGCGTCCATATGAAATACTCTGGGTTCCCTGCATTATCCTTCTAAATCGAGATATGATTCTACGGAAACGAAAGGATGATCTTTTGGGAAACGAATATCTCTTTTCCGATGCATTATTCCTCCTTTACTGCATCCCTCGCTCCCTCACATTCACGAAATAACACGAAATTTGCGTCCATATGAAATACTCTGGGTTCCCTGCATTATCCTTCTAAATCGAGAT